>NC_086180.1:10170463-10470463 GCF_023053635.1 Elgaria multicarinata webbii
TGATGGGATTTCTGATGTATGTTCTGTGCATACATCAGAATGCCTTTTGCACATGCAGGAATATCTTTGCATGTGGTGAATTTCTCTTGAGCATGAGAAGCACTGCGGTATGGCCCTGTGTAAGCCACCTTGAACCAAACTGAGGGGATGGCATCCATATTTAATAAATTAAATGAATATATTCAGCCTAGATCTATCCATGCTCCCTGTCCCTTCGCACTCTCATATATGCACACAACACCTCCAATTTTTTTTTCTGAAGCCCTTTATATATTATGCAGAAAATTACCCTGGGAATCTGTACATGAATTATCATCCTATGCTCATTGCCTGCAAGTATTAAAATAAAATGTATGGAATCCCTCTAGATTCCTCTTCCTCAACGTCTTTTCTTCTTTATGTCACTACATAACTTATCCAAAAAGTAGCCCCTAAGCATGATTCTTTATAGCATTCCAGGTTCAGAGGAAGTAGACTCCTGAATACCAGATATTGTCAAGGAACAACAGAGGTCGGCTTATGTAGAGGGCTTCCCAAAGACTGGTTGTTGGACTACCATTGCAAATAAGATGGTGGACGACAATGCTGGTTCCATGTTTTGGGGGGCCTTTGGGCAAGATACCCTCAGTTGCTGGGAAATATGAGTGGGAGGGTGCTGTGGCACCATACCCTGCTTTGTTGGACTAGTTAGACCCTTGTTCTGATCCAGCATAGCACTTCTTATGTTCTTTCAATAACCCTACCTTCTCACCACAATGACCACCAGCTGCTATTGCCCCTTTCTCATCATTGCTCCCACTTGCTCGCTTGACAGGCAGAGCAAGAAAGTAGTGGCATGTACTGGTCTTTCTTTTCACCTCCACCATTGTCTGGGGCATGGTAATAAACGGGTGAACAAGGAGATTGCAATTGTGAAGAGGAAGAGTAAGTCCAGGAGCTCTTAGCCGTGGGCCCTCATCAGGTGCCTGCCCACACCTATCTTTGATGTTGCCCAATTAAGAGTCTTGGAGGTCAATATCTGGCCCCTGGGATAGAGATTACCCACCGCTGATGTATGGAATTGTCTACTCTGAGATGTGCTGATGGCCTCTGGCTTAGATGGTTTCAAAAAAGCATTAGGCAAATCAGTGGAGAAGTCTATCAGTGGCTGCTATTGATCACAAGCAGGGTACATGTGGAAAGTATATATCGGGGAGGGAATGCTGTTGCATTACTGACCTTGCTTGTGGGCTTCCTATAGACATCTAATGGCCCACTCTTAGAAACAGGACAATAGGCTTAATGGGACATTAATCTGGCCCACCAAGTTGATTTCTCCGTCCTTACTTCACCTGGAGTTTCACAGACTAACAAGCAAGGGAGCAGCTGAAGTACAAATCAATCAGTGCTTAAGTGAATGTTAATAGTTCCAAGATATATTTTCTTTCTTTTAAGTAAATCATAGATGGAAGACCAAACCCATCTTGGTTTAAGGCTATACATTTAAGGCTACTGCTGTACCAGTCTTCCATCTTTCCTTCCCTCTCTGGACCTTTTCTGATTACATCTCACCCTCGCTATTTCAATTTGATCGCTGGTAAATAAATGCAAATCAACAGCAGCAATTGCTACTCTGTGCATTGGTGAAAGGGTGAACTTCAATTATCCACAATGTAATTTTCACCATGGTGGTATTAACTCAGCTTTATTTTCTTAATGCTATTAATCCTCTGTAATAAAAATGTAGATATGGCGAGATATGTAGGGTTGGTGCCTTTTCCACATCCCCACTCCTGCTTCTGGTAGCTTTATTATTTTGGAGAAATAATTGCTTAATTACTTCAGTGGGTTGCAAAGAGCTGAGCGGATGTGCTCCTCCATCTGTTTTTGCTAATTTCTTGAAACAGCGCCATTCAAGAAGGAGGCAAAGATAAGGAAACCACTGCATCCTCATTAAAACATTATTGCTAGGGATGGGGGAGAGATTTCACCCAGTTGACATGTTGATACAAACTTACTAAATTCGCACTTCCCAAACCAACATGCGAAATGAAACACAGTTGTCTTTTGCTGTTCACACTTCTCTGGATTTTGCAAAGCAGTTCTTCGAGGCAAAAATGCATAACCCCAAAATGTCAAAATGCATATGTTAGGAAAATCTTCAAATATACATATATCAGGGGGAGAAACATACAAAAATCAGTACATAAGGGAAAACGGCTTGCAAAAAAACAAAATAGTATATTAGGCAAGGGTGTGCAAAAATGCATATATTAGGAGGAATTTGTACAATAGTGCATAAAATTTTCAGTGCAGGTACACACTGAAAATTGCATGGATTTGTGGGTGCGTGTGTGTGTATGTATCACAAATTCATATAGAAACAAGGTAGAATGAATTGAAGACATGTATGCATTGAAATTTGCATCGAGTTTTGTACACACACATCATAAATTGATATGGGGAAAGGGTAGAATGAATTGAAGGCTGGAAAAAAACAATAAATGGAGAGAAACTGAAAATTAGGGCTGTGCTCCACTTCGCTTCAGATCAGAGAAGCGATAGCGAGGCAGCCTGATTTGCCGCCGACAAAGGCAAATCAGGTTGGGGGAGCTGCAGAGCGAGACGAAGTGGATCAAGACCAAGAGGATCCTTCGCCTCAATCCGGAGCGCCGAAAAAAAAGTAAGTGGGGACTTACCTGGCATTGCCACAGTCCATGCGGCGACGGCGGCAGAGCCAGGTAAGGGCAGGGGGGAGGGCGGCTTACCTGGCTCCATTGTGGTCCGGCGGCATCTTCAACTGAGGCCAAGGATTCAAACTGGAAGACCAGGACGTGGCTGTGGCCTGGTCTTCCTGTTTGAGTCCTCAGCCTCAGTTGAAGCCACTGCCAAACCGTGATGGAGGCAGGTAAGTTTTGAGGGGTAGCGGGGGCCTTACCTGGCGTTGCCGCTGTGGAGCTCTGATTCGGATCCGGAGCTCCACAGCAAAGCAGACCATAGGCAGATCAACACAGGGTGGAGCAGACCCGATCCAGAAGTTGTGAATCAAGAACCGGATCGGATCGGGGGGGGTCTGTGCACAGCCCCACTACTGCAACCTTCTTCTCACTGGCCTTCCTTCTTCTCACATCAGTCCGTTGGTTTCTGTTCACCACTCTGCTGCTAAGATCATCTTCTTGGCTCACCGCTCTGACCATGTAACTCCACTTCTGAAATCTCTTTGTTGGCTTCCAATTCTCTTCAGAATCCAATATAAACTTCTCCTGTCGACCTACAAAGCTTTTCACTGTCTAGCTCCTTCCTATTTCTCCTCTCTCATCTCACACTATTGCCCCGCTCGTGCTCTTCGCTCCTTTGATGCCATGTTTCTCACCTGCCCAAGGGTCTCTACTTCCCTTGCTCGGCTTCGTCCATTTTCTTCTGCTGCCCCTTATGCCTGGAACACTCTTCCAGAACATTTGAGAACTACAAGTTCAATCACAGCTTTTAAAGCTCAGCTAAAAACTTTTCTTTTTCCTAAAGCTTTTAAAACCTGATGCTGTTTGGACTTTATACTGTTAGTTTTACCCTACCCAGTGCCTGTTTGCATTCTCTTCCCCTCCTTATTGTTCTATTATGATTTTATTAGAATGTAAGCCTATGCGGCAGGGTCTCGCTATTTACTGTTTTACTCTGTACAGCACCATGTACATTGATGGTGCTATATAAATAAATAATAATAATAATAATAATAATGACACAATCGGTCAGGGCTAAGGCCAGGCATTGAGAAATTGAATATTTTTATATGTGCATCACAACACTGGCAGTTTTATTTTTAATTCCTTTCCTAACGCTCCTCAGTGCGGAATTGGCTTTTTCCCCAAGCAGCCACACACTGGGTCAACATGTTCATTCACCCATCTGCCACAGCCCCATGATCACTTCTTCGGCCAATCAGCGCAAGCTCACACCCCATCAGTGTGTAGGTGAAATTAGGATCCTCTGCCTCTAATGTGTAGTTGAGATTTTTGGGATAGAGGTGCGTGGCCCATTCGGCCCGCCGGAGCTCTCTACAATCCTTGCCTTGGTGTTGGTGTCCAGGAAACCGTTGGAGGTGGGAGTCATGGCAATGAACAGCACCCATTATGGACAAAGCCACAAATTGTAGACAGGGGTGTTGAATCCCTTTCCACTCGATCACCAAATTCCATTTCGCAGAAGCTCCTGGGAACTGAATTCCACCTCTGGGTGGGACCGAATTCAAAATAGTGAAGCCCCAAACACCATAAAGCACCAACCTATTTTAACTTAAACTTCTTACTGCCAGTATCTAAGCCTTAAGAGAGACATTTCAGTCTTTTAGAATGGGGGGGAAAAACAGCACAAAAGCCAGGAAACTACCCCAAAACCAAAGAGCATAAGAACGTAAGGAGAGCCATGCTGGATCAGGCCAAGGGTCCATCTACTCCAGCACTCCTTTCATAGAATCATAGAATAGCAGAGTTGGAAGAGGACTACAAGGCCATCGAGTCCAACCCCCTGCTCAATGCAGGAATCCACCCTAAAGCATCCCTGGCAGGTGGTTGTCCAGCTGCCTCTTGAAGGCCTCTAGTGTGGGAGAGCCCACAACCTCACCAGGCAACTAATTCCATTGTCACACTGCTCTAACAGTCAGGAAGTTTTTCCTGATGTCCAGCCAGAATCTGGCTTCCTTTAACTTGAGCCCGTTATTCCGTGTCCTGCACTCTGGGAGGATCGAGAAGAGATCCTGGCCCTCCTCTGTGTGACAACCTTTTAAGTATTTGAAGAGTGCTCTCATGTCTCCCCTCAATCTCCTCTTCTCCAGGCTAAACATGCCCAGTTCTTTCAGTCTCTCTTCATAGGGCTTTGTGTCCAGACCCCTGATCATCCTGGTTGCCCTCCTCTGAACACGCTCCAGCTTGTCTGTGTCCTTCTTGAATTGTGGAGCTCAGACAGAGGCTTCACACAGAGCATTCTGTTCACACAGTGGCCAACCAGCTGTTGACCAGGAACCCACAAGCAGGACTCAGATGCAACAGCACCCTCCCACCCATGTCTCCCAGCAACTGGTGTATATAGGCTTGCTGCGTCTGATCCATAGGGAGCATGCAGCCATCAGGACTAGTAGCCATTGATAGCCTTCTCTTCTGGGAATTTATCCTGGAAGGAAAGGAGTTGGCATCAGGAGAAGGGGCTGGAGCCATCTGGAGAACCCCAGAGGACCAGATTGGGGCTGTAGACAGGCCCGGTTTGGCCTCCAGATGGGCCAGTTTTGGCCCTCAGGGCTGGGGATCTAGACCCTTGCTGAAGAGTGAGATCAGACACATTTTTAAGTAACAGAACATTTAAAGCCAAGATGACTCCCGAAAGCTTCCCCAAAACACATTACTGTGCAAACAGCGAGTTACTGTACATTAATTATTCATCTCGCTGTACTTCATTATTTTTACTGCTCTGAGCCAGGTTTATTTAGGCATTACTAATAAAGGATTGCTGATATTGAATATGGTGAATCCGGGGCTATTTCAATTAATCAAGAGTCAACAAAGTTAATTAGTTCACGTGTTATCTAAAGCTGAGAAACACACTCATACTTACGGCTCTGTGGTTTTTTTAATCCCTCCCTCTTACGTTCTGTCATGCTCTCATAACCTGTGATTTATAGCAAACTGTAGGCGCCCATGCTGGTTTGGGAAAGTGGGGAGCCATTACCCAAATCATTTATTTGTCGCTAATGAAGCAATTCACTTATCTGAACTTCAGGCATGGCAGGCAGATAAATGATCACAGTGGAAAAGGAGGGGGGTACTATTGAATAAACAAACAAAACGCAACATTTAGGGTGACAATGGGATTTGGACACATCTGTCACGGCCTTGACATGACAATGTTGGGCCACATTTGAGGGTCCCTCTACCCCCCCACCCCCCATGGAAGAGTGGCCAGATGAAATTTGGGATTAGTAATGGCATTGACCTAGCCGACACCACTGTATCATTGGTAGGGAACATGGGCGGGAGGGTGCTGTTGCACCATGTCTGTCCGATGAGGTGAAGTTTGCCCTGTCCTGCACGGGGTTGCACTCTCCCTAAAGGATCAGGTCCGTAGTCTGTGGGTGCTCTTGGATCCAGAACTGTCACTTGAGGCACAGGTGAACTCTGTGGCAAAGAGCACCTTTTATCAGCTTAGGCTGTTATACCAACTGCACCCTTATCTGGACAGAGATAGCCTAGCTACAGTGATCCATGCTCTGATAACCTCTCGTTTGGATTACTGCAATGGTTATACATGGGGCTGCCTTTGAAAACGGTCCGGAAACTTCAACTGGTACAAAACAGGGCAACACGGTTACTAACAGGGACTGGCCAATGAGACCACATCACGCCAGTCCTTTTCCAGCTTCATTGGCTGCCAGTCCAGGTCCGGGCCCGATTCAAAGTGCTGGTATTAACATTTAAAGCCCTAAACGGCTTGGGCCAGACTATCTGAAGGAACGCCTCCTCCCATATGTACCTGCCCAGACCCTAAGGTCATCCTCAGGGGTCCTTCTCTGTGAGCTCCTACCAAAAGAAGTGAGGCAGGTGGCTACCAAGAGGAGGGCCTTCTCTGCTGTGGCACCCCGGCTGTGGAATGAGCTCCCTGGCACCTACATTATATGCTTTTAGACGCCAGGTGAAGACCTTATTATTCTCCCAGTATTTTAACTGTCTATAAATAAATTTTAACTTGGTGTTTTAAATTTGTAATTTTGCATTGCTGCTGTTTTGATCTGGTTGAGCTTTTATATTGTATTTTATATTATGGTTTTATACTGTTGTTTTATACTTTGAATGATTTTAATTTTTGTGAACCGCCCAGAGAGCTCCGGCTATTGGGCGGTATAGAAATGTAATAAATAAATAAATAAATAAATAAATAAATAAAAATGTCCTGCTTTATTGGTCCCTGACCGACAGTTGGTTGGCCACTGTGTGAACAGAGTGCTGGACTAGATGGACCCTTGGTTTGATCCAGCAGGGCTGTTCTTATGTTCTTATAGTTTGACTCTCTGATTGGCCTTCCAGAACTTTACCCGAAGGGGATACCTCTTCTATGGCATTTTCTCATTGCATGCCTCCTAAGCAGCTTGGCCATGGAGGATCCAGGCCCCATCCCTAGGCTAAAGATGTTGATAATCAGACTGTAGTTTGTGTAGCCACGATAACCTGTGGAGATCCTACCATCCAAAAGGGGCTGTACCTGACATTGGGGATTCAGAAAAGGATGGGCATTCTAAACCCACAGTTACTCATACAACCACTAACCTGTAGACTAGTGGACGGGAGAACCAACAGTCTGCAAGCTTGCCTAAGTTCTCCCCAGATCACTTTGAAGCTTGCTTCAGCTCGTTTTTGTTTTTGGTCTCATTTGCAGCTTGTTCAAACTGGAAAGTATGAACATGTCTTTTTGTTTGTTTTCAGTGTGCATTCCTGCTCACATTTGTGATTGTATTATTATTATTATTTATTTATATAGCACCAACAGAGTGGAACGTGTTTGCATGATTTCAGATGACAAATGCTATTTTGGGCTGCATTAATAGAAGTATAGCTTCCAAATCACGTGAGGTACTGGTTCCTCTCTATTCAGCCCTGGTTAGGCCTCATCTAGAGTATTGCGTCCAGTTCTGGGCTCCACAATTCAAGAAGGACGCAGACAAGCCGGAGCGTGTTCGGAGGAGGGCAACCAGGATGATCAGGGATCTGGAAACAAAGCCCTATGAATAGAGATGGAAACAACTGGGCATGTTCAGCCTGGAGAAGAGAAGATTGAGGGGAGACATGATAGCACTCTTCAAATACTTAAAAGGTTGTCACACAGAGGAGGGCCAGGATCTCTTCTCGATCCTCCCAGAGTGCAGGACACGGAATAACAGGCTCAAGTTAAAGGAAGCCAGATTCCAGCTGGACATCAGGAAAAACTTCCTGACTGTTAAAGCAATACGACAATGGAATCAGTTACCTATTTATTTATTTATTTATTTATTACATTTCTATACCTCTCAATAGCCGAAGCTCTCTGGGCAGTAGTGTGGGAGGTCGTGGGCTCTCCCACACTAGAGGCATTCAAAAGGAAGCTGGACAACCATCTATCAGGGATGCTTTAGGGTGGATTCCTGCATTGAGCAGGGGGTTGGACTCGATGGTCTTGTAGGCCCCTTCCAACTCTGCTATTATATGATTCTATGATTCTAAGAGAAATAAAAATGTTGCTCATCCCTAGGTGCAGCTGCTCAACAGCCAGTGAGAAGGGAAATAAGCTAAACATCCTTATTGCTGCCTCACCTCTGTCCTACCTGCCATACTTTCTTCCACCTTAAACATTCTGGACTGGATCAGGATTATGTTATACTAGAGTTAAACCACTGAAATCAATGGGATTTAAATCAGTCATATCTAACATAAGCACCATTGATTTCAATTGGTCTACTACTAAGTCTGGATCCAGCCCTCTTGCCTCTGTTAGGGACATTACATCTCCTTCAGGGACATTACCAGCTCCATCACACCTTGGAAGCAATGCTGGGTAATGCTGGCTACCGTTGCTCTCTGTGGACACTCAGTTACTTCCTGTTTTCAAACAGGAAGTAAAGCAGGTGCATGAGGGACATTCAGTCCCTCATTGTGAACACGCTTCTCCCACACATAGCAGGAGGGAGCAGCAACTTCTGTTTAAAAAATACTTCATAGTTTTTCTGGTTTTTCTTGTGGCTCAAGGAAGACCAGAAGGGGCATGTGAGAGGTAGATGACGTTATGTGAGCTACCTCCAAGGAATCCATGAGTGCGCAGTAATGAGCGTGCAATAAAATGCTCATTGGATGGAGCTTTACATCTCCTTCAGACTCACGGCTCCCTCTCTGATGGAGTCTATTTGTTCTGCAGCTAGCTCTGGAAACATCTATTCAGGGACTTAGAATCATAGAATCATAGAACAGTAGAGTTGGAAGGGGCCTACAAGGCCATCGAGTCCAACCCCCTTCTCAATGCAGGAATCCACCCTAAAGCATCCCTGACAGATGGTTGTCCAGCTGCCTCTTGAAGGCCTCTAGTGAGGGAGAGCCCACAACCTCCCTAGGTAACTGATTCCATTGTTGCACTGCTCTAACAGTCAGGAAGTTTCTCCTGATGTCCAGCCGGAATCTGGCTTCCTTTAACTTGAGCTCGTTATTCCGTGTCCTGCACTCTGGGAGGATCGAGAAGAGATCCTGGTCCTCCTCTGTGTGACAATCTTTTAAGTATTTGAAGAGTGCTATCATGTCTCCCCTCAATCTTCTCTTCTCCAGCCTAAACATGCCCAGTTCTTTCAGTCTCTCTTCATAGGGCTTTGTTTCCAGACCCCTGATCATCCTGGTTTTTCCTCCTCTGAACACGCTCCAGCTTGTCTGCGTCCTTCTTGAATTGTGGAGCCCAGAACTGGACACAATACTCTATATGAGGCCTAACCAGGGCCGAATAGAGAGGAACCAGTACCTCACATGATTTGGAAGCTATACTTCTATTAATGCAGCCCAAAATAGCATTTGCCTTTCTTGCAGCCATATCGCACTGTTGGCTTATATTCAGCTTGCGATCTACAACAATTATAAGATCCTTCTTGTTTGTAGTATCGCTGAGCCAAGTATCCCCCATCTTGTAACTGTGCATTTGGTTTCTATTTCCTAAATGTAGAACTTGACATTTATACCTATTAAATTTACCTTTAGTAAAATACATTTGGTAGTCTTCTTGAAATTCTTTCTTCCCCTCAAAATTCCTTAGATATCTATCCCAGGCAGAAATTTGCTTTGAATTTATGGTTCAGTGGTAATTCTAACCTCAGAGTCTGTCAACATTGTTCACTGCATCACAAGTTCCTTTACCAGCTTCCAACTTCCAATAGAGAACCCAGTGCTGGAAAGAAGTACGCGAGAAAACTGCTTAATTAACAGCTTAATTAAGATTGTGCATGTCTGCTGTGGTTAGGAATGTGGCTAGGGTTAATGAATTTTTTTTCCAACTTCCCTCAAAGTTGCTTGATCAACAGGAAGGGGCCTCCAAATCCACCTTGACATTTCACATTTGGCAAAATTCGTTGACAACTCTAGCATCCTGTTACAGACGCAGATTGCCGTCATTCATTTCAAGGTATATCCACTCTGATATAACACACAGCTCTTCGTATTCAAAATTAGCTGAGAGGAAAAAATAAAGACTTAATTGAAAATAAATCAATAAATAAAGGATGTCAAACACATTCTGAAGTTGTGGTCCAGCGAGATTTCAATTGATATTTTCAGAAGACAAGAGGGCTTAGAGGTTTGGCACACCATCTCCCACTCAGTTTCTCCTGCTTCTCCGAATTACCCAAAGACAGTGTGGAATGTTATGCATGGCATCAGCAGCTATGGGAAATATAGTTTCCATTCTTCCCAAATTCCTGGACTTCAGGAGCCATGGAAACTTCATTTTTCATGTTCCCTGATACCCTGGGCATGGCTGTACAGCTTCCCAGATGGATCTAGGGAACAGCAAGAACAATGGGAAATTTAGTTCTCTGATTTCTAGCACATAGGACTCTGCAGGACAGTACGTAGGATGGATCTAATGAAGAATTCCTATACTAGGAACGTCCCTTGCCAACGTTGCCAGATATATTTGAGTTGGAAAGGGGAGAAGGCAGCAGTGGTGGTAGCAGCAGCATGTGAATATGAGCCAACAGTGTGGTGTGCCTGCAAAAAAAGCAAATGTTATTGTGGGCTGCATTAATAGAAGTATAGCTTCCAAATCGCACAAGGTATTAGTCCACCTCTATTCGGCACTGGTTAGGCCTCATCTTGAGTATTGCGTCCAGTCCTGGGCACCACACTTCAAGAAGGATGCAGACAAGCTGGAGGGGGTTCAGAGGAGGGCAATGAAGATGATCAGGGTTCTAGAAACAAAGCCCTATGAGGAGAGACTGAAGGAACTGGGCACATTTAGCCTTGCGAAGAGAAGACTGAGGGGAGACATGATAACACTTTTCAAGGACTTGAAACGTTGTCACAGAGGAGGGCCAGGATCTCTTTGTGATCATGCCAGAGTGCAGGGCACAGAATAATGGGCTCCCGTGACAGGAAGTCAGATTCCAGCTGGACATCAGGAAAAATATTCTGACTGTTAGAGCAGTACGACAATGGAACCAATGAAACCAATGCTTTTAAACTTTGAGTTTGTTCTGACTCTATACTGTTAGCTTCACCCTTCCCGGTGCCTGTTTACACTTCCCTGTGCCTGTTTGCATTCTCCTTCCCTTCTTATTGTTTACTACAACTTTATTAGATTGTAAGCCTATGCGGCAGGGTCTTGCTATTTACTGTGTTATCTGTACAGCACCATGTACATCGATGGTGCTATATAAATAAATAATAATAATAATAATAATAATAACAATAACTTAGGGAGGTTGTGGGCTCTCCCACAGAAGAGGTGGTCAACAGCCATCTGTCAGGGATGCTTGAAGGTGGATTCCTCCATTGAGCAAGGGGGTTGGACTCGATGGCCTTATACGCTCTTCCAACTCTATGAATCTGTGATTTTACAGTGAAAGACAGGACACTCTCACACACTCCTTGGCTGTCTCATAGGCAAGGTAAGCATAAGAACCCTGAACCCAACCCATGAGAATTCCTCCAAAATTTCTTCTTTCAAATTTCATTTCGAAAGCAATTTTTCTCTCAAATTGAATGAGAATGGTCATGAAAATTGAAAATAATGTGGAAGAAATGTTTGGCAACACACACACACACACACACACACACACACACACACACACATATATATTCCTAAAATAATTGTACAGGAATAGATTCAGTAAGAGAAAGGGCTTCTATTTAAATCTTGCAGTGTTCCAATTACCCAAACTGGCATGAAAGCGTGTTTCACTGAACAATGAATATGAATATAAGTGAAATAAACCTATTGGCTTCTCATGTAGTATATTTCTTGAGGGGATAGCCTTGTAAATGAGGAGAATTAACAGCAAGAAAAAAAAAGGAAAGTCTCTTAGACTTTTAAATCTCATTGAGACACCCTTGTGCATTTGCACATATCCTTTGGCTTCTTAAAGGAAGATTAAGTTTATTTAAGAGGAGTCCTCCTTGGAACTTAAAAACAAGAAAATACTTCTGAAGATCAAACTGAATGGTAGATCCGAGGGAAGATGTATCAGGATTTGAGATACATGTGTTAATTTTGCACAAATTCTGGAGTAAATCACGGTCAGTTTGATGCATATTTACCTGTAATAAACAATATTGTTTAAGGGGAGCAGGAGGACAATGATCAAAAGTTGGCCCAGGAGCTGCCCACAAATGCCATCTGTGTCTAGGGCCGGCCCTACCTTTAGACAGAGTATGGCGAATGTTGAGGCAGAATTTGCTTTTTGGTGTGGACAGGGCAGCAGCAACACTCTTCTCACTGTTCCCCTCTAGAGGAGAACAGATCTATGTGTTCCAGGCAACCTATCATGCAGCCTCTAAGTTAACCTGCTGTCCTCAAACCCAATGGTGGATGCTGTCTCATTACTAGGGGCAAATTCAGCTGCCATTATAGTTGGCTTCTGCAAGTAGGGATGTCACGAAAATCTGGGTAGGGGTGGAGTCTGATGGACGTCCACTGCCCGCCCAATCCTGTTTGGTGCGGGGCGCGACTTGCTGGCCAGTTTGCGGGTGCCCAGCAAGCAGCATGCGGCCACCCGCTACCTCACCAAGCTACCATTTTGTGGAAAATGGCAGCTCATACCACAAAATGGCAGCTAGTATGGACCAAACATTATTGACAAACTCAGCTCCTACGCAGAATGCCAGCAAGAAACTTTGAACTCCGAATACAACAGTAGCCTTGGGCAACTCACCAACTCATTCCAGCTCCAGATGAAGGATTTCGTAATCTGAAACATTGAGCTCCTTGGATACCAATAAAAGCTTTCAACAAATCTCATAGCACCGCAGCCTGTCTTACCCACACCAGCTATAGAGAAGCCCACTCATGCAACATTAAAGGCACATGTCCAATAGGGTTGGGTGGCCGGTGAGAGTCCAACGAACAGCATGTGTGGTGGACCCAGGTAAGTTTACCCTTCCCTATGTGCCAGTAGAATGGGGGAGGTGACCATCTTGTCATTCGCTTCAGACATAAAATGTTTTGGTCCAGCCCTGCCTGCAGTGGTACAGCTAGGGCTGGATCTTGGGCCAAAGTCCAGAGTCCAACAGCCCAGTCCCCCCTCCCAAGTGACCACAGAGACCAGCACATGCTAAGGGCATCAAGGCAGCAGAATCAAACTCCCGTGTCATTCCTGTAGTGGTGATGCTGCTACGACTGGAGTTTAAAATGCAAAACCGCACCTTAAACAAACAGAAAAGGGAGGGAAGGAAAAATCAGAGTTGGCAAATACTTCTATTGTTCTTGATCCAACATACTGGGAATGTAGAAGCTATTGACCCTGTTCAGATGACATGTTAAGCCACAGTGGTTAAACATTTTGAACTAAACATTACAGCTTAGCCGGTTATGTGAACCATGACTTAGCATGTGATGTGAACCATTCCTAACCAGGGTGGCTACATAACCACGGTTTAAACACGCTTATTAACCTTTTGCTGTAAAAGGGTTAGCGGCCTCACCATGGCTTTGGGTGTTATCTGAACAGGCCCACTGTAAAGCACAGAATGACCTTCGGCAGGTAAAGAAGACAAATGCTAGCCATGTGCTTCTCAACTGAAGTAATACAACAGGGCCATCTGTAACAGGCGGGATCTCAGACGTTTGCCATGGAATGGAGTCACATAAGGTGGCTACTAGGAGGAGGGCTTTCTCCGCTGTGGCACCCCGGCTGTGGAATGAGCTCCCCAGAGAGGTCTGCCTGGCACCTACACTGTATTCCTTTCGTCGCCAGCTGAAGACTTTTTTATGCTCTCAGTATTTTAACACTTAATTTTAACTTAAATTTAAATTGTACTATTCTAACTCTGTATTTTAATCTTATATCAATTTTGCTGCGTGGTTTTCATCCTGGTTGTGCTTTTTATACTGTATTTTGTATTTGTGCTTTTAACCTGTTGGTTGTTTTATTATGGTTTTAATTTTTGTGAACCACCCAGAGAGCTTTGGCTATTGGGCGGTATAAAAATGTAATAAATAAATAAATAAATAAATAAATAAATAAGCAATCTGTTATCGACCCAACCACTGAGATGGAATTCGGAGAACTTTGCCCGAGTTTGGCTGGTTGTCACATCCCTAGTCCAAAGGCAAAAAGGGATGGGACCGTAAATGCCAGCGTATTTGAACTGAAAGCACCTATGGAGGGGAAGGACTGTGCAAAAGTTCGGAAACAAGCAAAATGATGAGTGGTCAAGAGAAAGGGGGAGGGGGCAGAGGAATGGGTGTGGCCATCTTGGGAACCCTGGAGGACCTGATTGGGTTCCAAAGGTTGGCTGAATTTGGCTCACCAGCCTGAAGTTCAACAACCCTTCTGTAGAGGGAAGGAGGTTTATCCCTGTTCATCAAGCCTTTTAACATACTGTAACTGACATGTTTTGCATGTGTCTGCACATTGATCAGAACTGTGCAAAAAAGAATTTATTTATTTATTACATTTATATCCCAGCTTTTTTCCTCCAAGGAACCTAAGGCGAAGTACATAATCCTCCTCCCTCTCTCCGTTTTATCCTCACCACAACAACCCTGTGAGGTAGGCTGAGCTGACAGTCTGTGACTGGCCCAAAGTCACCCAGTGGTTTTCCATGGCTGAGTGGGGACTAGAACCCAGATCTCCCAACTCCCAGTCCAACACTTTAGCCACTACACCACACCACAATCATGAATTGTGATGATGTTTTGTGCAGTTTTAATCAATGCACACTTGAGCACTGGCTACCAATAAGGGAGTGGAAAAACCCAGACTGAAGACTGCAGCAAAACACTGTGGGTGTGCTGTGCTCTCTGAACAAAGCCCAGATCTGAAAGAAAGAAAGAAAGGAGAGAGAGAGAGAGAGAGAGAGAGAGAGAGAGAGAGAGAGAGAGAGAGAGAGAGAGAAGTAAGGAAGTTAGACCACTAATTCATCACTGACTCTCTGCAAATAAGATCAGGCCATTTGGAACCCCCAAACCGGGGAAGAAATTTGGAAGGAAACATTTTAGAGCCTGCCTAGGAATTCATTCCTGCATTTCATGATATGCCATGGAGGCTTCCTAGCAGTGACATAAAAGACACCCTGGATTTTTTAGTCACAGACTATCTCTGGATTTGTCAATAATGCAGAACTATATATCTTCTCAATCGTTTCCATTCACATTAAGATGAAAGAATATTTGGCTGGCAAAAATCTGTTTCCTAGATCATATTTATAACTTCAGCATTTGGGGAAATCATTAAAATAATGATCTCCCAGTTCCTTTGTGGGTGGACTTGATATATATAGATATATACAAACAGAGATACACACTGCTTATTCCCCTTAATTTTCCAATCTGCATTCATGGCATGTCCCTCCCATCAAACAGTTTGTTTTCCAATGAGTAAACTTTTCAAATGTATCAATAATCCTCAGGGATGTTTTCTCTTTCAGCATTTTCATGATCCATTTGATTAAGTTCTTGCCTGCTATTTTATTGTTCTTCATCTTCTTCAACAGCCTCTGAAAACAGCTCACAGACACACACACACACACACACACACACTGAAATGACATTAGGAAATAATAAAAAAGATGATTTTAATCTCCCCAAATATTCCAATTTTGTATTCATTTCCTGCCTTATTGCACTTTGAAATGCTATAAATGTGTAAATGGTGATTTTATAACATCTATAGAGGTTTGCTACTGCAGAGAGGATATATTATAAAGGGGAAAAACATCATGGAGGATGGCTAATATCAGAGATGGTAATAATAATTATCATAATAATCATAAGGCATTCTAATAGCATTTTTCATTTACTGATCTCAAATGTTGTTGTTGTTTTTAAAAAAACAACAACAGCAAGACAAAAGTAAACATCAATCTTGATATTTTGAGATATTTTCCTTTACGTAACAGCTCAGAGAGATCTTTAATGGATTGAATAAATGCCTGATGTTCTTAGTTATGCAGTCTTTTTAAAGGGGTATTGTGGAGGGGGGGGTGGGAAATGTGAAAAAACTGGCTGCAGCCTGAATATTTTGTGGCACTTGAAACCAGTTGCACTTTGGGGTGGGTGGGAATGTAATCAGTTTCACGGCTTCATGCCAGGAGGACTTCAATGAGAGATTTTCCACTCCCTGTTCAGCTGTTTATTATCACCTCTTCTGTTTGAAGAGTAAATGTAATGGACTAGGTCTCAGAAGTGTGTCATGTAATGGAGTAATGTAAGCAGGAAAGCAAACCCAGAAAGCTTTGAAAACTTTGCCTTTGAAAACGCTCCAGAAACTTCAACTGGTATGAAACAGGGCAACATGGTTACTAACATGGACTGGCCGACAAGACCACATCACGCCAGTCCTTTTCCAGCTTCATTGGCTGCCAGTCCAGGTCCGGACCCGATTCAAAGTGCTGGTATTAACATTTAAAGCCCTAAACAGCTTGGGGCCAGGCTATCTGAAGGAACGCCTCCTCCCGTATGTACCTGCCCGGACCCTAAGGTCATCCTCAGGGGTCCTTCTCCGTGAGCCCCTGCCAAAGGAAGTGAGGCAGGTGGCTACCAGGAGGAGGGCCTTCTCTGCTGTGGCACCCCGGCTGTGGAATGAGCTCCCTAAGGAGGTTCGCTTGGCACCTACATTATATGCTTTTAGATGCCAGGTGAAGACCTTTTTATTCTCCCAGCATTTTAACAGTCTATAAATAAATTTTAACTTGGTGTTTTAAATTTGTAATTTTGCATTGCTGCTGTTTTGATCTGGTTGAGCTTTTATAGTGTATTTTATATTATGGTTTTATACTGTTGTTTTATACTTTGAATGGTTTTAATTTTTGTGAACCGCCCAGAGAGCTCCAGCTATTAGGCGGTATAGAAATGTAATAAATAAATAAATAAAATAAAATAAAATAAAAATAATTTGTATATTCTCCAGTTTTAAGGCTTTGGCTTATTAGAGTAAAGGAAGACATATAATGTAAAATACTGTTTGGGAGGGAGCTGATTTTGAATAGGGATGTTGCAGGAGCCCAATTGAGTCCGAGAGTCTGATGGACTCCCCCATATCCACCCCGGGACCCAGTTGGGTGCCATGGCACATTGGTGGACTGGCACTCTGAGTGCCCATGGGACCCAATGAGAGGTTGGCAGCTGTCCAGCCTCAACCAGAGCCTTCACTGTGCACCACAATGGGGGCTCCAGAAATTATGTATTCCCCAATTGTATAAATGGGGCTTTCATGGCCACCATTTATACAAGGGTGGAAAATGCTTGACAGCTGGTAGGCACTGCATGGGACTTTAGAGCCTTCATGGTCTCTCTTCCCTTGCAAGGAGAGACCATGAAGGCTTGATAGCCAGTGGGGCAGGTGTTGCTAGTTTTGCGGCCCAAACACTTGTTCTTTCCCCAAGGAAAGAAGAAGCACTTGGGGTGTGGAGGTGGTGACTCCTACCATCATTGGCTCTGAAATCCTTGTTGTCTCTCCTTCCTTGTAACGGTGCCGTAAAGGCCCCATATATAGAATCATAGAATAGCAGAGTTGGAAGGGACCTACAAGGCCATCGAGTCCAACCCCCTGCTCAGTTCAGGAATCTACTCTAAAGCATCCCTGACAGATGGTGGTCCAGATGCCTCTTGAATGTGGGAGTGTGGGAGAGCCCACAACCTCCCTAGATCACCGGTTCCATTGTCGTACTGCTCTAACTGTCAGGAAGTTTTTCCTGATGTCCAGCTGGAATCTGGCTTCCTTTAACTTGAGCCCATTATTCTGTGTCCTGCACTCTGGGAGGATCGAGAAGAGATCCTGGCCCTCCTCTGTGTGACAACCTTTTGAATATTTGAAGAGTGCTATCATGTCTCCACTCAGTCTTCTCTTCTCCAGGCTAAATGTGCCCAGTTCTTTCAGTCTCTCTTCATAGGGCTTTGTTTCCAGACCCCTGGTCATCCTGGTTTTTCTTCCTTTGAACACGCTCCAGCTTGTCTGAGTCCTTCTTGGTGCCCAGAACTGGACGCAATACTCTAGATGAGGCCTAACCAGGGCCAAATAGAGAGGAACCAGTACCTCACGTGATTTGGAAGCTATACTTCTATTAATGCAGCCCAAAATAGCATTTGCCTTTCTTGCAGCCATATCGCACTGTTGGCTCATATTCAGCTTGCGATCTACAACAATTGCAAGATCCTTCTCGTTTGTAGTATTGCTGAGCCAAGTATCCCCCATCTTGTAACTGTGCATTTGGTTTCTATTTCCTAAATGCAAGAGTTAAGGTGCGATTGGAGGAGTCACGCCTTTACTCTTGCTTAAACGGGCCTTTACGGCCTCCATTTATGCAGTGGGGTTACTTACGTACTTTCCAAAGCTTCCATTGTTACTCACAATGGAGGCCGCAGATGGGGGTAGATGGCTGCTGGGCCCTAT
The DNA here is from genome assembly GCF_023053635.1 of Elgaria multicarinata webbii. Taxonomy (NCBI): domain Eukaryota; kingdom Metazoa; phylum Chordata; class Lepidosauria; order Squamata; family Anguidae; genus Elgaria; species Elgaria multicarinata. Next base: position 10,189,035 of record NC_086180.1, read on the forward strand.
CAGACACTTTCTGAGCTGCCAAATAGTGCGTGAATAGGGACAAACGGCAGTGGCAGCATGAGCTGGACGGAGGGGAATGTGCTCTTCCCTAATTTGGAGTTCCTATGGGTTAATCGGGAGTTAATGCCAGTCATCTTGACCAGGTGGGTATTTAAGCCAAAGCCCTGAGGGCAGGTGAGAAGAGAAGGGATCTATTCCTGATGTGGCTGCTAAGTTCTTTTTCTAAGGACATTTGAAAGAAGAAGAGCGTTAGGGTATGGCTGATTTCAATAAGGAACTAGGTGTTGGTTCTAGTTTCTTGAGACCTGTGGCATATTTTCTTGCCCTCTAGAAGAAAGGCATCGTATTGCTGATTCTGCAGTGGCCAAAAGGTGCTTTCCAGTGAAGTCTCAGGACGCTGAAAAAATACGCAGTTTTATTGCAAGAAATACTCCTACGCATTTGAGCCCTGAATATGGACCTTCTTCAGGGATCTTAAAAGAGAGAGAGAGAGAGAGAGAGAGAGAGAGAGAGAGAGAGAGAGAGAGAGGGCCTTGCTAGACCCGGCCGGATAAGCCGGCAGGGAGGCGGGGCGACGACGCACTAACTTTAGCGCGTGCCGCCCAGCCTCCTAGACGGCCGACGCGCAGGGACTATGGAAGCCCTGCAGCGTCGGCCATTTCTTTTTTAAAAAAGGGGCCACGTGCAGCCTGAAGACTCAGGAGAAGGTAAGGGTTTTTTTTTACTTAAGCCCCCCCATCCGCCCTCCCTCCCCGTCCCCGTTGTCGCCCTCCGCCATTCCCTGTGTCGCCCTCCGCCCCCCTCACCCTCCCGTGTGTCGCCCTCCACCCCCTATCTCCCCTCCCCCGGGATCCCCCCAGCCCGATGGGCACAGCGCTTCCGTGGCTTTTCCTGGCTACTCGTTCCTAGATGTTCCACAGCCCTGGCCTCAGGCCGGGGCTGCGGAAAAGGCGCACCATAAGCGACTTTGCTTATGGCGCGCTAAGAGAGGCTTCAGTGCGCCTTGAGCCCGGATTCCCCTGTGCGTCATCTGGACGCACAGCAGGGAAACTGGGTCTCAAAGCATGCTAAGGCCTCGTCTAGCAAGGCCCAGAGAGAGAGATCTGCAGGGATCTCTGAAAAATGCAGTCTCCAAGATGAAATCCTTCAATTGATCAGGAGACTGTATTTTTCAGGGGTCTCCGCAGGCACCTCATTATCTCTCTCTCTCTCTCTCTCTCTCTCTCTCTCTCTCTCTCTCTCTTTCAAAAATGATCCCTGAATAGGGGGCTGGAATGCATAGGGCTATTTCTTGGAATAAAACCAAGATGGTTGTCAATATTTGGCAGAGGTGACCCTGATCAACTTGGGAGCCACCCAGCTAGGCACAGCTAGTAGCCAATTCTAGTAGCCGTTACAACAGCTGATAAACCTGGTTATTTTTCCTGCCTTGAATAAGAGAGGAAAGGTGGTATTTCACTGGGTTGTTGATGAGTGTGCAGGGGAAAACTAAAAGAATAAAATCCCAGGTTCCCCGGCATTAAACAGCCTCAGATTGACGCGTATGTAGGTGCAGGTGCACTTGAGGATTCAAGACAGAATGTTTGCATTCACCCAGATTACACTTTGAATGTAAGACATTTATTCAAACTTTAAGGATAAATGTGTTTTATTAAGGAAAATATAAAGTTTAACACAGTCACGAACCTTTCACCCAAGCAAAGCAAAATGACGTACTCACAAACCTTGCAGCTGTGTATTCACAAATTCTGTACCATTCATACTGACTCCGCAAATGAGCTGTTTTCTCTACAAAGGGACTTATACCTGGCTCAGGCAAAACCAAGGAGTCACTGAGGCCTACATGCTAGGCTCAGAACATCTTCCTGGATCTCATGCCAGAGGGAAAGAAAATAACTCTTCCTCCTCTGTGTTCAGACTTAAAAAAAAACCCTTTTCAAAGTCAGAGACCTCCCTCCTAATACATATCCATTTATTTTAAAATATTTAAGTTTATTGGTCCACATCATCAGTTTAGACTATCCTCCTCCCAGAATGTCTCATCCCTTCTGACATACTTGTTTATACCTAAACTGGAAGATCACTTCTACTTTTCATGTGGTCAACTGGTTTACTTCTCTTTTCTTCTAGACATGGGGCTTTTCTAAACCGCAATGCTACCGTGTGATAACCCTAAATGACTAGTCACCTAATTTCCTGAAAAGGAATACATTCAGTTGTAACAAGTACAGGACAATTAATGCAGCAAATCATACTTTTCCAACCCCAAGTAACAAGGTTCCATACTTTAGAACTTCCCATACCCCAAGCAATTAAAAACTTGGGCCTAGATGAGGGCTTATCCCAGGGATCACCCCAGGATCATCCCTATGCATCCACATGATGCACAGGGGATCCAGGGGACAGGGAGGGATGATCCCTCCATTTCCCTGGAATAACCAGGACGGCTTTTACCCCAGTTTTTCCCATGGTCTCAGGATCATTTGCAAATCATGTGTGCTGCCATTTTGGTTTCGTCCCAGCTCCTCTCAAGTAAATGCAAGGTGCCGGGATCCAGGCACAGGGCACAGAGCTCTTCAAGTGCTCCATGCCCATCGGGGGTGAAGAGGGGAGTGGGGTCTGGGCTTTTTTAAAAAACAACAACTTACCTTTGCACTCCAGGTTCTGTTCTTAAAAAAAAAAATTGCGGGTGCAATGTCCTCCTTCCTCCCAGGATGTTGCGCGTGTTTCAGGTAATCAATCAGAAGCAGATTCGGACCTAGAGGAGGCAGCGCCAGACACCAGCCAGCCTGTACCAGTGGGAGAGAAAGCTGTCATGGGTGATTCACCAGCTGGGAGACAGCCCTCTCCAGAGCTTATCTCCTCAAGGCCAAATCCTAAACACTCAGTGGGAAGTGAGGTTTCTTCCGGAGGTGAGCACCCCGACAAGCTAGCTGATGCTAGGGTCTGCTGGAAGCTAAAATGCACAGAGCGGAAGGAAGGTGTGAGAAAATCAGTTCAACTGTGCCAGAACTTGCCTCCGCACCAAGCTTTCTGAAGTTACAGGCATTTGGGAAGGGGGTTCCTGTTCTCCTTGGTCAGACAATTGTCTCGCTCAGTTTGCATAGTTTTGCCTAGGGGGAAGTTTTCAAGAGATTAGACTCTCTTCAGGTAGAAGTGATGTTTAAAAGCTTTGTGGATTACCTAGCAGGCCTCGTCATTTGCCTCCTATTGAAAGCAAGAGCTTTCTAAGAAACACGACAGCGCCATGTGTGGACTGAAGGGGAGGATCTTGTGATCAGCATATTGCAAGATCCTCCGCCCACCTCACCCGTGGTGTAGACATGCCCTCTGTATATTGACTTCCTACATGCCCCATTGCTCCCCCACCCAGGCTCTAAAAAGACCCATAACTCCTTCTCTGTCCTATGCTATGCTAACAAGCCCTTATTCCCCCACCCTTACACATATTTAGTAAAATTGCAAACCAAGAAAAAAATCCTTCATGAAAGGAGAACCAAAAACAGAAGCTAAGGACTGCTTCACATATAACAACTGCCAACAGACCACTGAGAGGCAAATGAGAATGATCACAAGGTTGCACCCTACCCATCTTTCTTGCATAGTTCATCCATTAGGGCAATCCAGGTAAACTGGATTGAACTGGGTATGAACAATCATCTGAGAAAGCTAGGGTAGTCCAGCCACCAATGTGTCTTCATTCTTGAGAGTTACATAGGTACACATCGTGATGCTATTGCTGTCTCTTGTTAAAGAAGCAGTTAGCAGAGAAAAACGAAAGGGAGAACAGAATGAGCATTTACCAGTCCTACAAGCGCACACAATAAAAAAGAGGCCACACTCCTTTTCAGCACACAAGTGCTCTTGCATTTATATACAGGCGCAGCATATTGTTTCAAAAGGACGTTGTTCAACCTCTGTCTTTGTGTCCTGTATCACTGGAAGGGGAGAGAGAGAGAGAGAACATGGAAGAAGGCAGAGAGAGGGAAGGGGGGTGCACAGGAAACCACGGAAAGACGATAGAGCCGTTAAGGCTAGCTCTGCCAAAATACTCATGAATGAAGTGCGACACTGCCCCCTTTCAGTGACTTGCAGAGAAGGTTGCAATATTCACAACACAGGAGAGCCACACCACCGATGTATTTTGAGCTTCCACTCACTATTCTGAGCCTCTTTTTCTCAGGGCTGCAGACTGCTTTTTGCCTCATTTTGGTCTCCAGTTTAAATCATGAGGGAACTGACAGCTGTATTTCCCCACTACCACCACTATGGCCCTTTAAGCCAGGCCCTTTGAAATGGAGCTGGTGTGTGTGTGTGTGTGTGTGTCTGTGTGTACACACACACATATAATCTTCCATTTTTGATGGAAGTTTTTATAATTGAACAAATACTCTATGTCCATCTTTTCTGATAAATGGAAATGGCTAAGATAATACTAAAAAAAAACAGACACCTTCCTTATAATTTAAAACAGCTAAACCTCAATTATCTGAGAGCAATGACTCTTCTTAATCCCAGCCATAGGAAAATCAGCTGAACCTTAGTAATACGGGTTGCTTCACTCCTTTCCACCTGGCATTTTCAACTCTCTGTTCAATACTTCCAAAGGAGCAACTTGCAAATTATTATGGCTTTCCAGATGGAAAATGGACTGAAACCAAAAAGCACTGAATATCCAAGGGAAGGAGATATTTCAGCTGGATAAATTGAACTCATTTCTTGGGAGCAATGTTAAAATAGTGATACACAGCCAAAATCACCTATTGCAATGCGTTATTGTTCCTAATGCTGGATACATTAATTGCTTTAATCAGTAGAATTATCAACGATAGCTTTAATAACATATTCAAATTCCCCCTGCCTGACCCCCCAATTAATTGGTGGGTACAGTCTTCAAACCACACAGATTCATTGGCTCACTCTCCCCTGAGCTAAACTGGAGGAGGGTGAGGAGCTTTAGAAATATATATATATATATATATATATATATATATATATCCGTTTCAGTTTATATCCTTTACTAGATGAGGGGAGACATGATAGCACTCTTCAAATACTTAAAAGGTTGTCACACAGAGGAGGGCCAGGATCTCTTCTCGATCCTCCCAGAGTGCAGGACACGGAATAACGGGCTCAAGTTAAAGGAAGCCAGATTCCAGCTGGACATCAGGAAAAACTTCCTGTCTGTTAGAGCAGTACGACAATGGAATCAGTTGCCTGATGAGGTTGTGGGCTCTCCCACACTAGAGGCCTTCAAGAGGCAGCTGGACAACCATCTGTCAGGGATGCTCTAGGGTGGATTCCTGCACTTAGCAGGGGGTTGGACTCGATGGCTTTGTAGGCCCCTTCCAACTCTGCTGTTCTATGATTCTATGATATGGCAATCCTCCTTCTGTTTCCTCCACTTTGTTCTTGCTGGTACTTTTGACTCTCTTTAGCTGCCTATAACCCAGGGTTGGCCTTGTATTTCAATGCTAATGCTAACATTTCTGTTGGAGTCCAAAAGGAGAAATGCTTTGGTTTTCTTTCTTTTTTGAAACTCAAATGTTAAGATTTATTATTTTCTCCAATGCTCACGTTTGCAGCTTTCATAGGAAATGACTTTTACATGAGTTGGGTATTTTCTCAACAAGGGTTCAATGGGCCGGGTGGGTTGCCCGCCTATTCTTTAGCGGAAGTGCAATGCATGATAATAAACTAAGTCACACTTGGTCCCCAAGCATAGAAGGGTGGAAGAATCTGCACTGTGTCTGACGGAAAATACAATTCCAGCTTCAACATTTAAATTCATTTATATGGCTCGCATTGCCAGGAACATAGTGTGCGTATAAAGATCGATATTTTATAGCTGATGTTGTATCCCCAGATGCATAAGAATTTGTAGAGTGTATTTTCCTCCCTACAAACAAAACAAAGAAAACCAAGAACAAAGTAAAACTTAAAAAGAAAAAGAGGCAGCATCTCAGCTAATGTAAGCTACTAAAGCTCTAGCAGCAACCCATGCCATCTCTCAATCAAAATAGGATGACATTATTATATGTTATGGCATTTGGACTTATATATACGGAGACACCTTTCTCCCTCTCCCATAATATTAGAACCCACGGTCATGACATGAAGCTGATTGGTGAGAGAGTCGGGACAGATAAAAGGAAGGACTTCTTCACACAGCACATATTTAAAAATATGGAATTCACTGCCACGAGATGTAGTGATGGCCACTGTGGCGTTACACCCCACAAGTCAGTTCCCAAATGTATATCTGCAGTTTGTAAGTCCGTGGTGAGTTTAGAATGTTGGCCTGAGTGGGTGGAGCTAGAATGTCTTGGGAGTGGGAGGAGTGATATATAAGGGAAGGACTGAGGGGATTGAGGGAGACTTTTTAGGTACTCTTAGAGTCTTTAGTACTCTCTGTGTTTAGAGTACTTAAGTTCTGGGAAATTTGAGGGTCAGTGTAGAGAGTGGTGTCTTTGGAGTGTGGTGTGCACCTAGTTGATGTATATTAATCCTGATAATAAAGAAAGTTCAAGAGTGATTGTGTGAGAGAAAGGAAAGTGCGTATGTGAATGAGTGGAAGGATTGGATGAAAGTTTTTTTTAAAAAAAAAATTAAATGTTTTATTTGAAACAAAACTTGTGCACTTTTAAAAATAAATTTTAATTATTTGGTTTTTGACTACCACAAAAATCCCACGTGTCTGTTTGGCATTTATCATCTGAAGTTTACACATTTAGCACCCACTCTGACAATAATTCACCTCAGCACATATAACTCACAGTGTTTTATTTCATATATTGAAATCCTTCTCCATTTAACCCCTTTCTCCACATAGTTTGGAGGAAGGTGGTTTTTATCCCTTGCCTCAGGCGTATCAAGCGGTGGTGCTTGGCTTGAGCAGGGAGTAGCCGTGGCCGGGCTTGGTGTTCAGAGCCTGTGTCGTGGCATAAAGGGGTTGGATAACTTCCTGGAGGAGAAGGCTATCGATGGTTACTAGTCCTTATGGTGATGTGCTACCTCCAGTGTCTGAGACAGTAAGCCTGTGTGCACCAGTTGCTGGGGAACGTGGGTGGGAGGGTGCAATTGCACCCCGTCCTGCTTTGTTGGTCCCTGGCCGACAGCTGAGTTTGCCACTGTGAGAACAGAGTGCTGGCCTAGATGGACCCTCAGTCTGATCCAGCATACACACACACACACACACACACACACACACACACACACTTACAGCCCAGTACTGACGCAGCTCCCCGCTCTTCCTTTGGAGCCTTGCATAGGTGGGTAGGGATGAGCTTCTGCACGTGACCCTTTATCCTTGGGACCACAATACCTGACGGAACGCCTCTCCTGACGTGAATATACCCGGTCACTACGTTCAACATCTAAGGTCCTCCTCCGGGTGCCTACTCCGAGAGAGGCTCGGAGTGTGGCAACGAGGGACAGGGCCTTTTCGGTGGTGGCCCCCAGACTGTGGAATGATCTCCCTGATGAGGCTTGCCTGGCCCCAACGCTGCTATCTTTCCGGCGCCAGGTTAAGACTTTCCTCTTTGCCCAGGCACATGGCAGCACATCTTAATCACCCACATGTTTAGTTTTTAATGGTTTTTAATGCTTTATGTGTGTACGTTCTGTGTTTTAGAATTTTAAATTTTATATATTCGTTTTTATCTTAATTTTAGAATTTCTGTAAACCACCCAGAGAGCCCTGGCTATGGGGACAGTATATAAGTGAAATAAAATAAATAAATAAATCCTGGGATATCACCAACTCCTTGTCAGTTATTAGATGCATGTGGAACTGGCTTTCTTAGGTTGCAGTGAGTCCATGGACTTCTGGTCTTTTCTTTTTATTTTTCTTTTTTACTGTCCCAAAAATTACTTTCCCAAAATATGCACGTTTCTGCTGAGACTGAAAAATATACGTGAGGGAAAGTTTAATGAAATTGGGGATAGTACACTAAATGTTACGTACTAATGGAAATTGCATGAACTGTATGGAATTATTTGCATATTTTTCTGCATAATGAAGAAAACAATCAAATCCATCTGTGGAAGGATGCTGGAATGACTGACACTTCACAATCAATAAAACACACACAGGGCAGATTTCACAAAATCAGTAGGGATGTGCTCCGCTTCTAATCGGACAGTAGAAGCAGGAGCGGAGCGGGGGGCTTCGCCTGCCCGTAAGGTGGAGGCAAAGAGGATTGGGGGGCCGGCGGAGCATGGCGAAGAGGATCGAAGTGAAGGCGGATCCTTCACCTCGATCCGGAGCTCCGCCGGAAAGGTAAGTGGGGTTTACCGGGCCCTGCTGCTGTCCCCCCGCCCTCCTCTCCCTTACCTGCCTCCGTCCGCGGTCCGTCAGTGTCTTCAATTGAGCCCATGGTTCCAGCAGGAAGTCTGGGCCGCTTGCGGCCCAGACTTCCTGGTGGAACCGCGGGCTCAATTGAAGACGGCGATGGACCACGGACGGAGGCAGGTAAGGACCCCCTCTCCCTTGGTCCCTTACCGGGCTCTGCCGCCGTCGCTGCATGGGCGGCGATGGTGGCAGGGCCCGGTAACCCCCCCTATGGTGGGGGAACGGAGCTCCGATCCGGATCCGGAGCTCCGAGCGGAGCGGAGTGGGCACAGGCGGAGTGGGGGCGGGGCAGAGCGGCCCGATCCGAAAATGGCGGATCTGAAAGTGAAGCGGAGTGGGGGGTCTGTGTACACCCCTAAAAATCAGGACATTGGTATTTACACATGACCATTGTGGGAATCTCTGCATCTTGGTCATTGAACAGGATCACTAGGCAGGTGATGATATGGTTAGCTGGGGTGTGCTAGGAGTTGTAGTCCAACACATCTGTCGGGCCCCAGGTTGGGGAAGGATGGATTAAAACCTCTTCACAGCAATCCTGATCAATATCCTGACTGCTGGGAGATGTAAGATTAAATCCCCCCATCCCTCCATTCCATGAGTGTGACTGACCATTCATGGATCTTTGTGGGTCATTTCGATGATGCAGTGATCCTCCTGTGTGTCTCCCGCTCTATTTCCCAGATTTAGCCATTTTAAAAAAGAGTCAGAAAACCCGACTCTTCTGATATACGTCGCTATTTCCTGCCACGTGCAGGAGCAGTTCTGTTATAAAACATCCACTAGAGGGTGCTGTCCCATTAAACTGCATTGAAGCTGTACAAGCCATGTGGTCGCTTCTCTTCCTGCTCTTTCACTCCATGTAATTGGAGTTTGTTACAGAAGCAGCAGAGATGCAGCTTCAGAGCTAATGGGAGACTGATTATGTCTGTGTATGTGTGTGTGTGTGTGGGGGGGGAGAGTATGTTTGATGGTTCCACCCACTAGCTCCAACCATTTGTACAATCCAGAAAGGGTTCCAAAGGGGGCAATGCAGCCTCCTGACCCCAACAGTTGGCCAACCCATGCTGTAAATGGAGGCCTCAATGTGAAGACGACCTAGAGTCCAATGTTATGATTGACAAAATGAGGGCAACAGCCCAATCTAAAGCACAGTTCCTCAAAGGTAAGTCTGAGTGAGTTTAATAGGCCATACTTCCTAATGTGCAGTTGGGAGTTCAACTTAAGAGGGGTCAATTGAATGCATGATAAAGCGCAAAGGTGACAAAAATTATAATTACAGTGCCATGAAAGAGAAGTGCTTTTCTATTAATAAGAAAACATGCCGCTTAACATTTCCAGCGGGAAGGTCTTTAAGAAGGATTAGACGCTCATACTCACAGGTGGATTAGCTTGCAGTGAATAGAAAATGTCATCTGTGTTTCTCATCTATAATGCCGGCTGTGCTCGCAATTCATCTTTTCCCTTAATACAGAGCAAAACATGAAAGCATAAATTGTAATAGCAGCTTTGCAATGAATGAATGAATGAATAAATAAATAAAAGATATAAATGAGGCAAACCAACCAAATAAAAGAGACAAACCAACATAGGTTAGAATGCAATGAGGTTCCCCCCATGCCCACCAACCCATTGCAAAGGGGAACAACCAAGTTATCTGTGTAGGGAAGGAAAAAAAAAATGACCTCTCATCCTTAGAAATGGGGTGAAAGCATGAATCAACCACATGGCATTGACATAGGATGCATTGACATAGGATGCATTTCTCTGGCATTCTCATGTCAGAGAAATCTGAAATGGATACAAATGGTTTGGGTTTCTATGTATTTGATACATGGATTCCAAGGCAGGTTCTGTACCACTCCTTTAGAAGGATTTATAACAGTCTTGACAACTTTTGGGGCCATTGACACATTCCATTCTATATGTCATTTCCAAACCACTTTAAAAGTGCTATATCTTGTTTGATGAAGATCTGGCTCAGGATGGACTCAGCATCTTCTGAGTCATGTGGATTCCGTAGACTTGTGGGCCATCTTTTTAAAGGTTTCTGGAACTGGATGCAAAGTTAGTCACATGAAAATATGAAAACACAGTAATATATTTGCTCTCTTTTTTTCTTTTTTCTTTTTTAAAAAATCATTTTATGCAACTCCCATTTCTCTTCAACCTCCACTGTGTAGCATAAAGAATGATACACAAAGTTACGATAACAACGAAAGTTACGTAATTTGTGGCATACTTTTTTGTTGTAATTTTCCAAAGGGATCCAATACTGTAAATTGTTGGGATGAATTTTCTCCACAGAGGAAAGAAAGGACTTTATAGAGTTAAAGTGCTTGGCAGATTTGTCTCTGGACTGCAGCAGGTGTTCAGACAGGAGCTTGGCAGTTTGGCCTACGTGCAAGACCTGGAGTAGAGACAATTGGTTAATTGAGCCAAAAGGTAAAGTATTTAAGATGTCCCTGTTTAAAGGCATCTTGTTGTCGTTGTCAGGTTGTCATTGTCATTGTTGGTGAAGAATGCTGTATATATCTATGACCATATGTAAAGGAAAGTTTGTTTCAGTAAAGTTTCTTACTGACAAAATCTAAGTGAGTATTGTTTTCGTCCTTAGTAAGACTTTCAAGTCAGTAACTTAGTGCTTCCAGCTATTCGGGTAAGAAATAAATTTATTATTATTATTATTATTATTATTATTATTATTATTATTATTCGTGGTTACTACACACTCTGCAAATTATTCAATACCACGACATAAATGAGCAGAGAATGGGACAAAATGTGCCTGGCAATCTGTGAAACATGCACATAGTGGGTTAAATAAAAACTGTATATCCCTACATTCATGTTAAGTGCATTTTTGCACAATTAATGCTGCCATTTGCAATTGTATGGTGGCGGTTTTTCACAACATTGAAGTGCCTCATTGTGTCAGCCTGAAGTCAATGAGCGGAAAGTGATGAAACAAGCAAACGAATACATACATCCAGGACTTGGGAATACTGAACGTCCAGGAAGTACTATGTCCAGGTATTTCCTGTAGGGAACCCAGCATTGATTAACACTTTAGGCATTTAGACACTTTGGGAGCGCTCCTGTGTAGGAAGCATCTAGCATGCAAAGTCACATCCAGGCTGATTAGGGGATAGGATTCAGACTTGCTGAAACTCTTACAGAGCTATCCAAAGTGCTGAACCTATTTTGGGGATAAGGTTGAGCACCTTAGAATTCTTTCTGGTTCTGACTGAAACCCAGAATGGATTCACAGCCTTACCGAAATCACAACCACCAGCCTCCATTGGTACAGTGAGAGTTTTTAGGGTGCAGTGTTTTACTGTGGGACAGATGACAATTCTCAATATGTAGAGGGATGCCTGCTCTGATCCATCAGGGCTGGTAATGCCTGCCAGGACCAGGGCCTTCAGGGGTCACAGCTGTGGGTGCCATCTTAGTATTCCCAAAATGCAGTCCCAGAGAATTTTGAAAATCCTATGCACTGCTGGGCTGCTATCAGCAGGGTGAGGAAAGTGATGGAGGCAATTTCAGCTCCCATTCCTTCTCCCTAACCAACACCACCTAGATGGCCCTTCAAGCCAGTCTAATTCACTTACCAGTGGTGGGCAGGGACAGGCAACAGAGAGGCCATAGGAATCAGCAGTTTCTCTAGCCCTTCCTTCCCTGCCCACTGGAATGTCCCCTTTTCAAACGTTGTGTGGTTGTCCGAGACCATCATCGCAACCTCAGAAAGCAGGCACCACAGTCCTTTCCAAGGGGGCAAGTAGAAGTATCCTATGTCAGATTCCTCTTCTCAAAGTTGTAGGAGCCTGGAGTGGAAATCTGGAATATCCTATGGTCTCTGGGACACTCTCTAGGGATCATAGGTTTTGCACCATTATACTAGGAATAGACCGCACCAGGATTTTAGCAAGGGTGGGAGGCTTTCCCCTGCCCTGGATTTTACTCCTCCTGAATTCCACTAACTAGGGTCATTTCTATGTTGGTAACCCACATTCTTTGTAAGCCACAATGCTACAGAAGGATGGAACTTCAGTGGCAAATCTCCCTTTGTTAGTATTAATAATGTGATGCCCTTGGTTTACATCATATATGTATCTTGCCTTTTTATCCCTTTAAATATCACATGCACACAGTGTATAAACAAATAATAATAATAATAATAATAATAATAATAATAATAATAATCAGGAGCAGCAATGAGAACAAGAAGAACAAGGACAACAACAGGAAAATAAGAAATGGAACAATGAAGCATCCATAATACATTGGTTCAATATTGCAACCAAGACTGAGTAATTTTGAACTCTGAAATCCAAGAAGAATTACAGAGGAGGAGAATTTTAGAGGCATCCCTGGATTTTTTTACAAAGAACTGCCTCCTAGGCATTGGGCCATGGAGCTAAGCGAATGTAGTGGGAATTAGAGTAATGACAGCACAAATGGAACCAAACAAGTTTTGACAGAGCCTGAGGCTGGTTTGCACTGCTGAAATTTACCATCTGACTGTGCAGAGGTATACAGCCCCATCTGACCTGACCATGTGGAGAAAAGTTAGTACGAACATGGATGTAGCTGTGGTGAGCTGTTGGGCATTATCTCTGCGACCATGAGTTTGCTGGGGGAATGTGCCACTTTAGTCTAACACAGAGCGATTGGCTCATCTCCTTTACCATCCAGTTTACATTACCCACTAACCTTCCTTTATATTAGGGGTGTGCACGGACCCCCCGCTTCACTTCACTTCCAGATCCACGATTTGCAGATCGGGCCGCTTCGCTCTGCCCCCGCTATGCCAATGTCCGCTCCGGATCGGAGCTCCGTTTCCCCCCCCCCCATAGGCTTGCATTAAGCTTAAAAAGTATACAACTTTTTTCCTGTGAAAGTTAGAAACCTCACGTTTGGCACCATGACACCTCATGGAGGTGTACACACGCACGCCAAGACTCAAGGCAATCCCATCATCCCCTGAATTTTGGGGAATTTATGAAAATCCAACACCCCATTCACACCCCTTTCGATAGCTCCGTCAATTTGCACGTTAAAAACCTCAAACTCACCACCATGATAGCTTATCCAGGGATACACAAGCATGCCCAGACTCAAGGCAGTCCCATCATCCCCTGTTTTTTGGCGGGGCTTAAACCTGCAGACATCTCAATGGGGTCATTTCAAAGGAAATCCCAAGATGCCATGAATTGGGGAGTAGAGATAAACCTATATGAATCTTCTTCCACACTTGAAAAATGGATTTGGAACTTCCAAAACTCCAAGTGAGCGCAGGAAGGACTTCTCCCCTGAGTCAAAGCCACACACACACAACATCCCTGCGAGGCGGGCAGGGGAGGAGAGAAGGCAGGCAGGCAGGCAGCAGACATTTCTGGGGGCATAAGGAAGTGAGCCAAGGATAAGCCAGTAACGCATATAAAATGGAATAAATAAATAAATAAACAAAGGAGGGGTGGAATTAAAAGCAGCAGTGTTGCTGAATAAACAACAAGAAGAACTTTTTAAAAAAGGCTATATCTGTCTTTTACCAGCAATAGGGGGACGTGCCCAGGGGAGGGGGAAGCAGCTGCCAGTTCAACTCATGAAAGCCATTGCTTCACCACGAGAGCTGAGGAGTAGAACTCTCACTTCAACTCATGATAGGCGTTGCTCCACCGGGTTACTCTCTTTGGAGGGCTCTGATTGCCCTCCAAGTACAGGAGAGAGTGGGGGCACATCCACATGGGATGCCCTAGGGGAGCTCATCCCCTTGCACCACATCTTTTCAGTTGTTCCCCAAAGTTAGGGTGGGTAGCAGTGCTGTGTTTCTATCTCTTATTATTGGCTTAGTATATGATTTCAGGTTGTGTTTGTGCATTTGGTGGGGCTACTGTTTTAAAAAACACTGGGAAAAGTCCGTTCAGACTAAGAAAGAGAAGGTCCCAGAATCCCAAGTTACCCATTTTGCCTATCCCCTCCTCCAACTTTGGGATCATGTGATCATGACCGGGAGTTGACTCTGCCCCTCAGCCCTTCGGAAAAGGTATTTTCCCGCCGGTTTTTTTAAAAATTCTAGTACACGAACCGCAGCACGCAGAGAGCTGAGGGTAGGCTCAAAATGACCCCCATCCACGACTCTCCAAGCACAAGAATTTTCAGAAAGATAGAATCAAAAACAACACAGTTATCCCCCTTTCTTTTCCGCAATGCAATCCTATGGGCGAAATGTTTCAAGATGGCGATCGGATCGGACCGCGGAAACGGGAGCGCACCAAAAATGGGTGCTTCTCTTCGCCTTGCTTCTAGGGGTCCACAGTCCACTTCTACTCCGCCTCTGGGCAAGGCGGAGCAGGCCAATTCACTCCTGCTTCTGTGCTTCTAATCGGAGCGGATCACATGCCTACTTTATATAGATATTTACCTGTGCTTACAATCACATTAAGAAATCCAGTCATCTTCCCTGGCCTCCAGAGTTGAGCATTACAATGAACTGAAACAATGCCTTTCATGATGAAATATACTGCCAGGAAAAGTTTATTAGTACCCCACTTAAACCCAAAAGATATTTCTAATGTCGCTTTTTTAAATTATCATTTTAATAGGGGAATGAGAACCAAGGGTTGCTTTTCCTCTGCGTTGTAAGAAATACATTAAAGACTCATGAAAGCCATTTGTGAATGGAGAATGATGCATGAAACTAGAATCCCCAGAGTGCAAGAAGCAGACAATGCTGAATTATGATAATTGGTGCTGAAGCATGTTCTCTTCAGCCAGACAGCTACCCTGCAATGTAAGACCTTTGGATAATACTATGAAAGGTGCAGCCTTCATGCCACTTATGATGCTTTTTAACAGTCACAACCTGTGAATCTTCATGCATCTCAAGGCAATTCAAAAGAACACACACACCCAAACATATGCTACAGGGGGAAAAAACCAGTGGCTTCTCCATTTTCTAAGGTCCAATTCATGGCTACTGATAGAGCCAGAGAACCAGTGGAGGCTGGTGGCTCCAATTTGTGAATCTACTCTGGGTTTCAAACGGGAACAAGTCATGATAATAATATTTTTTTAAATAATTTATTTCTTAACCGCCTCTCCCTCTATTCGGCCTTAGTTAGGCCTCATCTAGAGTATTGTGTCCAGTTCTGGGCTCCACAATTCAAGAAGGATGCAGACAAGCTGGAGCGTGTTCAGAGGAGGGCAACCAGGATGATCAGGGGTCTGGAAACAAAGCCCTATGAAGAGAGACTGAAAGAACTGGGCATGTTTAGCCTGGAGAAGAGAAGATTGAGGGGAGACATGAGAGC
This sequence comes from Elgaria multicarinata webbii, assembly GCF_023053635.1. Classification (NCBI taxonomy): domain Eukaryota; kingdom Metazoa; phylum Chordata; class Lepidosauria; order Squamata; family Anguidae; genus Elgaria; species Elgaria multicarinata. The sequence goes on from NC_086180.1 coordinate 10,204,704, forward strand.
ACTCTTCGAAGACTTAAAAGGTTGTCACACAGAGGAGGGCCAGGATCTCTTCTCGATTCTCCCAGAGTGCAGGACACGGAATAATGGGCTCAAGTTAAAGGAAGCCAGATTCCAGCTGGACATCAGGAAAAACTTCCTGACTGTTAGAACAGTACAACAATGGAACCAGTTACCTAGGGAGGTGGTGGGCTCTCCTACACTGGGGGCCTTCAAGAGGCAGCTGGACAACCATCTGTCAGGGATGCTTTAGGGTGGATTCCTGCATTGAGGAGGGGGTTGGACTCGAATGGCCTTGTAGGCCCCCTCCACCTCTGCTATTCTATGATTCTATGAGAGAAGACAAAGATGTTCTCTAAACATTAAAATGAGTATACTCCAAATAAGTTCAAGCCATGATTCATTATCCACTGTTTATGATAAGAAACAGTAAACAAGGGTGTGATGTGGTAACCTTACAGGTAAGAACAGGCTTGCAATTAGCCACTTGCCTGTTCACCTGTAGATGGTGGTTTCTGCATGTGCCTCCCTCCAGCAACTATGTCAGGGATGCTTTAGAGTGGATTCCTGCATTGAGCAGGGGGTTGGACTCGATGGCCTTGTAGGCCTCTTCCAACTCTGCTATTCTATGATTCTATGTTGATTGGATGAATGAAGAAAGCACAGGGCCAGTCCAAAGCATTTTCGGGGAAAGGACCCCACACACACACACGCAATCCCAATTCTGTGTAAAAAAAGATGATCAAATTGGCTGATGAATTTTATTTCAACATTGGTGAAAGGATAGCACTTGAGGACAGCAGGGTAACTTGTGTAGCAGGGAGTGGGAGAAGCCAGGTCATGTGGCACATGGAGCACTCTCCATTCTTCTGCCCTTGGTATCTGCCACCTCAGATGGCTTCCTCACTCTGCTGAATGGTAGGGCCGGCCCTAAGAAAGCAAACTGTACATACGAATGTGTGGATCAGCAAAACCCAAGCTCACCCAGGGTTCTCGGAATTCAATTTTGAAGCTCGTTCTGACTCAAGTCTACATCAGATTGTGATTTTTTTCCTTCCCCCCCCTCCCTTTTGGCATGAAAATCCATCCATTTCAGTACATGTTTTCCCCAAATGTATACTTCAGTTGTGTGGAATTTTGAAATGTATGCAGTTTTGAAATGCACTTCTTTGTTGAGTGTATGCATTCTTCTTGACGTGCATTTATGTGTACACATTTCTGAAATGTATGCATGTTGTCAAATTATTATTATTTTAGGTCGGAAATATATAGACTTCAACCACAAATGACATCCAAGTCCATATTCAGTCTCAATGGTGCAAAGTAGATAAATCTTGATCAAGAATGTACTGATGCATGATTAGGGGTTATGGGTATTATTCTTTACTTGATTCATCCTGTATGGGCTTGTCTCCCATAAGGTCCATCTATTGTCCCTCCCACCATATAACCAGGATATTCTTGTAATCTCGTGCTAAGATTACAAATCCACACTGTGTGAAAAGTGCTAAACACAGCCATCACCCACAAAAATTTTCAAGATGAGATCGTTATTATGTGGGTAACTACTTTCACGGGGCCATTTTAACTATGTGGATACTAAGGGTGTACTTGTGATTAACTCCTTAACCTCAAAACTGTTAAGCCTACCCTAACCCAGCTGATGTCATGGAGCAGATATACAACTGTTATCATTTAGCCCAAAACAGAATCTTAAAATTAAGCTCCAGATGGTCAAACTGTAAATATGAGTTTGTAAATATAGCTTGCAGTAGTTCAACCACCCACATAAATATGGGGAGGAGCACCTGACACATTTCTGAAGCATCGCTACTTAATACCTGTGGCGGCACGACTGAGAACATTTTGTCATGATTCTTTATTTTATTAGAAAACGTATCCCTTCCTTGCTTCGACATTCAGCCTGGCCTAAACATATTAAGCAGTGTGGCTTTTAACATACCCCTTTCCAACAACGTTTCAGCACTCATTGTTGTGAACATGTCTGCCTACTCATTTATATTGTTCTAACTGGCTTTCACTCTCAACTGACTTGCATGACTTGATGTGAGATCAGCAGGTAGCTAAATCTGAGAGGCTATATATATATAGACTTGTGACATCATTCCATTCATTATGTGATCCCCAATCAAGTTGGATTATGTTCAAAAACCAATTAAAAATAATAATCAGCCAGCCACCACATCAAAGAGGAAGGGAAAAACAGGATATGATGGAAATGGCACTCCATTGTTACAATATCTCACCATTGTTATTGATTGTTGAGATACACTGCAGACACCCCATATCTCTCTTCTGTGTAAAACTCTAATAGTGAGCTATGACAAACATTACTATATAAAATGCACTGAATTCATGTAACATCAAATACAAAGAAACAAGCTGTCAGCAATACTAAACGAGAAGGATCTTGGAATTGTTGTGGATCACAAGCTGAATAGGAGCCAACAGTGCGATATGGCTGCAAGGAAGGCAAATGCTATTTTGGGCTGCATTTATAGAAGTATAGCTTCCAAATCACGTGAGGCACTGGTCCCTCTCTATTCGGCTCTGGTTAGGCCTCATCTAGAGTATTGCGTCCAGTTCTGGGCTCCACAATTCAGGAAGGATGCAGACAAGCTGGAGCGTGTTCAGAGGAGGGCAACCAGGATGATCAGGGGTCTGGAAACAAAGCCCTATGAAAAGAGACTGAAAGAACTGGGCGTGTTTAGCCTGGAGAAGAGAAGATTGAGGGGAGACATGAGAGCACTCTTCAAAGACTTAAAACGTTGTCACACAGAGGAGGGCCAGGATCTCTTCTCGATCCTCCCAGAGTGCAGGACATGGAATAACGGGCTCAAGTTAAAGGAAGCCAGATTCCAGCTGGACATCAGGAAAAACTTCCTGACTGTTAGAGCAGTACAACAATGTAACAAGTTATGTAGGGAGGTTGTGGCCTCTCCCACACTAGAGGCCTTCAAGAGGCAGCTGGACAACCATCTGTCAGGGATGCTTTAGGGTGGATTCCTGCACTGAGCAGGGGGTTGGGCTCGATGGCCTTGTAGGCCCCTTTCAACTCTGCTATTCTATGATTCTACGAAAATGAGCAATGGTTGTTGTTGTTGTTTTGATCAGGATTTTACCTCCTTTCCACCCTCCAGACTGAACAAGAAGCAATCTGTGCTTGAAGACTGTACATGTCCAAGTTTACAATGTGATTAGTGGCATAATAATATTAATAATAAATAAATAAGTAAATTCCACCGCATGTGAATATTTGCAAAATGCACATGAAAAAAAATCATGTTTTTTGCAAAAAGGTGTGCAAATATGCTTTAATCCATGAGAGAAGAATGTGTACATTTGGGGAAAAAATATGCATGAAAATTTCTATGAGAAAAGGGGGGAAAGACAACATTTGTAATCTCGCCCAGACTTGAAATGGAATGAACTTTGAGATGGAATTGCAAAAACTTTGGTGATTCCGAGTTTTTCTGGTTTATACATCCCTAGCTGAAAAAAATCAAGATCCTAAGGCTAGCATAGGACTGTACCAAGATGCTCCCCCACCGCAAACTTCAGTGGGCTGTGAATATATGGGGAACATTTAAGATATTTTCAGGCATGGTGATGAATTTGGGAAGGTGTATTGAAACTTACCAGCATTCTTGTGACTTTGGGGCTGCTTGCACAAACACACACACACCCCACACACGAATGGTCCAGAAATATGCTGTAAAGATAGCCATATTCCAAGTTATGTTCAGGGTTTTGGAAAATGGCAGCCCCCCTCTAGTGACCAATAATGGTAGGCATTGAACTTTGTTGGAGGCCAGTTGAATGCTAGGCGTTGAAGTCCAAAACATCTGTAGATCTACTTTCTGCCTACCCCGAGTCTATAACATCTAGCTCTGTAGTGAGATAAGAACATAAGAAGAGCCATGATGGATCCATCTAGTCCAGCACAGTTCATGCAGCAGCCAACCAACAGCTGGCCAGGAACCCACAAAGCAGGAGACGGTTCACCAGTACCCTCCCACCTATGTTCCCCAGCAATAGTCTTAATGCCTCTGATATTGGAGGTAGCACATAGCCATCAGAACTAGTAGCCATTGATACTCTTCTCCTCCAGTAATTTTATTATATATCTGCACCTAATAATAATAATAATAAAAATAACCCAATCAAAGGAATGGGATTCTATTTTTTCCCTAATTATCTGGGCAGATATTTTTTTAATATTATATAAAGCTGCAGTCCTATATCCATTTACTTGGGATTAGCTCCCCTTGAACTCAATGGGACTGACTTATGAGGAAACAGGTATTGGTTTGTGCTGCAAGTGTTGTGTTGTGTTTTGATGTTCAGTTGTCCTGCACTGTGTTGAAAAGCTGATGGCTGAAAAGTAGGATGGTCCTGCCATTAGGCAGAAAAGGCAGCTGCCTCAGGGGCTGTGGAGTTGGGAGAGAAGTGAGAAGGCACTGGAGGACAGAGGTGTGTGCACCATGCACCCTGCCTTTTATCTCCTGAGACAGCTTGCTGCTCTCACATGTGGTGATGGGCACTGTCCTTTACCAGTATTCAAGTAGCAATGCATTGCCAATCCACTTGGTTTCTGTACATAAAAGGGGCAGAAGCATCATGTTGATGACAAACCCTGATGAAAAAACAAAAACAGAACTGTATTTATAGAATCATAGAATCATAGAATAGTAGAGTTGGAAGGGGCCTATAAGGCCATCAAGTCCAACCCCCTACTCAACGCAGGAATCCACCCTAAAACATACCTGACAGATGGTTGTCCAGCTGCCTCTTGAAGGCCTCTAGGGTGGTTCCATTGTCATACTGCTCTAACAGTCAGGAAGTTTTTCCTGATGTCCAGATGGAATCAGGCTTCCTTTAACTTCAGTCCGTTATTCTGTGTCCTGCACTCTTGGATGATCGAGAAGAGATCCTGGCTCTCGTCTGTGTCACAACCTTTTAAATATTTGAAGAGTGCTATCATGTCTCCCCTCAATCTTCTCTTCTCCAGGCTAAACATGCCCAGTTCTTTCAGTCTCTCTTCATAGGGCTTTGTTTCTAGACCCCTGATCATCCTGGTTGACCTCCTCTGAACACGCTCCAGCTTTTCTGCATCCTTCTTGAAGTGTGGTGCCCAGAACTGGACGCAATACTCAAGATGAGGCCTAACCAACGTCGAATAGAGAGGAACCAGTACTCACGCGATTTGGAAGCTATACTTCTATTAATGCAGCCTAAAATAGCATTTGCTTTTTTTGCAGCCACATCACACAAGTCTTGATTTCAGAAGAAGGGCAACAGCATGGTACGCTACCAATGCAAGCATGGATTTTCCCTTCCCACAAGGTGGGGGAAACCCTGAAACCTTTCACCAAAGTGATTAGGCTTAATCCGTTTGCTGGGAAATATGGGTGGAAGGGTGCTGTTGCACCGTGTCCTGCTTTGTTGGTCCCTGGTTGACAGCTGGTTGGCCACTTTTTTTACAGTGTGCTGGATTAGATGGACCCTCGGTCTGATCCAGCATGGCATGTGTATGTTATTACGTTCTTAACTACTGTATAGCTCACACGTTAGTGGACATCCAACCTGTCCAGTTTCTTGGTAGATCTAGAAGTCTCTTATGCTACAGGACTAAAGGGTACTAAAGTTGTTGATTAGGAGATGGTTAACCAAAGATAGAAAGCAAAATGGGAAGGTGAACAATGCTTCAGCTCCCACTGACCTTTCGAACAGGTGGTTGATCTTTTATTTTTATTTTTTGCATTCACAGTGTTCTTTTTCGTTTTCCATTTAAGCTACTTGTTTATTGACAATTCCCCTAGAGAGCTGTTTCGCTGTTTCTATCAGAATCTTTTCCAAGCCTGAGCAAATGTTATTTCTATTAATGCCACTTGTAAATAATATTATCAAGTGCTTTCTAAAGGAGATGGGGAGGAAAGATCTTTGCGATAAGCCTCTTATTATAGATGAAAATGAACTATACCAAAGGACTCACTTGGCTTTGGCTTTGATCTTACAGCAGCTCCAATTGCAACCAAGTTTTTTAAAAAAATACTCCCCCTAGTGAAATCAAAAGAGACATGAATATTAAAATATGATTGGAAAGTTTTGAATGTGTCCCAGAACAGAATTGTTTATGCTGCCTTTGACTATGCCAGTCAAATAAATCAAGCCACAAAATGCACCATAATTACTCTTTAACTGGCAACTGCAGCGTTGACAACTGCAATGATAAATGACCGGTGGACAGGAAATATTTTATGGGTTCTATGTGTGTGTGTGTGTGAGAGAGAGAGATGCCTACACTTAGTTTCCTATGGGGAAAATTAAAATTGCATCCAGACATTCAACTCTATAAATATCCTGTTTTGATAGATCACTTACTGGGTTTCTTCTGTTCAGTTCAAAGCTCTTATTTTGGATTCACAGATGGCAAACCTTGCATATCAAATAAATATAAGAATCTGCCTTAGACTGAATTATAGCATGGTTTAGGGAGCAAGCCTATGCATCTTTCGGCAGAGAAAAGTATTACAGTTCCCAGTCCTCTGCGGCCAGCTTGGATGGCTGTGGGATGCTCGTAGTTGTAGGCCTATCCAGTGGAATTTTAAGATGTTTTTAAAAAGTTTTTAGGATTTTTTTAGGATGTTTTTAACAATGTTAATATTTGAGTATTTTGTATTTTATCATTTATTGTTGTTCCCCACCTCAATCAGAATGGAGAGGCGGGTAAGAAATAAATTTATTATTATTATTATTATTATTATTATTATTATTAATAATAATAATAATAATAATTTTCTAAAGATGCATAGGATTGTGCCCTTACCTGACTTAATATTGTCTTTCTTCACTGACACTAGTTCTCCAAGTCCTCATTAATTAATTAATTAATTAATTTTTTTCTTGGGAATTCCCAAACAATCTACTATTCAAGATCTTCAGAGAAATCCACGAAACAAAGAAACCATGGTGTTGTTTCTCCCTACAGTTTATTATTAATATCTTCATTCATTTTGCTGGTCATTGGAATCACATTTGTTTCATAATGAATGTTGACAATTCCCAATAATCACATTTGTTCTTTTTGTTTGTGTCCCACTGATTTCAATAGAAGACCAGCTGCTCTTCTGCTGCCTGTAACTTGGAGTTTTTCATCCTGTGGTGTTGAATCATAGAATCGTAGAATAGTAGAGCTGGAAGGGGCCTAAAAGGCCCTTGTTCCTCATGGCTCAAACTTGTAGAGAATGTTGGGGGAATTAGTGACTTAATCCATACTACCTTTGGATTTGGTCCATGCCGCCCTGCTCCATGACCACATGTGGCAACTAGGCTTGGGAAAAGCCTAAAGAAACTGGGAGCAGAGAAAGAGTGAATTTTGATGGCATAGAGAGAGAGAACTAAAGAAAGGGGGTGACAGAAAGAGAAATTGGGGTGGCTCTACTCACCATTGGTTCTAGTCCCAGTCGCCTTTGTCTTCATCACTATCTACCACCAACTCTGGCCCTATCCATACCCAGTAAGTGGTCCTGAGAGAGATTACCACCAATGGAACAAAGCCCTCAATATATATATATATCCCAAGCTTTTATCTTTCCAGCATCTAGCATCTCCCCCATGCAGCCCATGGGGATCTTCTGGCCTGATTTGGCTGGTCTTGGCCTGGATAAGAGCATGATTCTGGCCTTGTGTGTTTAGCTGTCCAGATAATTTCCAAGTACCTGGGATTTCTAGCTTTCCCACCTGCTTCCCTCCCCAGTCTCTCTATCTGTCCACCTTCCATCCCATCACTGCCTAACACTTCTGGAAGTTCTGGCATGGCAGTTCCTTTTGAGCTCTGATCCTATTTTGCTGGGACTTCCAGCATCCTGGACCCCTGGTTGCCTATGCCCTAGGATTGACAAAGGGGCTGAGTGCAAAAATACTAAAGAAACACTGCTGTATCTTCAAAATAGTAGCTAATCTGAGCTTGGGGTACTACTATGCAAATTTAAAGTTACTCTGTTAATTGACTGATTCATAGTTGTAGAGTCAGAAGATTAATCCAGCATATCCTTAATACGTCGACTCGACACCCTTAATAATCAAAGTATGTTCTGGCTCAACTTCACCCATTTAAACCATTTCTGTTTCCATAAGTGAGCTCATCCACATTTTCATTTTTCATTTCGCAACTGGTAGATATCCAGAAGCAATAGGAACAGTACAAGGGATTACTTCTCTGGTCATGGTCAGCTGTCTGTTGCTTTTTATAGCAACATATTGCTGGAGGATATTAATTTCTCCTGAAAAGTATAGTACAAGCTGTAATAACAAGGAAGATAAGATTTGATTTAGTATGTTTCTTTCTATGGACAGTACGTGTTATTCAGAAGTAATGCTCTTGCATTCTGATAGATGCCTTTCCAGTTGGAGTTATCTCTAAGCCAGGAGGCTGAAGAACAATTGCCTCCATGTCCATATGCAAAAACATTGACCTTTAAACTGTTGCCCTTAAACATTATTTGTTGTGAACAGAAAGACATGTAGGCTGAGCTCCACTCTTCCTGTTCTGTTGATATGGACGTATTGAGAAATATTTTACAGCTCATTCTGTAACACCATTGCTTGCTAGTTCAGGATGGTGAGAATTTCATTTCTGTTGGTCAGTTTACTAACATTTTCACATCTCTTTTTTCCAATTCAGGATTGAAAGAACTTGAGAGGAGCCCCCATGATGACACGCCTCAGCCCCAATGACAAGTGTCAGCAAATAAGTGAGTTAAGTAGGGTGACCCTATGGAAAGGAGGACAGGGCTCTTGCATCTTTAACAGATGTTTTAAAAGGGGAAATTCAGCAGGTGTCACTTATATGCATGCAGCATCTGATGAAATTCTCTCATTTATATCTCATCAAGAGGGCCGGGCTCCTGCATCTTTAACTGTTGTAAAGAAGAGGGAGTTTCACCAGGTGCTGCATGCATGTAAAGGACACCTGCTGAAATTCCCTCTTCTATTCAACAGTCAAAGATACGGGAGCCCTGTCCTTCTTTCCATATGGTCACCCTAGAGTTAAGCAACTGTGGGATGGAAAGCTAAGTGAAAGTACTTAATTATCTATTAAATTAAATTAGCTCAGGTAATCATTTATAATTCATAAATAGCAGCTTAAGCCAAAACAAGGGCACAGCGAAGGGAGCGAAATCCCAAAGGGATAATTCCTGAGAAACTTATTGCAGTGTGGAGGTTGGTAAATAATGAGATGAGACATGTACAGTTGGGTTTAAATAGGGCCACATTTATTAAAGATCTGCAAATGTGGAAATCCTATCAGGCATCCAGTATGGCCTGTTTAGAGACCGTTCTAAGTTGGGCGAGCCATTCATGGCCTGTGGGTTGGTGCTGCCCCTTTTGTCCTCCCCTTGTGGGATAGGGAGACCTTCCAGTGTCACTCCAGCACAGGCTGCAGGGCTCTGAGTGAGTGAGGAGGGTTTGCCTCAAAGGTAAGCCTTGTCTCCCAGCCATGGGGCTCAAAGCTGGGAGCCTCAGACCTTACCAGTCACCCTAACAGTGCCTGTGAATGCTCACCACTCCCAAATCCTGCTCTGGATGCCTGTACCTAGCCACCTGTTAGCAAATGTGACTAAATTAAGAATCAGACAAGTTAATCTATTTTATAATCCCCCGCTGTCTTGCAGTGTAGGGAAGGTGAAAAAACTCATGCACAATTCAGAATATGAGTATTTATTTATTTATTTATTTATTACATTTCTATACCGCCCAATAGCCGGAGCTCTCTGGGCGGTTCACAAAAGTAAAAACATTCCTACTCGGCCCCCTAATGGCAACCAGCAAACTCACACTGCCTACAGGGAGGGAAGGAGCCGTGCAAACAGAGAGGAGGCTGGGAGGGGTTAGCTCTCTTTTATAGTTCCAATAGCCCTCTCCCAGCATGGTGGCGCCAAACAGTGCCCAGCCAATGGCTGCTGGCCACGTCTCATCCCTCTCCCCTGATGCAAAGGCCTCCCCACACCCAGGCTGTGCCAGGTGTGGCAGAATGGCACTTGTAGAAAGCTAAATATTAAGAGGGGAGGATCCAGCAAGGACTTACAGGTCTTGCTGCTTTGCACGAGCAAAGACCCCTGAGTGGTTGAAAAGAATCTCAACTGCATATTTTATGTAATCCCAAACTCAAAAAAAAAGGGAGGGGAAGTGGTTCATAGCTCTATATTGAGAGCTTCGGCTATTGGGCGGCATAAAAATGTAATAAATAAATAAATAAATAAATAAATATTGACGAAAGCCACTGTACAGTGGAAGAGTCTGCTTATAAACCGGGGGTGGGGGGGAGAGAATACAGGCAAGATTCAAAGTTCAGACTCAGTTTAGGCTCAGTTTTCAGTCCTTAAAGACCAGTTTATTAAATAAAGCAAGTTTTAAGAGTTCAGCATATCATTTGCTTTTAAAAATAGATGCAGAAAAAACACTTTGTACGTGCAAGCCACATCTTTCTCAGATCACCTACCCTTTGTCTGCTGTCCCCTCCAACAAGCTATTGAATAGAGGATCCCCTCTAAATTGGTCTCCCATGCATAGGGTGACCATATAAAAAGGAGGACAGGGCTCTTGTATCTTTAACAATTGTATTGAATAGGAAATTTCATCAGGTGTCACTGAGGAAATTTCCTTTGGTCAAGAGGGCAGGGCTCCTGCAGCTTTAACTGTTGTGATGAAGAGGGAATTTCACCAAGTGTTGCATGCCTACAAATGACACCTACTGAAATTACATTTTCAATACAACTGTTAAAAGATACAGCCAGGGCCGGTACCAGACTATTTTGTGCCCTAGGCAGGTGAGCTGCTTTCACCCACCCACTGCCACCCCAGCGTACCTGGGTGTGGGGTGCCATCGTGCCTGCCCAGCCAAAGCGAAGCCACGATGCTGGGGTGGGGGTGGGGAGCTTTGGAATGGCGGACCTGGCCGGAAGCCACTCTGGGAGAGCGAGTTGTGGGTGCGCCATTCCGAAGCCACCCACCCCAGCGTCCTGGCTTCGTTTCGGCTGGGCGCCCACCCAGCCAAAGCAAAGCAAGGATGCTTGGGTGGGGGCGGGCATGGCTTCACTTCAGCTGAGTGGGCACCCAGCCGAAGCGAAGCCAGGACGCTGGGGTGGGGGAGCAGGTGTGGCTTCACTTAGGTTGGGTGGGCGCCCAGCCAAAGTGAAGCCAGTATGCTGGGGCGGGAGGGCGGCTTCAGAATGGCACGCCTGGAAGCTGCCCTCTCAGAGCCACTGTGGGAGAGCAGCTTCCAGGTGCAGCGTTCAGCACCTCCCTTACCTTGGCACTCTAGGTGGCTGCCTGAGTGGCCTCTATGGTAGCACCAGCCCTGGATACAGCAGCCCTGCCCTCCTTCCCATTTGGTTACCCTACCCGTTCATTATTCTTAATAGTCCTCCTTCCTGGATAGGATTTCCTGGATAGGAATCATCATTCCCAGGGAGAGAAATCGACCTACATTCTGACCCACTGGAAGTTCATGCTGATCAGGAGTTCCCCTTGTTTAATTGTGAACCGCCCAGGGAGCTTCGGCTATTGAGCAGTATAAAAATGCTATAAATAATAATAAAAAATACATGGCATGGATACACAAATATGGTCCTCTCCATCATGAGAATAGCTCTGCCTATTGAATTTGTTGAATGTAGATCAATGAGATTTTTTTTCCAGCTTGTTTTTGATAATTATTATTATTATTTATTATTATTATTTATTTATATAGCACCATCAATGTACATGGTGCTGTACATTTCACATTGAGCCACCGGGAAGTGACGTGTTAGGTGGTCCATTCTGGAAAGACTTCTGCCCCAACTGGAAGTCAGGCCAACTGGCAACAAGTTTCCTGAAGTTGTCAGTGCCTTGGTTCTTAACATGAAGAGCATAATTTCATGCCACTAACAAACAAACAAACAAACAAACAATAACTTTCTAGGAACTAAAAAATTACAAAACATATTTAGGGGTGAATGGGTGTGACTGCATAGTTAATTATAGTTTGTTTGTTATTAACTGCTACTCCATGAATATACATAAGCCTAAATAGTCCATTACGGTTTAATTATACAGCCATTAGAAGGAGAAAATTGCTAATGGAAACAGCTATGACAAAAAAAAGTTCTGTCATTTGCCCCCCAAAAAACCCCTCACAACCCATGCAAAACATACAAGATAGGTATTTTTTTCAAGTATCTTAGCAAAACTGATGCCTCCTCAAGGATTTGGGTATTCCAATTAATAGGGCTTTTTTGATTGTTTGTTTGTTTGTTTTTACCATATAAGCACCTTTAATTATGCAGAGTTATGAGTGTGTCAGCATTGGGAAGCCATTTACGTATCATTTTAAATGAGATGGCTTGTTATGCAATGCGAAGGGGGTGCTTTTCTTACACCTGAGCTCATTCTTCACCATCTGTTTGTTTTGTTTTGTTTTTGCGATAGACTTTCAAATTTTCATTAACCTTCAGGGTAGGAATTTCAGAACTCAGCCTCAGTTCTCTTGCCTTAATGGGTAATTGCCTAATATAGCTGCTCTCCTTCGCCTGCCTGCAACACTTCAAGCAATGAGATGTGTCACTGTCAAGGCAGTGGAAGTATTCTAAATGGATGTTCAAAGGTTGTTCATAAAGTGTTGTTGTCCTGTAAGAACTTAAGAACATAAGAAGAGCCATGCTGGATCAGACCAAGGGTCCATTTAGTCTGGCGCTTCTGTTCACACAGTGGCCAACCAGCTGTTGACCAGTGGCTGGCAAGCAGCACACAGTGCAGCAGCACACTCCCACCCATGTTTCCCAGCAACTGGTATATATAGGCTTGCTGCCTCTGATACTGGTAGTAACACATAACCATCAGGACTAGTACCCATTGATAGCCTTCTCCTCCAGGAATTTATCCAACCCTTTTTTTTTTTTTTGAAGCCATCCAAATTGTTGGTCATTACTATATCTTGTGTTAGTGAATTCTATAGTGGAACTACATGTTGTGAGGAACAAAGAAAGCTGCCTTATACTGAGTCAGACCCTTGGTCCATCTAGCCCAGGATTGCCCACACTGACTGGCAGCAGTGGATCTCCAGGGTTTTAGGCAGGAATCTTTCCTTGCTCTACATGAAGAAGCTGAGGATCCAACCTGGGACTTTCTGCATACCAAGCACGTCATCTATCAAACTGAAATATGCCCCACTCCATAGCTCAGTGTGAAGAAGGCCTTCCTTTTATCTGTCCTGAATCTCCCAGCAATCAGTTTCATGAGATGACCCCGGGTTCTAGTATTACAGGAGAGGAAGAAAAAAATGTCTTCCAGCAATCAGGAAGTACAAAATCTTTAAAAAGATCTATGTTGTTGGGTACTGAAGGAAGGGATGTAAGCTTTTTGGCCTGGTTCACAAGGCATTAGTAAGTCTGTGTCTGGAGGTGGACCACTTGGGACTACAGATGTAGACTCACAGGATGGAGTGGTCCATTATACCAGATGGGTGGAATCTGTGGTCCTCCAAATGTTAAACTACGAAGTCAACCGTCTCTGCCTATTGTCCATGATGGTTGGGGCTGATGGGAGTTTGATCCTAGCAACATCTGGAGGGGAAGATAGAAACTGAAATCCAACAACATGTGGGGAACCCCATTTAGGAAAGTCTGATCTGTTCCCCCCAAAATTATTCCTCAGACATAGAAGATGATGTGTTGAGGAGAAGAAACAAGACAGTTTTCTCTGTGAAGGAACCTATATTTTTTTCCTTGAGGGGAGAAACACACCATTGCGTGTGCTGAAGTGGTACATATCAGCCACAGAATTACTATCTCTATAAGTAGTAGGCCTTAATCCAAGGGAGGACAACCTCCAGCCAGAGTACCTAATTCTTCCCATGGGGTTGCTCAACCTGGACTTTGGAGGATTGGACCCTTCTCTCCTTTCCCCAAGCCCCTCACCCTTCCCTATCCCCACCCCATATCCTGAGGAGAAGAATCCCCATGTTATATCTGATCTCTCCTGCATGCTGTACTCTCCCAACAAAGGGAATCCCTTTGTTATCAAAGCTTAGTGGGGTTGTGGGGTTTTTGATCTGGTACTTCAAAAGTTCAGTAAAAAATAAACAAATGATGGGCTTCCTACTGATTTTGTTGAAAGGAGACATGATGTCAGAAACCCCCGTCTGCTAAGGTTTTTTTCCCCTTGCAACCAGAAAAAAAGAAACTGGATATGCCCTCAAAAAGAAAAAGAAAAAGAAGTGTCTGTGGAAGTCACGATCAGAAAGAATTCATGCACCAACATTTTATCACTTTCCTTTCTAAAGCAAAATGTGCTCCTGTTGGTCTTATCCTAAGAACTGATTGTCCTCAGAAAAAAAGACAAAATCGTTGCATTTCAGGATCTTTGCAGTCTGTTCACGAACAATTCACAGGCCGTGGGAAGGTTGCAGAATTCAGCAGGAGGAAAAATGCTTGGCTCAGCTCTCTTGGGGGCTTGCTGTCCCAACTTTGGAATTTGTACTCCATTGTGAGTCCTCCTGAGTGACTTAGAGCCATGGTATCAGCTTGACATTTTAGTCGGTGGAAGTAAATAAGATAAATGGTGGCACCGAAGGGCTCTTGGGTTGCCTGCACATGTTAATATTCATGTCCCTGCCTCTCAGGAGAGCTGTTGTGCGGTAGATTGGCTTAAACTTCCAAACATTCATCAGCAATGTCCTTTGCAGGATTTTTGTATTGCCAGGAGTGAGTAGATAAAAGTGCTCCAAAGATCCACCATGTTTATTAGCCCAGCAATAGGAACGGATGGACTGGCCTCTTTCCGGTCTCCATCAGCTTTACATAAAGAATCATAGAATCATAAAATAGTAGACTTGGAGGGGGCCTACAAGGCCATCGAGTCCAACCCCCCGCTCAGTGCAGGAATTCACCCTAAAGCATCCCTGACAGATGGTTGTCCAGCTGCTTCTTGAAGGCCTGAAGTGTTGGAAAGCCCACAACCTCCCTAGGTAACTGGTTCCATTGTCGTACTGCTCTAACAGTAATAAGAAGATTCTATCCGATTTCCACATCAGTCTACATTTTGAAGGCACATACATTTGCACTGATTTTTGCATTCAACTTTCCCTAATATACCCATTTTAATGCAGTGTCTGAACTTAGAACATAATCACAAAATTAGGGATGTGCAAATAAGAAAAAATCAGGAGTTCTCCAAACTCCATCTCGAAGCTTTTTCCGATCCGCGTCTGTATGAGATTGTGAGCTTTGTTTCATTCCTTTCGTATGAAAAACCATGTAGATTTTCATGTAGATTTTTTCTAAATGCACATATCAATTGAGCACATCTTTGAAATCTACATTCTTCTCCCATTGATTAAAGTATTTTTGTGCACATGTTTCATGTTTTTTTTTTTCAAATTTACACATGCAGTTGAACATGTTTTTTGTTTTGTTTTGTTTTTTAGTTCATAAATAAAATTGCAAATTTGGAAATGTACAAGCAGATTGTGTCCAAGTCCACGGTTAGTCCAGATGGTGAGAATTGGGTAAATCCTGATCAAAAATGAACTCAAATGTATTTCTCATACAACCCTACTGAAAATTCAGACAATGATAGATTGTAATAAAAAAAAATATGAGCAGCTCTGGAAGGATGGGATTCAAACATATTCACCCTTGCTAAGAAGCATAACTCATATCTGCTTTCTTCTTTGAAGGGATCATGGATTATCCTCTAGGGCAGGTTTAGCAGATTCAACACTCAAAACAATTTCATTCAGCCACTGGTGACCTACCAAAACTCAGGCCATGGCTAGACCTATCCAGTTTAGCGCAAGGGAGGAGGGAGGATATCACAATATAGTTATCACAAGATCTCCCCCTCTGTCTACATGCAGCATGGGACGTCCTAGGAGGAAGAGGACGTCACGCCACCATTTTTTAAAAATGAGATGGAGCGCACAAGCATTCAAACAAAAAATGTATTTTTTTTTTTAAAAAAAAAATCCATTCCCCCACCCCCAATGGGCACAGAGTGCCTGGCTCCCAACTCCTCACAGTTATTCGTGAAGAGCTGGGACAACCCTGATGCCCGCCCATATATTCTGCAGTCTCAGGATCATCTTGAGACCATGGAAACAATGGGGGGAAAGGCTATGCCTATATCCCGGGGAAAGGGAGGGATCATCCCTCCCTACTCCTGGAATGTCCTGTGTGTCATGTGAATGCACAGGGATGATCCCAGGGCGATCCCCAGGATATCGACTGGTCTACCTATGCCCTCAGTGACAGGACAGGTGATAGCTCAGTGACTGAGCATGTGATGCACATGTAGGAAACACCTGGTATCTCAATTTAAAAGGTTGATGTAGCAGGTGGTGTGAAAGGCCTACACCTTAGACTCTGAAGAATTGCTGCCAGGCAGCCTAGACAATATTGTCCTAGGTGAACCAACAGTCTGACCTGGGATGAGGCAGTTTCCTATGTTCCTAATCAAAGTGAGGTAATAAGCAAACACTTCCACGTGGTAACTAACAGAATCTTTTCTACCTGCTACCATTTGTGAACTGGACTCTTTCCCCAGTATTAACCTACTTGTACTTTGGGATCTTCCCTGGAACCCCTGAACTATGTTCCCCAACTGGGTGTAGTCCAGGGGAGGTCAACCCTGAGTTGAGGATTTCTCTGCAGGGACACCAGGGTTATGGGTCTCTTTCCTGGATAAGATTCACTCCAGTGATCCATATGAAACAAGTGATTCTTGCTCTCTACATGCATTTCACTCCCTGGACAGAGGTTAAGACAAAGTTATAAGGTTATATGACTGTAATATACCTGAGAGAGTGCCTTCTCCCTTACCAACCTGCCCGGTCACTGAGGTCATCCGAGGGCCTGCTCCTGGTGGTTCTATATAGATCCATCCTCCGATTGAAATCCACCAGGGGAAGAGCCTTCAATGTGGTGGCCCCCCTCCTGTGGAATTCCCTGCCTCTGGAGGTCAGGCAGGCGCCAACCTTGTACTCCTTTCGGCGCCTCCTGAAAACATATTCCAAGAAGCCTTTCTCTAACATGCAGCCTTGGATTACTGTTATTGCTTCTTTTAAATTTTGTTTTTAACTGTTTTTATTCTGTTTTTATTTTCATTTTACATTGTACACCGCTCCGAAATTTTTCAATGGGGAGCAGTATATAAATGTTCTAAATAAATAAATAAATAAAATTATATGTGTTTGATGTTATTGGGGCAGGATCTACACTACTGCTTGGGTTTTGACAATGGTTTGGGCCCAGGACACATTATATATACCGTTTTCAAAGTGTTATATGCTGCTTGGTGTAGATCTGGCCTGGGTTGTAGAGTAGAACCGGTTGGTTTTGATATGGACATCATGAGAGGTCAGCGTGATTGGGCTTTTGCCCTTGTTCCAGCAGGGACCCACTTCAACCACCATAATGTTGTATTCCCACACTTTTTTCTTTTCTTCCTGACCCGTGACTACGTTCCCTAACATCCTAATATTGCTCCTCCCTACATTTGCTGCCAACTTGCCTGCTCTCTCTAAGCAAGTGAGCAATGACCGGATCATGCAGAAGAAACAGCAGGCTCCATTTGCCTTGCTCTCTTGTTCTGGGCAGTGGTGTGATTTAGACCCCGAGATTCAGATCAAACAAATGGGCATCCATAACTTCTGCCAAGACTCTCGTTCACGCACTGGTTATCTCTCGGCTGGACTACTGCAACCTTCTTCTCTCTGGCCTTCCTTCGTCTCACATCAGTCCGCTGGTCTCTGTCCACCACTCTGCCGCTAAGATCATCTTCCTGGCCCGCCGCTCTGACCATGTCACTCCACTTCTGAAATCTCTTCATTGGCTTCCAATTCACTCCAGAATCCAATATAAACTTCTCCTGCTGACCTTCAAAGCTCTTCACGGTCTAGCTCCTGCCTATCTCTCCTCTCTCATCTCACACTATTGCCCCGCTCGTGCTCTCCGCTCCTCTGATGCCATGCTTCTCGCCTGCCCAAGGACCTCCACTTCCCTTACTCGGCTTCGTCCTTTTTCTTCTGCTGCCCCTTACGCCTGGAACGCTCTTCCAGAACACTTAAGAACTACAAACTCAATCACTGCTTTTAAAACTCAGCTAAAAACTTTTCTTTTCCCTATAGCCTTCAAATATTGAGTTTGTTCTGACTCTATACTGTTAGCTTCTCCCTACCCGGTGCCTGTTTACACTTCCCTGTGCCTGTTTGCATTCTCCTTCCCTCTTTATTGTTTACTACAACTTATTAGATTGTAAGCCTATGCGGCAGGGTCTTGCTATTTACTGTGTTATCTGTACAGCACCATGTACATTGATGGTGCTATATAAATAAATAATAATAATAATAATAGGTCATGCTAATAAGCATGGGTGGGTGGGTGGGGGAAGAAGACATCCTGTTCATGCCCCCCCCAAAAAATCTGGAGTCATCAAAATGAAACTTGACATATATAAATGTTGTTTTGCTGTGAAGAAAATGTCTATGCTGTCAAAACACCTTTATTTGAGAGTTAGGCCTTAGCTAGACCTAAGGTTTATCCCAGGGTCGCCCCTGCCTGCTCCCAGGATATCCTGTGTGTCATTTACATGAACAGGGATGACCCTGGGTTCATCCCGGGATAAAACTTTGGTCTAGTTAAAGCCTTAGGCACCCACTGCTACTGCAACATTTTCACAAACCATCTCTGCAAGCCAATGTCAGAAGGTTGGGTCCTAATTCTGGCAAGTACTAGAACAAACCATCAAATACTCAGATATCTATTGCCCAGAATGAAGGTGTGTGGCAAGTGAAGGAGTATTGGTTCCCAGGAATCACTCAATTAAAAGCCCTAAATAATTTAGGGTTTCCATGCTAATTGCTCAGCTGCAAATGCCTGCAGTTCCCTCCTTGATGCAGTAGAGTAGCATAGAACAAGGGTGGGCAGAAGGTAGATTTGCAGGTGTTGTGGCCTTCTACTCCCAGTATTCCTGAGCAATGGCCATGCTGATAGCGGCTTCTGGGAGTTCAAGTCCAATACATGTGGAGGTCCACCTTCTGCCCACCCCTGGCACTGAAGTAGGGCATCAATGCTTGACTTGCCAGGCTCCTGGTTTGAGACCCAGAACTTGACCTCCTGTATTTTCAATTCTTTGAGATGCTATGCTAGATAGTCAGACTCTAGACAAATAATGAAGGTTTTTGGTAAAGGCAGGGAGTGGGAGTTGGAGTTGCTCTGCAGCAAGAAACATCTACTTTGATAGTAAAATAATTCAAATAGCTTTAGGAAAATAAAATTGTTTTGGCAGAGAGTATTGCAATCAGAGAAGCAATCTTTACAGATGTTTTCTCCATCAAAAAGCATTTTGCATCAGAGAAAGCTATCCAAGTTGTTTGCCGTTGATGTAAATTGCCAGACGAGTATGCCGGCTCTTCAAAACAACTTGCAGTCATGAGATTCATAACTGAAATGACAGAGATGAGGATAAGATGGAGAATTAGGTCCTCACATCTCACACACGTCTTAACTCAGTGATTTAACTAGGGTTTAAACCCTTTTAACAGACTTAAAACAACAACAATGACAACATAACTATGAGGCCATCTATAGCTTAGATAAGGACAAATCTGTCGGTTTCACTTTCTCCCACATTATCTTATCTTATTTTAAGTTCTTTCATCCCACTAATAAAGTAATTTGCAAACCCTGTGGCATACCCAGATGCCAACTATAAAAACGCGATTACAAGATCTAATAATGTCATCCATAATATCTTGGGTTCACCCCCCCACTGCTCATTTTTGTTTGTGATATGCCATCTTTTGCTAGCAATGCCCTGCCTCATTGTGCATAGGATAGGGTGACCATATGAAAAGAAGGACTGGGCTCCTGTATCTTTAACAGTTGTATTGAAAAGGGATTTTCAGCAGGTGTCATTTGTATGCATGCAGCAGCTAGCGAAATCCCCTCTTCATCATAACAGTTAATGCTGCAGGAGATTTGCCCTCTTTTGTCACTGTAGTATAGCTCCTGCATCTTTAACTGTTGTGATGAAGAGGGAATTTCACCAGGTGCTGCATGCATACAAATAGCACCTACTGAAATTCCCTTTTCTATACAACTGTTAAAGATACAGTAATCCTGTCCTTCTTTTCATATGGTCAACCTAACATAGGACAAACAGGTCAGTTTACATATTCTACAAAAGAATGAATGGACACAAATCTGATGTCAAAAATGGTCAAAAGTCAGGAGGGGACTCTTCAGCCTCACAAGGTACTCTGTTACTAACGTTAAAGTGGTCATTCCAGAATAAAGAATTTCAAACAAAGATTTCAATACAAAACAGCTGAACTATTCATCAAGATGTTCAACTCTATCTCCTGTGGCTTGAAAAGGGACAAAGATGTGTTTCGTTTTTGTTTTTAAAAACATACTACATGCATTAATCGGCAAAGACGTCTGCGTATTACCCAAGAACTGTTTTGGGAATAGCTTTTGTTTATTGATTTATTGATTTATTTACTGCATTTATATACCACTCCATATCTAAAATAGATTCCGGAGTGATGCACATAGGGATAAACAGTAAAAAGATAGTAGATTAATAAAACAAATAAAAATTGTTTAATTTAAAACAAAGGACGAATAAAAACAGTGGCTGGTCAGTCGAGGAAGACTTCCTGGAATAGAGTTGATTTCAGGAGATGCCGGAAGCAGCCTAGTGTTTGCGCCTGCCTGACTTCCAGTGGCAGGGAGTTCCAAAGAGAGAGAACCACACTAAAGTCTATTTCCTTTACTGAGGGAATATATTCTGTTACGGTAAATGCCATTGTACAATGCTTCCTAGGGATGCGGAAATCAGGAAAAGTCAATCTCAGCAAAGTTCTCCAAGTTCCACCTTGAAGCTCAGGGCTCATCTCCACCAAGCAGGATATTCCACTATGAAAGTGGTATGAAAGCGGTATGTAAAAGGAAGGAGCCACACTACTGCTTTATAGTAATATTGATGTGCACTGCAGGATCTACACTACTGCTTTATAGTGGTATTGAAGTGCACTGACAACTGTTGGGGCCCATGACACATCTATACCAAGCAGGATATAGCACTATGAAAGTGGTATATGGTAGGGGTCAATGGGCCCCAAAAGTTGTCAGTGCACTTCAATACCACTATAAAGTGGCAGTGTGGCTCCTACATTTTATATACCACTTTCATAGCACTTTCATAGTGGAATATCTGCTTGGTGTATGTCCAAGCTGTGTCCATACCAGATTGCAAGCTTCTTCTTTTTTAATATTTTGTGTGAACATCATGAAGTATTTAGGTACACGTTCAAAAGTATATGACTTCCTCCCATTATTTATTTATTTATTTATTTATTTATTCAAAACATGTGTATCCGCCCAGAGAGCTCTGGCTATTGGGCGGTATAGAAATGTAATAAATAAATTAATAAATAAAATCCTGCACAAGTGTATTGTGCACACTATTTAAAAAGTATGTATTTTTCCATATGCATTTTTCTAATGTATTCGTTTTAACACTTAAAAAATGGCACTAAAAATAAACAGCATGAAAAGGAAGACAAGGATGGAATAATGGGCTCAAGTTACAGGAAGCCGGATTCCAGCTGGACATCAGGAAAAAAATTCCTGACTGTTAGAGCAGTACGACAATAGAACCAGTTACCTAAGAGGTTGTGGGGTTTCCCACACTAGAGGCCTTCAAGAGGCAGCTGGACAACCATCTGCCAGGGATGCTTTGGGGTGGATTCCTGCATTGAGCAGGGGGTTGGACTTGATGGCCTTATAGGTCTCTTCCAAGTCTACTGTTCTATGATTCTATGAGAAGCAATACTGGTTAGATAAGGCTGGTACCAATTCAAGAAGCAGGTCACCTGGTCTTCAACTAAATTCCCTTTTCCTGAACACGCCTCTCCATCCACTTGCATTTTTGCTACCTGTCCATCCCCACTTCAACAGAGATTCGAGGCTGTGCACCCTTTTCCAGCGTCAGGCTTTATATATTTTATTTTCATCTCATTTGAACTTAAAGTGGAACCATTTCAAAACCAAACACAATGAATCAAGATGGTGCTAAAAGGTGGGCTTTGTTTTGGGTTTGGAATTTGGAAAAAAGGGGGGAAATCATTTCATTCTACAATGGGGGTATTTACAAATACTTCTGTTGAAGAATCAGCATTTGTCCTACTGTGTGGCCACTTAAGGCAATGGCTTTTTGTATCCTTTCTAATGAGAACAGTAAGACTCTAATTAACGATGAATTTATCATCTGCCATTCCATTTCCACATGGCAATCATTAGAAGAGTTTAATTTAGGCATTAAAATATTCTATGTATGCCCCCCCCACACCCACCTTATCCAAAGTACAGTCAAGTTGAGAGAAAACATCTACCGCAGTAACTCTGAACCAAAGGAGGAAGATGCAGCCTCCTGCATCTCAATGGATCTCCAAAGGAATTGAGAAGTTACATCATGGGCAGAGGCAGTGAGACGAGGAAGATGAGTTGGCTGGTGAGCCGAATTCCCAGGTTACATAGAGCCCAGAAAAGTTGTGTGATGTTGGAGTTTTCTAAAACATCAAGGGTTTCTTTAATTACATGGTAACCATTGGGGAGTATTTTGAGCTGGAAAAGGCATAAAAGCTGGATGTTGGCCGGGCCAGCTCTTTTGCATTCATGAGAATTCACTACAGAGACCCTTTCGCCCTCATTTTCAGATTATTATTATCATTATTGGGCCTGGGAATACCGTGAGATTTAAATTAATTGAATTAATTTATTATAGTTCTGCTGTAAAGGGAGAGGAGAACGTTAAGATGGACCCTAATCAAAGATAAGCCTTTGGGAGGAAAGAGAGAGAGAGAGAGAGAGAGAAAGAGAGAGAGCACTGAACACGCCAGAGTATTTTGTTCCTCTTTGTTGTAGTTACATGTCTTTCATATCCATCTTGGAATGCTCTTCAAGCGCTGCTTTCTTGGAGGAGGCTGCTGGGTTACATTAGCCAAAGGGATATCTTGATTCACCAGCTCTTTATAGAACATCCCAAAATGATGAATGAAACCCCCTCGCTGATGTGCCTCCATTTTAGGCTGAAATATTATTTTCCAGTTGCATTGAGAAGAATATAAAATGGTGATCAGACTGCCAACGCATTTGCCACAGTTTCCACTAACGGCAACAGTGTGGCAGCCCCAAACAACAGCAGCAACAACAACCGGGGGGGGGGGGGGGGGCGGGGGTTGGAGAAAAAGAAGCTCTCCCAGAACTACTGATGATGGTGAGAAACTGTTGAAGAATTTCCCCCTGTAGAAATTCAGAGAAATTGTCCTCCCAAGTTTGTCCACCCAGAAATCGGGTGGAGAACTTCAAGAGACCATTTGGGCACAGCTCTCACATTTATACAATGGTGTTTTGATATAGTTGCATGTGGAAAAGGAAGTCCCAATTACTTCTGTATCTTGTCTGAATCATGGTCATCATGACACCTCCCATCAAGACAGCCGTGTTAGTTCATTGAAGCAAAATGGTGTGTGTGTGTGTGTGTGTTTAAAAATGGTCTTGTAGTACCTTAAAGATTAGCCCATTCATTATGATAGTGGATGCCACAACACAGGCTCTGAACAACAGACCCGGCCGCGGCTACTCCCTGCTCAAGCCAAGCACCACCGCTTGATACGCCTGAAGCAAGGGATAAAGCCCACCTTCCTTCAAACTATGCGGAGGAAGGGGTTTAAAATGGAGAATGGATTTTAATTTATATAATAATGCGCTGTGAGTTATATCTGCTTAGGTGAATGATTGTCAGAGTGGGTGATAAATGTGTAAACTTAAGATGATAAATGCCAAACAGACACATGGGCTTTTTGTGGTAGTTTAAAAACAAAACAATCAAAATTTATTTCTAAAAGTTCATAAGCTTTGTTTCAAATAACAACATTTAAAAACCTTTTTGAAACCTTTCATACAATCCGGTCACTCATTCACATTCGCACTTTCCTTTTTCTCACACAATCACTCTTGAACTTTCTTTATTCTCAGTATTGATTAATATACATCCACTACGTGCACACCACACTCTAAAGACACCACTCTTTACACTGACCCTCAAATTTCCCAGAACTTAAGTACCATAAATACAGAGAGCACTACAGACTCTAAGAGGACCTAACAAGTCTCCCTGAAAAGTTTCCCTGAAAAGAAACTCTCTGAATAGAACTCCTAATCCCCTCAGTCATTCCCTTATATCTCACTCCTCCCCCCTCCCAAGACATTTTAACTCCGCCCACTCAGGCCAACATTCTAAAAACCACAGACTTACACACTGCAGACATACATTTGGAATTGACTTGTGGGGTGTAACGCCACAGTGGACTGTTCACCATGAATTCATAAGATGCATGAAGTTGTGTCTTCACCTTGTGTGCTTAATGATTTGGGTGGGTATGGGTGTTACAGAACAGCCTGGGGATGCCTTGGAGCTCACCTTGAAATACATTGGATTAGATAGATAAGCATGGTTGGAGAGGTGTCCAATGAGCTTAGATGGGTAATAGTTCTATGACAGCAGTAAGGGACTTCTAGAGATCCAGGGCCCAATCTCCTTGAACCCATCCTGCCACCGCACCACCAAATTTGCCATTGGACACCCCCCTCCATCCGTTTCCCTATAAACTAAAGCATGCTGATAGCTGAGATTACTTTGCTTGTTTCTCCACATTAGCTTAGAGCAAAAGAAGTTTCTGAGATATTAACATTAATTGAAAATGATAAGTCATAGCAGAAGCCTTTATCAGCCAGCTGCTTATATGCTCCAACATGGAGCTTGGGGTTCAAAATGGAACCCAAGAGACTAGAGCCAATGTGCACAGCATTTTGTGGGCTTCCATGTCTCCTAGAGAGTCTAATATCTATCTCCAATGCCTGTTCTGCTCTTTTGGGAGGGCACTTGTCATGTATGCATAAGGTGTGACATCTCTGTTACAATCCTCAGTGATGGTAAGTGTTGTTTTGAAACTGAGTATCGTCATTAATTTAGTGCCTGAATTGCCTTAGAAAATTATTTCAACTTGAGACGAGTGGTGGTAACTCAGTTGTAGAGGACATACTTTGCATGTTAAAGATCCCAGGTCCAATCTCTGGTATATCCAGGTAAGTCCAGGAAACATTCCTGTCTGAACCTAGGGGGACCTGCTGTCATGTCAGTGTAGACAATACTCACCAAGATGGACCAGTGGTCTGACACATTATTGATTGGTCATTTATCTCATATATATGGAGTGTGTGTGTGTGTATGTGTGTGTGTGTGTGTGTGTGTGTGTGTGTGTGTAGACATTGAAATGCCTTGGTGCTGTTGATGGATCCAGTCACAATAAACCATCTCCTAACCAGGAGGGGATGTTTTCAGCTATTAACAAGCAAGCAATAAGCTCATGAACATTATGTATGAAGGTGTTGAATAAATAGGACAGTGAATCATTAATTGCAATTAAGCCATCACCCAGATCTCTGAAAACAAGTGGGCTAATTCATACAGAAGCAAAGTGTTTACAGTGTCTCCTGTATTAATGGTGGTTATGACTCATAAGAGTTCATCTTGGATATCAGTCTGTGTACATTGAGATGACTGGAAGACTAGTGTGCTTGTATTATTATTATTATTATTATTATTATTATTATTATTATTATTATTATTTTATTACATTTTTATACCGCCCAATAGCCGAAGCTCTCTGGGTGGTTCACAAAAATTAAAACCATAATAAAACAACCAACAGGTTAAAAGCACAAATACAAAATACAGTATAAAAAGCACAACCAGGATAAAAACCACGCAGCAAAATTGATATAAATTTAAAATACAGAGTTAAAACAGTAAAATTTAAATTTAAGTTACAATTAAGTGTTAAAATACTGAGAGAATAAAAAGGTCTTCAGCTGGGCAGTGATATAATTATTATCTCTCTTTTCTCACTCATGGTGGTTTTTCTAGATGGACATGAAGGACATTATTGTTGTTGTTGTTGTTATTGTTATTAGCTAGTCAATGCATATATTTTCATGGACAGGTATGGTTGAAGAAAGTGGAAATATCCAAGCTTTCAGTTACTTGTAGAGATTTGTTTGGGAGATGGGATGGACCAAGACTCCATCTTTCACCCAGTGTTGTCAGTGGGGACAGGTTGAGGCAGATGATGGGTGTTGTTAGGGGAGTTCCGAATGAGAATCAAGCATAGACCTTTGACCATCCCAGAGCATGCAGAGAACACTCAGTCATGACATACCCTATCAGAGAACTGGAGATCCACAGCAGTTGTGAAGAGGATCCATGTATCTGCTGGTTTCTAGAGGGACTTTTCTGCCTTGGATAAATTTGTTAGTCTGGGACCTGCAAGGGTGGTAATAAAGAAGGATGGGTAATTTTGTTGGGGGCTACAGAACAACATAGGCCCTTTTTACACTGAAGGGTTATCCCAGGAAAATGGATGGATCATCTCTGCCTGCTCCCGGGATCCCCTGTGTGGCATTTGGATGCACAGGAATGATCCCAGCACAATCCTGGGATATAGAGCTGGTGTAGACATAGCCATTGCTTCAATTAGAGAGTAAAGAGTTACTAATCCTGCCCAGACAAGAAGGTCATGAGGCTTGTTGGACTAACGTCTATCCCATATTATGTGTTAATAGTACATGTACATTGTACATGTACATTGATGGTGCTATATAAATAAATAAATAAATAAATAATAATAATAATAATAATAACAACAACAACAACAACAATAATAATAGGCATTCTTGGAAGCCAACACCCTCTCTCAAAATGAAGCCCAGGTCAACTCCTACATTGTAGGCTGATTTTCAGCATGTTTGATTTAACCTACACTTTACCAAGGTGAAATGGTGATGCATCCCACGGAGTGAGACACAATTTAGAACAACAGCAATAGAGTAGACATGGCAGACTAAAGTTCATCCCCCATTATAAAAAGAACACTTGAAGAAAGTGGATCTCTCTCTCTCTCTCTGGGTGGGTGGGTGTTTGTAATGTATATCACAATACTATGGACAAAATCATGTCAAAGTAAAGCATACTTATAGCAAAATCTTTCCATGCTTACTTGGAACTAAACAAATGGTACTTGTAATATATGTCTTGATGATGATGATGTTGATGATGATGATTTCAACCTTCACCTCACCTATAAACAGAGTTCTCTAGGTGGCAAGAGATTAAAGCATGAGTATGGAAACTCAATCCCTGCGGCCAAATTTGGTCCTTCTAGGGTCCCAATCCTGCCCTCCAGGTTTCCATATTTTCCCGTTAGTTTGTTGGTTTCCCAGCGTTTGTGCAATTTCTCCCCAATGATCATAGAATCATAGAATAGCAGAGTTGGAAGGGGCCTACAAGGCCATCGAGTCCAACCCCCTGCTCAATGCAAGAATCCACCCTAAAGCATCTCTGACAGATGGTTGTCCAGCTGCCTCTTGAAGGCCTCTAGTGTGGGAGAGCCCACCACCTCCCTAGGTAACTGGTTCCATTGTCGTACTGCTCTAACAGTCAGGAAGTTTTTCCTGATGTCCAGCTGGAATCTGGCTTCCTTTAACTTGAGCCCGTTATTCCGTGTCCTGCACTCTGGGAGGATCGATTCTATAGGTTGAAATGCTTCTCCGAAACCTTAGTTCCTGGCAGTAATAGCTTTAAGCTAAAATATGGTGTTTGGGGTGTTCCGGCCCGGCCCCTTTTGTTTTTGGCGCTGCTCTCCACTGGAATGTGGCTCTTAGGAACTTCTCCAAATGGAATTTGGCCCTCAGGCTGATAGAGATTCTGTACTGCTAAATTAAAAGCATGTGCTTAATTCTCCCAGTGAAATCAACGGGGCTGAAAAGCTTGTGTCCATACTAGGTGGCTAGGGTGGCCCTATGGACAGGAGGACAGGACTCCTGTATCTTTAACAATTGCATAGTAAAGGGAATTTAAGCAGGTGTCATTTGTATGCATGCAGCACCTGGTGAAATTCCCTCATCCTCACAACAGCTAAATCTGCAGGAGCCCTGCCCTCTTTTGTATCTGGTCACACTAGGCAGGGCTCCTGCAGTTTTAACTGTTGTGGTGATGAGGAAATTTCTCCAGGTGCTGCATGCATACAAATGACACCTGCTGAAATTCCCTTTTCTACACAACTGTTAAAGATACAGGAGCCCTGTCCTCTTTTTCATAGGGTCACCCTAGCTTCTTTTGGGGGAGGGGTTGACTTCTTCAGTAATTCAAACCTGTCCATGTGTTTCTCAGATACAATGCTTTTAATTGTCCTTCATCTTTTTGACAAGCTATATCATTTCAAAGTCACTGGACGCTTGTGCTGTTGCTCATTACGGCCTAGATGTGAAAGTCAAACAAACATGGCTAATTAGGAGTGAATGCTACATTTATGACTCCCTAAAAAGAATTGAATGACCTTTGAGTTAACAGTGTTGAAGAATTCACATTTAATTGGCTGCCTTCTTGTTTCTCATTGTGGTTTGTACAAATTGGCAATTCCCACTTCAGACAGCCTATTGCCAGTCCGGCTAATGAGGGTGAACATTTATGGAGGCAAAGGTCTTGTTCTATGAGCTCTTACTATTTGGAGGTTTCAATGTATTCAATGTGTCTTTTGCATGCTTACAAATGACTCTCAAGTCGATCACCTGGCTAAACACTTAGATTTCTTGCTAGTGTAGATGCAGTTGCCAGGACTGGGACCTACATGAGGAGATGAACTGTGAGTCTTAGAAGGATTGGGACCAGACTTGGACAGAACACTGTAGCATATTCACAGGAGGGTCAATCCAGAGGTGGAGCCACTTGCAGGTCACATTTTGGGCTAAGAAGTCCATCTAAAGTGGATCTGAAACCTGAGGCCAAGGTTCAAAGCAGAAGGGCAGGCCACAGTTGCGGCCTTGTCTTCTGGTTTGAATCCTCAGGCTCAGGTGAAGCCACTGCTGGAACGCGACAGACTCAGGTAAGACCCTTCCCCCCTGCCCCATTACATGGCTCCGCCGTCGTTGCCACAAGGACTGCAGTGGCGCTGCTGCCAGGTAAGGCCACCCTCTCTTCTCCCTCTTTACGTGTGTCCATTGCGTTCTGGCAGCGGCTTCACCTAAGGCCAAGGCTCAAAGCAGAAGGGCAGGCCGTGGTTGCAGCCTGGTGTTCAGGTTTGAGTCCTTGTGCTCAGTTGAAGCCGCTGCCGGACCGCGACAGAGACAGGTAAGCCCCCCTCCCCTCTGCCCCCTTACCTGGCCCTGCTGCCGTTGCCACACGGACTGCAGCAGTGCCAGTTAAGCCCCCACTTACCTTTTTTTTGGAGCTCCAGATTGAGGCAGAGGATCCGCTTGGTCTCGATCCTCTTTGCCTCGATCTGCAGCCCCCCCGATCCGCTTCATCTCCACCTTTGTTGGAGGCGAATCAGGCCGCCTCGCTATTGCTTCTATGCTATGCCCTACTAAAAACCAAACTTTAATTTCTCTTCTGGATAAATCAGTGAAAAGCATGTATAAAGGGAACATTGTCAAGCATATAGAAGAACAAGTCTTGATGAAGAATCATCATCATGGCTTCTGCCAATGTAAGCTGTGCTTCACTAACCATTTTGCGTTGAGAGTGTCAACAACCATGTGGATAGGGGTGATCCAGTCGAAATTGGCTACTTGGACTTTAGAAAAATGCTTTTATCATTGGTCCTCACCAAAGGTCTGTGAGTAAACTAATTGATTGCAAAGATGCACATTCAAATTCAGATTAGACCAACAAATTAACAGGCCCAAAGCAAGCACAGATGGTGGACCATGCTGGGACAGCTCTTTGAAGATGATGGGATTGAGACACTCTTTGGAGGGAGGGGGCAATTGGTGACCAGCATTCAAGCAAGTTAGTGCTTTTGTCTCAGAGGGATACATTGGACTGCTACTCTTCAGCAGTACAGCAGAGAATGAGCATACCTGAAAGAATCTGTTTACACGTTTGTCTGGACCTGTTCTGTAAGGTTCATTTATCACCTCAAGTAGAGATGGAACCAGAAATTGGCTGTCATAAAATTCCTGCAGTGCTCTACAACTTCCTAACTGGAACCTACCAAAATTAGCAGAAGGGTTAAGAAATCTTTCTCTCCAATGATTGGTTCATTCCTGTTGCAGGCACAAACTAGGGTTAACAGGACCATGTTTTTGGAGATTATAAGAACCATGGTAAAACTAGCAAACTTTTGCAACCACATCCAGAAATAAAGAGGCAACCCACAGAAGGTTGAGTAGAGTAGGGCTATAGATATATTGAATTCACTTAACTGGTCAGTAATATGTTTTGCTTCTTTGCACATTTGTTTTTGCTGCTGCTTTTAACATCTGAATTCTGCTGTGGACCAGCTTTCTGTAATGGTTTATCTACACCAAGCAGGATATTCCACTTTGAAAGCAGTATGAAAGTGGTATATAAAAGGCAGGAGCCACACGACTGCTTTATAGCGGTATTGAAGTGCACTGACAACTGTTGGGGCCCATGACACATCTATACCAAGCAGGATATAGCACTATGAAAGTGGTATATGGTAGGGGTCAATGGGCCCCAACAGTTGTCAGTGCACTTCAATACCACTATAAAGCTGTAGTGTGGCTCCTGCCTTTTATATACCACTTTCATAGTGAAATATCCTGCTTAGTGTAGATGAGCCTTAAATCACCTGAATCCCATAGAGTTGGTTGTCAGCTTTTTACTCTTTGTGCTAATGCACAATTACATTTTACACTGATGTGCATTAGTGTAAGTGGAATGAAAATTTGTGTGCTTCCTTAAAGATATCTGATTCCATCAATGATGGAATAAAAAAATGGCCGGGCAATCCACAAAACACAGAAGGAATGGATTTAACAAAATCTGTGCATCCCTACTTACAGTCCAATGTCATCCATGTTTACTCAGAAGTAAGTCCCATTGAGTTCAGTGTGACTTACTCCCAAGTAAGTCTGTATAGAACTGTAACTTCTGGAGTATATATTCCTTGGTTTCATCAGCCCAGCTTCTTTGAAATTTCTTTGTGGATGGCAAAGATACTATAAATATTTCCTTATTTTAATTCACTTACTTTTCCTATCAATATTTTACACACATCATACATATTTTAGGCTGCAAGCTTTTCTTAAGCATTTACAGACCAAACTAAAATGATGCATAATGTAGGAGCAGGGATACAACTGGTCGCATACAAATATTTATTAAATTATTATTATTATTATTATTATTATTATTATTATTATTATTATTATTATTATTTATATAGCACCATCAATGTACATGGTGCTGTACAGAGTAAAACAATAAATAACAAGACCCTGCCGCATAGGCTTACATTCTAATAAAATCATAATAAAACAATAAGGAGGGGAAGAGTTAGTTTGAGTTAGAGACTTCTCTCAGTTCATTTTCCGTCAAACACCTACTCTTACTTCGGTGGATACAATAGCTGAAATTCAACAGAAGGAAAGAATCACACTGAAGTGTAACTGTGTATTTGTGAATCAGCAGATATTTAAAGGATTTGTTTGGGATGGGAGAAAGCTAAAATGTATCTGAGAAAGGGGTATACTGACACTGGGTTTCTGGCTTGTAGGGGGCCCTAGCTAGACCTAAGGTTTATCCTTGGATTGTCCCGGCGTCATCCCTGCCTGCTCCTGGGATATCCTGTGTGTCATTTACATGAAAAGGGATGACTCCGGGATGATCCTGGGATAAACCTTAGGTCTAGCTAAGGCCAAGGACAGTGTTTTGTAACTCTGTATTGTGAGAATAGCGAAAGGTTTTGGAAGCATTGCTAGTTTTGTATAACCTAACTTCTAAACTGTAATCTAGAGAAAACTTAGGGCCTTTCTACACTTAAAGTTATCCAAGGAAAATAGAGGGATCGTCCCTACCTGCTCCCGGGATCCCCTGTGTTGCATTTGGGTGCACAGGATTGATCCTGGGACAATCCCAGGATATAAGGCTGATGTAGACATTCCCTTAGATGCATTCAAGTCCTATCAATGGAACTGCCCCTTTCCAGCATATAACTCACTTGCAGAGGGAGTTGCACTGGCTGCCTATTTGCTACTGGGCCAGATTTAAGGTTCTTGTACTAATGTAGAAAGTCCTAAACATCCTGGGACCAGAATACAGAATACCTGCCTTCTCCCCTATCAATCTGCCCAGTCACTGAGGTCATCTGAGGGAATGTAAGCCTATGCGGCAGGGTCTTGCTATTTACTGTTTTACTCTGTACAGCACCATGTACATTGATGGTGCTATATAAATAATAATAATAATATTAATAATAATAATAATAATAATAATAATAATAATAATAATAATAATAATAATAATGGCCCCTGGTGGTTCCACATAGACCTATCATGTGATTGGAGTCCACCAGGGGAACAGCCTTCAGTGTGGTGGCCCCCTTCCTGTGGAATTCCCTTCCTTTGGAGATCAGGCAAGTGCCAACTTTGCATTCCTTCCAGTGCCTCCTAAAAATGTTGTTGTTCTAGGAAGCCTTCCCTTAACAACCAGCCATGGTTGAGTTTGCACTTTTAATGGTTTTAATCTGTTTTTATTCTATTTTACTTTTTACACTGCTCCAAAATTTTGAATGGGGAGTGGTATATAAATATAGAAAATAAATAAATAAAAATAAATATTTTGTATCAACATTCTGTACAAACATATCACCACTGTAAAATTATCCCTGGTTGGTTGGTTGGTTGGTTGCAAACTGAGAAGTAGCTGGAAAAGTCAACAAACCATTTGGCCTTTTTGGGTGTTATTGAGAGTAAAACATCATGATTTAAAAGCAATTGTATTATAATTATGAAACAGCTTTAGCATATTGGGCTGCTTGCACTTAGCCTCTTGCTCTCCTGCATTGACTTAAGATGCACACCAAAAGCTAGGAGACCCTTTCTAAATCTGTAGAAGACTCCTTTTTTCCCCCCCTTCATTTTCACCCACAATGCTTGAGACTGCATGGGAGCTAAAGCAGGCTCACAAATCACTCTCCAAAGCAGTCCGCTGATGCAGAATTTATACCATTGACCTAAGCTGCTGGCAATGCCATAGACCAGCTGGCTAGCATGATAGCTCATCACTTCGTGGTGGCAGATGAAGGTGAAAGTAGGTTTCGATAGCACATAACAAGGCATCAGAGGGTTTCAGTGGGAGTCCCAGCCATGATGGGCTGAGGGAAGGTTGAGAAGGGAGAAATGTTGCAATGAGTAATGGAGCTGGGTTTGCGAAGCTTGAACTGGTTGACACATCTACTCTTAAGTTTGCCCTGCTTATGCTTCTATACCACCAAGCATGATGGACTTTTCCTTCTGGAAAAAATAAATAAATAAATATGGGGCAACATATGAATCAGACACTAAACTCAGAAAAAGCCTTAGGCCATTTCTACACCTGCCCTTTTTCCCAGGATCATCCCTGTGCATCCAAATGACACACAGGGGATCCCAGGAGCAGGCAGGGATGATCCCTCCATTTTCCTGGGTTCATCTTTAGGTGTAGAAAGGTCCTCATTTGTCTTTTCTCCATTCTACCAAAGTTTGGTTTCTAGGGAAATGTGTATGGGAGGGTGGAGGGGAGGCAATAGCAAAGGAAAATAGTATCACACAAGTTTCTTCTTCTGTCACTCTTGCTACATTGTGGGAAATAGGAGACTGGCCAGGCGGAGTAGGACTGGATGAGAAATTTGTTCCATTAAATTGATTTGAAAATAAATAAACCCCAATTTCCACCTCCTGTACTTTTCAGCAGAATATGAGTTGCTGCAGTGTAAGAACTGCATTTTTGCAAGCCTTCTGATGCAGCTTATCTTGGGGGAAAATGTACAGCAAAATATGCATATCTGAGAAAATAATGTGCACAAAATAACAATTCCAGCAATGTACAGTGCCTGGAAAAATGTGCAGATTTAAAAATGGGCATAAAAATGCATCCTTTGATGTATCTCCATTATGAAAAGCAAAAGTACTAATTTCTGAATTTATTTAATAAATAAATTGCAGGCTAGTGCAGAAAAGAATGATGGAAATCTTGGCCAGGGATGAACAGATTTTGTAATATCTGTTCCATCTGCATTGCACGGGTCATCCAGTGCCTTTTCTTCAGTCATCCTCTGTGATGGAACCATTTTTTTTTCTTTCTTCTTTCCAATTTCCTGAATTTGTGCAAATTCACACTTGTGAAAATGCACAAATGACCCCCAAATGTGCATTTTCATTCTTTAACCTTTGGGGGAAATGTGTAATTTCAGTGGAAATTGAAAGCATTTTTCTACAACTAAAGGAACATAAAATTCCGGAACTTTTTTTTTTTAAAGGTCTACAAGTTTACGGAATCCATGCGACTTGGTAAAAGCCTGTCCACTCCAGAATCTGCAGACCAGATTCATGGAAATCCAAACTCATTTGATTCTGTTGTGGATTTTTGTGACATCTGTACTCTTGATCTCAAAATACATCTGATCCCAATTAGAACAAGACGGACAGAGTATCCCTAATAAGGCGGCTGCCCTCCAAAGTGCCTTTTCTCAAAGCTGTACTTTTCATCCTTTGGGCTCATCTACACCAAGCAGATATTCCACTATTTAAGTGGGTATGAAAGTGGTATATAAAATGCAGGAGCCACACTACTCCTTTATAGCAGTACTGAAGTGTACTGACAACTGTTGGGACCCACTGACACATACCATATACCACTTTCATACTGCTAAATCCTGCTTGATGTGGCTCCTGCCTTTTATATACCACTTTCATATACCACTTTGATAGTGCAATATCCTGCTTGGGGTAGATTGGGCCATAGTTAACTATTAGGAAGGGTTGTGTGTCCTCAGTGCTAATATATGTTTAACAGAATAACAGGGGTGAACCCTGAGAAGGCATTTGACATCAGAAGCACGATCAGCAGAGGAGAACTCGTTTTAGAATTCTTGCCCCCTAGGGATTCTCAGTACTATCTCTTGGGAGGCCATGACCTCTCCTTCATTTCTTTTTAAAGAGCCAAGTGCTGTTAACCAGAACATTGAAGAGAGGAGAAAATGCAACTCCATTTGAATTACCAAGGGACATGCACATAAAAAGAAGAAATTAAGGTGGGCGTCAGGCTCCCATAGAAGGCTCAAAAGTTTCCCTGCGTGATCTGCTTATCTAATGCTCAACTACCATAAATTTCCCAATGTGAATAAATGTTTTTCACTTCATCCTGGTAAATATAAAAATACCATGGAAAATAAAGTACTTTGCTATTATTTATCTGCATTTCATGCAACAACTTGGTACAGAGAGAACGCCCACACTCCCTCACTTTGCCATCATTTAATTGGTGCATTGTCTGTCTGAAAGCCAAACCGTAAACTACAGCTTTTATAGCCTTAGCTTTGTAAAATACTCCGTGCAGAAACGATGAGAAAATAAGTATCGTAAAGAAAGAGCTCTGGGAATGGAATGAGGAGGGAATATTATTTAGCTGTGTATCTGGTTTATTTCTGAAGCTTCTTGCAAGGTTAGGGCAGCCCAGAACCTAGAACCAGGGTTGTCCTGTTGCAACCAAGAGATCTATTCTATACCTTTTAAATGTCCCAGGATAGCTGAGCCAAGGCAGCTATGGTTTCTGCTGACTGTTTTCTCCACAGTCTCATTGTCCATCCCTTGCACAAAACATAAAAATTGCTATTTCATTAATGTGTTCATGGACATCAGTAATGTACAGTGAAGAAAAGACATACATGAACTGTCTTATTCATTCCTTCAATGTATGAGTTGCCCTATAGCAAGGAATGGGTTAAACTCCCAGTTTCACTTCCTGCCAGATCTGAATTTTTGAAATCGCAAGTCCTTTCTCCCCTAAATGTGAAGAGCTTTGCTATTTTGATAAATAGTGATCAATAATGAATAAAATTCTCAACCATCTGCACCAACCAAATTCAATAGGTACCACTATTCTCAGCATGGAGAGGACCGTGACTTGGCTGCCATATAGCTGTTAAAGATGAGGCTGTTAGAAAAAGGAAAGAAAAGGTGGCAACCCTAATTAAACATCACAACCGTGGCTGTAGTAAATACACAGGGATTCAAATTCAGACTCAAAGCCCTGGGCCTGGATGAATGAATCTTTCAGCTTCTGTTACACTGACATTCTTGTGTTTTTTTTTCCTTTTGTGCCTTCACAATGTGCCCAGCTCTTCTGGGCGCGTGGAAGCTGTTATGGGTGGGGGTGAGGTGATGAGGCGGTGTAGAAGCCACCCATTGGCTGGTTCTGGTGGTGCCACCACAGAGGGGAGGGAACCAAAAAGCATAAATTTAAATTCTGTATAATTGTTTTTATTGTTCACTGTTTTTTACTTTTGTAAACCGCCCAGAGAGCTTTGGCTATGGGGCGGTAAATAAATGTAAATTATTATTATTGTTATTGTTATTGTTATTGTTATTGTTATTATTTCAGGCTGACCCCTCCCTGCTTCCTCTTCATTCATTGGCTCCCTCTCTCCCTCCCTCCCTGTAGACAGTGTGGGTTTGCTGGTTGTTCATTAGGGGGCCAAGTAAGGTGGGGGTTTTGCTTATAATCACCTTCAGGTTATGACCCATCTAACAATTCTGCCAGTGACTAAGGGAAAAAAAAACCTTTTGGAGGGCTTTAACTAAAATCTAAAAACAGTACGGGACTACTATTTAGAGACTGCAAACCCTACTCCCATGGCATTTGCTCGCACACTGCAAAAATGAAACTGTTTCTCTGATGAAGTCTAGCATGATGAAACAGGATTATACCGGATGCCTGTAACCTATGAAAAACTACTCGGTTATTTATCTGTTTCATTAAGAATCGACCTACTTAATTGTGTAAAAATCCAGACTTGCGCTATAACTGTAACAAAACCCTCACTCATTCCTGCCTATAGCTGAATCTCTCAGGACTACTTACTAGGGGTGTGCAAAGTGGGTCTTCTCTGCCTCAAAATTTGATCTGGAGCTCTGTAGAGGTGATTCTCTGCTCAATTTTGGAGCAGCCCCCATCTCTCCACCTCGTTGAATTACCCATCGAAGAACCATTCAGCATTCGGGTAACTGGTATTAACATAAATGCTTAAAGCACCCTCATTTTTAAAGCTTGGTACAGTGATAGCTCTTAAGGAGAGCTTTAGCTCCACCAAGATTGAATCAGATCAGTTCATGATTTGATTTTTTAAGGGGTTTTTAAATGGAAATTAACAAAAATGCTTACGTTGGCATATTTTTCATAGATAAACAGATGAAACATGGCAAAGTGATAGCTCTTGAGGAGGGCTTTAGCCGCACCAAATTGAATTAGATCGGTTCATGCTTCGTGTGTTTTTTAGGGATTTTTAAATGGAAATTAACAAAAATGCTTACGTTGGCATATTTTTCATAGATAAACAGATGAAACATGGCAAAGTGATAGCTCTTGAGGAGGGCTTTAGCCCCACCAAGATTGAATTAGATCGGTTCATGCTTCGTGTGTTTTTTAAGGGATTTTTAAATGGAAATTAACAAAAATGTTTACATCTGCATATTTTTTTTTAGATAAAGAGATGAAACATGGCAGAGTGATAGCTCTTGAGGAGGGCTTTAGTTATACCCAGTTTGAGTCAGATCCATTCATGCCTTGATTTTTAGGATTTTAAAAATAAAATCCCCCACTCCAGCCTTTTCTAACCTGGTGCCATCCAGATCTATTGGACAGAGCACCCCATCCCATGGAATGGAAAGCCTAGCCACATAAATAAAGAGCCTGCCTGTGCCTGACTCAGGTGTAGAAGCTTTCTCACTCACTATGCCAGCCAGCCAGCCCAGCAGCACACCCCTACTACATACACAATAAAAACTAGAGACATTGAAAGCTGCAGTAAGTTGCACATGTGTGTACAACTACAAGTTTCGAACCATTCCTAATGCTCATTTCAGAAACACAAAGCTGCCATTGGTCCATCTCTCCCAATAGCCTTTATGCTTGCAGTGGATCCCCATTACCTGCTACATGATCCAGTGACATGGAGATGCCACGGACTGCACCTGAGACTTTCTGCATGCAAAGCTCTACCACTCATATGTGCTACCACTCAGCTATGGCCTCCTTCCATGCAGGAGGTAAAGCCATAGAAACCAAGGGCATGTCTTCACTAGCGCTATATCCTGGGATCGTTCCTGTGCATCCAAATGCCTCACAGGGGGTCCCGGGAGCAGGCAGGGATGATCCCTCCATTTTCCTGGGATAACCCTGAGGTGTAGAAAGGGCCTAAATTAAGCAATCAAGGACCCCAACATTGTGGAAGAAATTAGGATGAGGATTTCTCTACTGATGATAATAAATTTGCTTAACTGCTGTACTATACCACACTAATCTCCTGCTACACATCTTGGCAATCCTGGGATCAAATTAAGCCCTGGGAAAGTGAGATCATTATGAGCGGATGGCAATATAAAGAGTAACTGACCTTAACTTGCCCCAAACAGATCATGAAGAAAGCCATACTCATCCAAAGTGGGAGGGGAGCTGCTAAATAGCCTTGCCCAACCTGGTGCCCTCTACTTGCTTTGGATTACAACTTCCAGCATTCCTGGTTATGGACCATTCTGGTTGGGGGGTTAGAGGGAGGTGAAGTCTAAAACATCTACAGGGCACCTGGTTGGAGAAATTATGCTATCACGGATATGACACTGTATACAGTGAAATCAGTATTTAAAGAGGGTAGAATTATACACTTTGCAGGTATGAGGTAATTTGGAGAACAACAACAGTAAACTTTTTGATTGTCAATGAGTGTTTTATTCTCTAGAGAGGTCTATGGCCAAAGACAAAATTATGGGAGGGATGTATTCTGGGGACATAGCTGCTTCTAACCAGCTTGTGCCATTCCATGACTCCTATCCAGATTAAGTGTATGCACTATTTAAGGCTATGGGTTCAGATATGCTTTATGATGTATTCTGGGTTGCTATGGTCAGATTTTTATCAAGGGTCAGGATAGGCCAGATTCCTCAAGAAAGAAAGATGGGCAGATATCAGCACCACGGAAAACTCAGAGGGCCTATTCAGACAACACACTAAACCATGGTTAGGCCACTAAACCTTTTGCAGCAAATGGTTATGTAGCCACCATGGTTAGGACTTGTTCTCATGACACACTAAACCATAATGTTTAGCTCAAAATGCTTAACTACCATGGCTTACCACGTCAACTGAACAGGGTCAGAGTGGTGCTGGGACTGGAGGCCAGGCAACGTTGTCTGTACATTCCTCCAACAAGGAGCAGATCAAGACTGAGACTTAAGTATGAATTTCTAAGTGTATAGGCTTGATAGCTCTACCTCTACACTGACTGAGACTTTAAAGGGTTCTGGTCTGTTTTACCAGTCTCAACCTTATGTTTATTAAAGTAGCAATGTTGTACCATGTAGAGATACATTTTCAGATCTTAAGAAATCCCAACTCTTTTGCATTGGTCCCACAATTCAGGAGTATGAAGGTGTCTCTTGAAAAGAGCCCACTGTATGAAGGCCAAATTATGCTTTGAGTTTAGGGATGTTGAAGGAATCTGGTTGGTGGATTGAGCTGAACGAGATTTTATTGGCTCTTTGCTATTAGTTTGGTCTGCTTCAAATTTCAGCAAGAATGTGTGTGTGTGTGTAGAGAAAATGGGCTCATCCTATTTCATAATTTAATCACCATAAACTATACTCAAGTTCATATCTACAAACATTTATGACTTTGTACCACGAAGAATTTTTTTAGCGACTTTTGAAGGTTGTTCCTGTGAAAAAATTGTATTGATGAGGGGAAGAGGACAGGTGCTTTTAATGCAGATATTAATCTGGAGTCCGTGCTTATGCTAACAACACCAGGGAGATAACTTTTCTGGGCATATTGGAGCGGGCAGAAGTGTGATACCTGAATTCTGCAATTAGAGCAGGTAGTTAACAGTGTTTCCTCTGTCCACTGTGGTGAGCCGCATGCGGTGTGGATTGGATTCTTTCAGGCTAATTCAGACTGAAAGCCATAGGCTCTTGGGTGCAGAAGTGTATAAACACGGAAGAACAGCAGTCAGCCATGACTGAACAAAATGCAGTTGCGGGCTATAAAACGAGAGGAAGAAAATAACAGGATGAGAGAGTTTCAAACAAATCACCTGCAGCTTTCCCTTTGCCATAAAACAGCTGGGTTTTGAAGACTTGGATAGTCCTGTTTGCAGAAAGAGATAAGAGATGGTGAGCATGCCCGGCCGTGTTCAGCTCTGTGGAGGGTGTTCTGATGTGAATGGAGACCTCAGCTGCGAGCCAAAGGTTTCAACACCTCCATTGCCTAAGCCCTAATTCTCACTGAGAATTAG
Source organism: Elgaria multicarinata webbii (assembly GCF_023053635.1). NCBI lineage: Eukaryota > Metazoa > Chordata > Lepidosauria > Squamata > Anguidae > Elgaria > Elgaria multicarinata. Next base: position 10,245,181 of record NC_086180.1, read on the forward strand.
CGGTGTTGAACCTCAGGAACGTGGGCCAAATCCAGAACCCTTGGAGGCCAGTCTTGTCCCTCTCGAATTCCCCCGGAGGCTGCTCACCCCGTTCCTTCAACTGTTGTTTTGCTGTTTCCTCGCTTTTGAAGCCCCCTCACAACACCACATTATAAAAGTTGAAATACCTCCCCGAGGCCTTAATTGCTAGCAGTAAGAGGTTTAAGCTGAACTATTCTGGTATGTTGGGGCATTGCTGGTATTTTGGTTCCTCTCCCTTTTGTATTCAGCTTTTACCACCACTGGACTGTGGCCTCCAAGAACTCCCCAGAAATTGAATTTGGCCCTCAGTTCAACACTCCTATTCCGGATTGTACCCTTTTAGACTGCAGGTCTGCAGGTTCAAAAAATGGAAAACTACCATATTGTTATCCACATGCTTGTCCACTATTTTATTTATTTACTTACAATATTTATATACATAGAATCAAAGAATCATACAATTCAAGAAGGACGCAGACAAGCTGGAGCGTGTTCAGAAGAGGGCAACCAGGATGATCAGGGGTCTAGAAACAAAGCCCTATGAAGAGAGACTGAAAGAACTGGGCATGTTTAGCCTGGAGAAGAGAAGATGGAGGGGAGACATGATAGCACTCTTCAAATACTTAAAAGGTTGTCACACAGAGGAGGGCCAGGATCTCTTCTCGATTCTCCCAGAGTGCAGGACACGGAATAACGGGCTCAAGTTAAAGGAAGCCAGATTCCGGCTGGACATCAGGAAAAACTTCCTGACTGTTAGAGCAGTGCGACGGTGGAATCAGCTACCTAGGGAGGTTGTGGGCTCTCCCACACTAGAGGCATTCAAGAGGCAGCTGGACAAGCATCTGTCAGGGATGCTTTAGGGCGGATTCCTGCATTGAGCAGGGGGTTGGACTCGATGGCCTTGCAGGCCCCTTCCAACTCTGCTATTCTATGATTCTATGATTCTATGATTCATAGAATAGTAGAGTTGGAAGGGACCCACAAGGCCATCAAGTCCAACCCCCTGCTCAATACTGCTCCCCATTCAGAATTTCAGAGCTATGAACAGATCAAATAGAATAAAACAAAATAAAAACACATTAAAACAAATTTTTAAAAGAAACAAACTGCAAAGTAAACTGTGGCTGGTCGTTAAGGGAAGGCTTCCTGGAACAATGTCATTTTCAGGAGGCATTGGAAGGAATGCAAAGTTGCTGCCTGCCTAACCTCCAGAGGCAGGGAATTACACAGGAGGGGGGCCACCACACTGAAGGCTCTTCCGCTGGTGGACTCCAATCGGATGATATGTGGAACCACCAGGAGCATGCCCTCAGATGACCTCAGTGACCAGGCCGGTTAATAGGGGTGAAGGCACTCTCTCTGGTATCCTGGTCCCAAGTTGTTTAGGGCTTTGTACACTAGTACAAGAACCTTAAACATGGCCCAGTACCAAATAGGAAGCCAGTGCACTTCCCTCAGCAAAGCCATTACATGCAGAAAAGGAGCAGCTCCAGACAACAGCTGAGCTGCAGCATTCTGCACTAGCTCAAGCTTCCAGAGCACCTTTAATCCAATCTTGAGGTTACCAAAGCCTGTACCACCAAGCTATCCCTGTCCAGGTGTGGCCATAGCTGGTAATCTAGCTGAAGCTGGTAAAAAGCACTCAGAACTGTCATGGCCACTTGCGCCTCCAGTGACAGAGATGAATCTAGGAGTCCCCCTAAACTATGAACCTGATCTTTCAGAGGGAGTGCAACCCCATCCAGAGCAGGCAAGAAACCTAACTTCCAGACTCAGGAACCACTCACCCATGTCCCAATTGTTCCTGTGTTGAGGAGGAAAACATGATGGATTCTCTTGAATGTGAGTTGAAGCCTCCAGACTCTAGGGAATTGTACTTTGTCAGGTTTCGTGATCTCATGGAGGTAGGGATGTTGCAGGCACCTGACTGGGTCTGGGTGTTCAATGGACTTCCCTGTGTCTCCCCCCTAAACCCAGCTAGCTGGCCAATCATGTGTCCATGAGCCCACCCTTTGCAGCCCAATAAGCACATGGCAGCCATCTTCCCTGGTCCAGGGTTTCCATTGTTGCGCACCATGGAGGCTCCAGAAATTGCATATCTCCTGCCTTGTGTAAATGGCAGCTGTGAAGGCCCCATTTATGCAAAATTAAAGGTGTGCATGGAGCATTGTGCACAACAATGGAGGCTCCAGACCAGAGCAGATGGGCTTGCAGCTTCATTGGGTGCTTGCCAAGCTGCGAAGCTCGGTCAGTGCCACAAGCGGTGACGGGTGGCGGCTTGGTGACCATCCAAGGGAGCCAGACTCAGCTGAGTCCATCGATCCCTACATGGGAGGCTTCTGCTCATTGGCTTGTTTGCAGGTGGTAAATAGCTTTTTGGAATCTGCAAACTGGCAAGCATTTTTTTGCAATTGGACAATGTTCTTCCATAGTTTTCTCTTTCCCCATCATATCGCCCCTACAAATTTGACCACAGAGTTCAAGTCTTCATTTATGTAGCCAGACAACAGACTGTTTCATTGGGAAGTGTGATGCCTCCCCCCCCCCCGCCAATAATCTCACAAAGCTTCAGCCTTTTCCCAATTATATGAGCAACGTTTCCAAGGAGGGAGGGAGGGAGGGAGAGAGAAGGAAGGTATTTTGCTGATGGCCAAGGAGCCTCCCAAATGGCAAACAAAACAAAGGTAACCATTTATCCCAACGTTTTGGTTCAGTGCTGATTAATTTTCCCAAGCATCTGCTTAAGTGTTTGATTAAACCACTCTGAAAGCCCATCTGTTTCTGGCTGATAGGGAGTTGCGTGATCACGGAAGGGGAATTTTTAAAAGGCTGAACACCTCATTTAGCAACGATGTTATAAAATTAGTGCCCTGATCAGAAGAAATTTCAGAGGGTGAGCCCGCTCTGATAACAACATTAATCAATTAATTAGCTGGCTGTGTTGGCAGCTAAGGTTTCAATGACACTGCTTTAGGGTATATGGGGAATTGTCCTTTGCGGTGGATATAACATTCTCTATACAGAATGGATGTGTGTGTGTGTGTGTGTGTGTGTGTGTGTGTGCGCACGTGTGTAACCTGCTATTGCAGCTGATGTCTTTTTTGTATATGGGCCACCTTTACAGTGTGGTCCTATGTGTGTTTACTCAGGAATGTCCCATCATGTTCAATGAGGCTTACTCCTTGGTAAATGTGTTTAGGGTTGCAGCCTTAAGCCAATAGAAAAAGTATAGATATAGTGATATAGGCCTCAGCTAGACGAGGGGGATAAAAGAGTGATGATCTCGCGATTGTATGATCAAAAGATCGTTGCCCTCGTTTACATGAGGCACGCAACATCATGGCTGCCATTTTGTTTTTGTTTTTATCAGAGAGAGAGCATACAAGCACTCGTGCGCAGAAGGTGAGTTTTTTTTAAATAATAATAATAGTTTCCCTGCTCCCCCCACCCACCCCCAATGGGAACAGAGCTCCTGAGGAGCTCTGTGCCCCATGCACAGCTTCTGGCTCCTTGTGGTTACTTGTGAGGAGCTGGGACAAACTGCAATGGCAGGATACACTTTCCATAGTCTCAGGATCATCCTGAGACTGCGGGGGGGGGGGGGGAAAGGGTAGGGTGATATCCCATGGATAGGAAGGGATCATCCCTCCCTACTTGTGAGATCCCCTGTGCATCATGTGGATGCACAGGGACGATCCCCGGGATATCACTCTGTCTAGCTATGGCCTAAGATTATAATGCAAGCACAATCTCTCAGCCTGAGGACCCCATCTGTAATATGGAGACATGTGTCCTGGGGTCTTCTTACAGGATTCTCATTAGGGATGCTTGAGGAATTCCATGTTATAATTTCTAATGTGAATTGGCCTGATCTGCACATCTTGGAGGAATGAGTGAATCAAAACCGAACCATCTAACGGCTTTTGCACTTCTCATATTTTCCGACACAGCTCTTGTGGTTCTCAGCAACGTAAAGCTTAGGTAGTGTTGTGCTGAAACTTACTCCCAATTTGTTTTGACCATTCTCATGATGATGATGATGATGCCTGCATAGTGGTGGATGTAAAATAGGGGGTCAGTCTGCCAACACAGTAGATGTTGTTGCCCCTTGCAATAGAACCCAAAACTAAACACCCCTGGGAAGAGAGAGAGAGAGAGAGAGAGAGAGAGAGAGAGAGAGAGAGAGAGAGAGAGAGAGAAGCTCTGCACAAGCTCTGTCCATTGTGAGTCCAACTTGTGAGAAACTGTTAAGAATTTCTCTTCCCTCTTGAGAGGAGAAAGGGCAGGGCAACCAGGATGATCAGGGGTCTGGAAACAAAGCCCTATGAGGAGAGACTGAAAGAACTGGGCATGTTTAGCCTGGAGAAGAGAAGATTGAGGGGAGACATGATAGCACTCTTCATAGACTTAAAAGGTTGTCACACAGAGGAGGGCCAGGATCTCTTCTTGATCTTCCCAGAGTGCAGGACATGGAATAACGGGCTCAAGTTAAAGGAAGCCAGATTCCAGCTGGACATCAGGAGAAACTTCCTGACTGTTAGAGCAGTACGACAATGGAATCAGTTGCCTGGTGAGGTTGTGGGCCTGGTGAGGATGTGGAATAAAAAGGAGGAAGTAACACTATGACCCTGTTCAGATGACGAAGTAATCCACGGTAGTTAAACATCTTGAGCTAAACATTATGGCTTAGTGTGTTGCATGAACCATGACTTAGCATGTTGTGTAAACCATTCCTAACCATGGTTTAAACACACTCATTAACCATATTCTGTAAAAGGGTTAGCGGTCTAATTACGGTTTAATGTGTTGGCTGAACAGAGTCAATGAAAGCAGTATGTGGAATGTATAATGTTCTCAGTGCACTTCAATACCACTATAAAGCAGTAATGTAGATCTAGCCCAGGACTCCACAGACCCAGTGAAGCACTTTAACCATTAAACTACACTGCCTTTGTGGTTCTCATGAAACACTGAATGGTGGCTTAGAATCACAGAATCATAGAATAGCAGAGTTGGAAGGGGCCTACAAGGCCATCGAGTCCAGCCCCCTGCTCAATGCAGGAAACCACCCTAAAGCATCCCTGACAGATGGTTGTCCAGCTGCCTCTTGAAGGCCTCTAGTGTGGGAGAGCCCACAACTTCCCTAGGTAACTGGTTCCATTGTCATACTGCTCTAACAGTCAGGAAGTTTTTCCTGATGTCCAGCCGGAATTTGACTTCCTGTAACTTGAGCCCATTATTCCGTGTCCTGCACTCTGGGAGGATCGAGAAGAGATTTATTTATTTATTCATTACATTTCTATACCGCCCAATAGCTGAAGCTCTCTGGGTGGTTCATGGAGGAGATCCTGGCCCTCCTCCATGTCACAACCTTTTAAGTATTTGAAGAGTGCTATCGTGTCTCCCCTCAATCTTCTCTTCTCCAGGCTAAACATGCCCAGTTCTTTCAGTCTCTCTTCATAGGGCTTTATTTCCAGACCCCTGATCATCCTGGTTGCCCTCCTCTGAACACTCTTATCCACAGATGCCCAACCAGCCCATATAGACAATAATTAATCAACAACTACGTGCCAGAAGGATTGTGGAAATCTGCCATACAGTAAAGCAGATATTCATTGAAAGGATAAGGAAATAAATGTATTGGGAAATAATGCTGTTGCTGACCAGGGACTTTTTCTTTTCTTTTCTTTTTTGCGGAGTAAGGAAATGAGATTTAGGCCAATATTAATATGGAATAAGGCCAGTCTGAGTTTTTCTGAAGAAATAATTTCACATCGTTATGTTGGACAGACACTTCAATGTTTCAAAATGTCACTTTCAAAGGGAAATTGTCATTCCCCGAGTATTAAGTCAATCAGAAAGGTCACCATTTCAAACATTTAGTTCTGCAAATGTTTCTCTCAACCTTTTGTCCTGCTGCAAAACAGAGGCAGAGTTTTAAAGTAGCAAAATTTTGAATTTAAAGGGGAAGCCGGCAGGAGTAGGAATCACATTGCTCAGTGATAGAATATAATGTCCGAATTCACATGACATGATAAAGCAGCTTAAAAACAAATCCATACTATTGTCATTGGATGATCAGGTATCCCATGGGGTCCCCCCCCCATTCCTGGTATATATCCCAGTCTCTATTTTTAAAGCTGTTTTTTTGTTGTATTTTTAAATGTATATTTCTGTGTATGTTGTAAGTGTTTATTTTGTAGTTTTAAATTTTGTATATTGTTTTTAAGTCTTTTAATCTTATAGAGAGAGAGCTTTGGCAATGTGCCAGTATACAAATGCAATTAATAATAATAATAATAATAATAATAATAATAATGCAGTACTTTTTTTTAAGAGTACAACTTCGTTAAACCCATTCCATCTATGAATTGTCATATGCCTTTAAAAAAAAAAAAAAAAAAAAAGACCTTTCCTAAACTGAATGCAAATATAATCATTGCGGGGAGGGGGGCAGAGACCAAAAATATGCCTCCCTATGCCAAAGTGTGAAAATGTGGATTTGGAGATGGGGGGGTTGTGCTTTTTCAACTTTCCCCCCTCTTTTTGCAGAGATTTGAACACATTCACATTAAATAATGTGCATTTGCATACGTGAGCATTAGCAAATGCTGTGTGAACCAGGCCATTCTCTACACACCTCGGGTCCCGGGTTCAGTTCCTGGGATTTCAAGCAGCAGGGCCCAAAGAGGTCTCTGCTAAAATAAATACTGGGATAGGAAGAGCAATGTTCCGACTCAATATAAAGCAGTTTCTTGCATTCAGTGTAAAAATGGAAAGGAAATAACTGATGGGTATTGAAGGCAGCCTCTGCTGAATCCATTGGCAATGTCCGAGACGTTGAACCCAGTGGGGGCTGGCGACTCAGATTTCATTGGGGCAAAGAATCTGTTCCAGATTTCAGTCAGAACCATCCAGAACTCTAAAGGAGATATCTGAGATGCTGGGCCCTATTTCTAAATCAGATTAAGCACTTCGGAAACCCAAAATGGATTCACAGCCCCACCGAAATCAGAGTCACCAGCCTCCACTATTTGAATGATTTAAAATGTTTTGCCCAAGGTTGAAAAGGAAAGGGTCACAGGTCTGGCACATTCCAGTGGTGGGTGCACCAGGGGACAGGTTGGGCAGAGAGAGCAAAGAGGGCGGGAGCTCATCTTGTCCTTGCTGGTTGAAAGTTTTCCCCACCAAACACACAAAGCACAGCTCTCTCCTCAGGACATCTAACCCTAGGGTGACCATATGAAAGGGAGGACAGGGCTCCTGTAAAACAGTGGTATTGAAAAGGGGAAATTCCTGAGAACTGCTGAAATTGTGTCATTTGTATATATGGGGAATCTGGGGAAATTCCCGCGTCATCACAGCAGTTAAAGCTGCAGGTGCCCTGCCCTCTTTTAAATCTGGTCACTCTAGTAAAGCTCCTGCAACTTTAAATGTTGTGATGAAGAGGGAGTTTCACCAGGTTCTCCATATATACAAATAACACCTGCTGAGATTCCCTTTTCTATGCAACTGTTAAAGATACAGGAACCCTGTCCTCCTTTCCATATGGTCACCCTATGTTAATGACACAGGAGCCCTGTCCTCGTTTCCGTATGGTCACCCTAGTTAACACTTCCCTCTGCGGACAGCCCTGCTTCCCTTCAGGCTAGATGGCGAGTCCTCCCTGATCATTTTACATTTATTTATTTTATTTATTTATTTATTACATTTTTATACCGCCCAATAGCCGAAGCTCTCTGGGCGGTTCACAAAAATTAAAACCACAATAAAACACCCAACAGGTTAAAACACAATTACGAAATACAGTATAAAAAGCGCAACCAGGATAAAACCACACAGCAAAGTTGATATAAGATTAAAATACAGAGTTAAAACAGTAAAATTTAAATTTAAGTTAAAATTAAGTGTTAAAATACTGAGTGAATAAAAAGGTCTTCAGCTGGCGACGAAAGCAGTACAGTGTAGGCGCCAGGCGGACCTCTCTGGGGAGCTCGTTCCACAACCGGGGTGCCGCAGCGGAAAAAGCCCTCCTCCTAGTAGCCACCTGGTACAGCTTCATGTTTATAGCCCTAATCTACACCAAGCAGAATATAGCAATATAGAAGCGGTATGAAAGCAGTATATAAAAGGTAGGAGTCACACTACTGCTTTGTAGTGGTATTGAAGTACCCTGACAACCGTTGGGGGTCATTGACACATACCATATAACCTTTTCATAGTGCTATATCCTGCTTGGTGTAGATTAGGCCTTTGATAGGGTGACCATATGAAAAGCAGGACAGGGCTCCTGTATCTTTAACAGTTGTATTGAAAAGGGAATTTCATTAGGTGTCATTTGTATATATGGGGAACCTGGTGAAATTTCCTCTTCGTCACAACAGTTAAAACTGCACGTGCCCTGCCCTCTTTTAAATCTGCTCACTCTAGTACAGCTCCTGCAGCTTTAACTGTTGTGATGAAGAGGGAATTTCACCAGGTTCTCCATATATACAAATGACACCTGCTGAAATTCCCTTTTCTATGCAACTATTAAAGATGCAGGAGCCCTGTCCTCCTTTTCATATGGTCACCCTATCTACCCCAGAGTAAGCTGTGTTTGCGATAGTTCTCAGGTTTCCAAAATGCACCATTCAATTCTTCAGAACAGCTCTCAAACTTACAACACAAAGTTCAGCTTTTGGCTGGGCTCTTAAAGGTTTAGTGACCTTAGAGACCGCTTATCTCTGGTCACTAATCAGAGATAACAGTAAAAGAAGCTTGTGGGCTGGACAGGAACTTCAGGAACTGCATCTGGCTAGGGTGGCCATATGGAAAGGAGGACCAGGCTCCTGTATCTTTAACACTTGTATTGAAAAAGGAATTTCAGCAGGTGTCATGTTGAAAAAGGAATTTCAGCAGGTGCTGCCTGCATTGAAATGACACCTTCTGAAATTTCCTTTTCTATACAACTTCTAAAGATATAGGAGCCCTGTCCTCCTTTTCATAGGGTCGCCCAAATAAGGTTGCAGCAGAGGGAGAGACAGTAAGCAGAATTATTCCATCACCTCTGGTGAAAGACCAGCTCCATTGGGCTCCTCTGCCTGATCTGTTTCCGTTCCAGCCGGCCCTTATAAGAAGGATTCTGTAACTTTAAGGATTGATGCTTCGGGTTCATCACTTTTCATCTTCCTTCCTCACCCCAAATGTAGTTTTTATTGATCTTCGGTTAAGGGCTTTGGGAGCCTCTTTTGGCTGAATAGCATGGCAAAACATGGTTCTATGAACAATAATAACTCATAATGGGTGATGCTGGCCTTGTCTATGGAGGGATCTACTTGTGCATACTTGTGTTAATGACTGGGCAGGAAAAAAAATGACAAAAACAAAAAATCAAGGAACTTTCAGTTTTATATTGTATTTTATATTATGGTGTTATACTGTTGTTTTATACTTCGAATGTTTTTAATTTTTGTGAACCGCCCAGAGAGCTCCAGCTATTGGGCGGTATAGAAATGTAATAAATAAATAAATAATAAAAAAAAATGCCTATTTATTTATTTACACAATTTATATAAACAGATTCTGCAGTGGTGAACAAGAAAAGATAAAATCATACAAGGTAAATAAATAGAAGACCACATTAAAATAGTTATTTATTTTTTAAAAAACAACAACGAAGTACCAGTAAAAACAGTGTTATCTGTACAGCACCATGTACATTGATGGTGCTATATAAATAAATTAATAATAATAATAATAATAATAATAATAATAATAATAATGGTCAGTCAAGGAAAGCTTCCTGGAATGAAAAGGTTTTCAGGAGGCACCGGAAACAACACAGGGTTGGTGCCTGCCAGACCTTCCAATTAATTGGAACTCCAGAGGCAAGAGTTCCATTTAATTGCAGGGATATTTTAGTTTGATAAATATGTTTTTGACTGATCTGTCTAACTGATTCATTGAATAAGGGAGCAATTCTATGTCCCCTAGATAGTGTCTGAGGACTCTTAGGTAGAGATGATGGAGAAATCTCCCTCACCAACCTGTCTGCCCACTGAGGTTATCTGAGGGCACGCTCCTGGTGGTTCCACATGGACCTATGGCCTAATTGGAATCCGCCCAGAGTAGACACTTCATTGTGTTGGCCCCATACTTATGGAACTCCCTGACATTGGAGGTCAGGCAGGCACCAACTTTATATTTTCTTCTGCACCTCCTGAAAACTTTAGTTTCAAGAAGCTTTCCCATAATGACTGGCCATTATTCAATCTGTACCTCTTTTTTAAAAAAAATATAATTCTTAGTTATGCTTTTATTCTTTTATCCCATTTGTTCACCATTCCAAAATCCTCAGATAGGGAACAGTATATAAATATTGTAAATAAAATAAACGAAATCAATGAATCCACAATGGAACCAAATGAGTTCAGATTTTTATGAATCTCACCTAGGGATCCTGCAGCACACAAGATTTCCCCATGTCTGGCTGAGTCCATGGACTTGCGGACCATTTTCCTAGCCTTTGGGGATTTTGCACAGATTTTGTCACAGAAAAATATGCAAAATTAGAAAACACGGCCATAAATGCACATTTCTCTCATAGGCTAAAGTGTGAAAATGTGCATTTTAGGGGAATTTATACAAATTCTGAAATGGGGGAAAACTTCAATTCTGTTGATGGGCAGGTGATAGAATGAAAGGCCCCTGACAATCCACGAATCACAGGTGGAATGGATTTTTTACAATCTATATATCCCTACCCATAGGAGAGTTTGTATTTCCAGATCGGAGGTTGGAGGCAGTGCTCTGACCCAACCTCAGAAGTGGGAATCTGTGATCCATCCCCCTCCCCCTCTCAGCCAGCAAGGAAAGAACCACACTGGCTACCTCTCTGAAGTCGGGAATGCAACCTCAGAGTGCAGGAACAGGGAGTGTTTGGTGGAAGGGAAGGGGAGGAGCCTGGAGAGGCCATTATTATTATTATTATTATTATTATTATTATTATTATTATTATTATTATTTATATAGCACCATCAATGTACATGGTGCTGTACAGATTACACAGTAAATAGCAAGACCCTGCCGCATAGGCTTACAATCTAATAAAGTTGTAGTAAACAATAAGGAGGGAAAGAGAATGCAGACAGGCACAGGGAAGTGTAAACAGGCACCGGGTGGGGTGAAGCTAACAGTATAGAGTCAGAACAAACTCAATATTTAAAAGCTATAGGGAAAAGAAAAGTTTTTAGCTGAGTTTTAAAAGCTGTGATTGAGTTTGTAGTTCTCAAGTGTTCTGGAAGAGCGTTCCAGGTGTAAGGGGCAGCAGAAGAAAAAGGACGAAGCCGAGTAAGGGAAGTGGAGGTCCTTGGGCAGGCGAGAAGCATGGCATCAGAGGAGCGGAGAGCACGAGCGGGGCAATAGTGTGAGATGAGAGAGGAGAGAGAGGCAGGAGCTAGGCCGTGAAAAGCTTTGAAGGTCAACAGGAGAAGTTTATATTGGATTCTGGAGTGAATTGGAAGCCAATGAAGAGATTTCAGAAGTGGAGTGACATGGTCAGAGCGGCGGGCCAAGAAGATGATCTTAGCGGCAGAGTGGTGGACAGAGACCAGTGGACTGATGTGAGACGAAGGAAGGCCAGAGAGAAGAAGGTTGCAGTAGTCCAACCGAGAGATAACCAGTGCGTGAACGAGAGTCTTGGCAGAGGAGACAGACAGAAATGGTCGAATCCAGGATGTGAGCTATTGTGTAGCCTCTCTAGTCTCATTTCCCCCCTCCAAAAATGCTTTCACTAGATCGGCAAAAAAGGCCGCTATTAGAGTAAAAAGGAAAAACCCTCCTCCCCCCACCCAGGCCAATCAGGTCTTTAAAGAGCCTGTTAATGCTTGTTTTAACAGACACTTTCCGGCCTAATTGGCAGAGGATGTGGTAAATGTGCTTTCTGGGCCTCTGGAAAGTGTGCAGATTCCCCTGGTCACGTCATTAGCACAGCTGGGGGAATCCATGCACTTTCCGGAAGCCCGGAAAGCATGCTTTTCCATGCCCCTCCCCCTTCCTGCACCACTTGGGGCCTTAAAGGGCCTCTTAATGCAAGTGTTATGGGCGGAGGGGAGGATATTACACTTACCAGGTAAGTGTAATATCCTCTTACCAGGTAAGACTGTGCCTAGGGGGTGGGTTGAAAATCCGCTGGGGCCTGGGAGCTCAACAGATTCCCAGGGCTTGGCCTTCTCAAGCCCCGGTGAGCACGCCCAATGTATTTTTGCCCCGTGATCCCTTAGGGGACTATGGGGCCACTTCTCCAGTTGAGCCCAGGACAAAATTGTGCTAGTCTTCCCTTCCCCACCAGCTTCCCAACACTGCCAATGGGGTTCCTAGGCCCTAGTGTGGTTCCCCCCTGCACCTACCAGGGCCTGAAAGGGCAAGGGAGGTGGGAGAGGCATGGGAAAGTGCACTTCCCAGCCTCCAGAAATTGTGGAGATTCCCCCAGCCATGCTAATGGCATGCTGTGGGAATTACGCACTTTCTGGGGGCCGGAAAGTGCATTTCCCACACCTCTCCCCCCTCCCTTGCCCCTTTGGGGGCGAAAGAGCCTCTTAATGGTTCTGTGAATAGGCCCTTTCAGCCCCAGATGGGCACAGGGGGAGGGAGGGAGGGAAAGCACACATCCAAACCCTCAGGAATTTGCACAATTCCCCGGCACGCTAATGCTTTGCTGCGGGAATTACACACTTTCCCGAAGTGTCGGACGCGCGCAACCCTGAACACTCTCCGGGCCGACTTGCCTGAGAGAGGGCTGAGCATGCAGAGCTCAGTGAGTGTGAGGGTCAAGCCCCTGGAGAGGTCATCATTCCCTAATTGTGCCTGCAACGTCATGTGTGTGCAACATCTAAAACCATAGAATTATGCTCTCCAATTCAGAACTACTTTTACACATAAATCCAAGTGTGTGCAGATCCAGGAGCAATGTGAGAAGAGACATGGGTTAAATTAACAAATTCCCTGGAAGATAATAATGAGTGTCCTTGGACAGATGAAGCTAAAAATGAACCAAATCACTACACATGGAGAATAGCCCAGATCTGGACTTTTGCCTCATTCCTTTCTCTTTTTCTACTCAGCCAAACTTTTTGGGCTTCTTTAGCCAGAGACAGGATGTTGGGTCATTTGAAGCTTTCCCAATATCGTTTCATATATTTTACTTGCTGAGTTTTCCACCATCTGTACCGTGAGAGAGATGTTTTGAATGCCCTTCTCCAGATATGCCAATGCAGATATGCCAATGCAGGGTGGATTGAGCAGGGGGTTGGACTTGATGGCCTTGTAGGCCCCTTCCAACTCTGCTATTGTATGATTCTAAGTGAGCGTATGTTTGCTTGGTGCTAGAACAAATGGTTTGCATGCAAATGGTCTCCCCCGGGTTCAGTTTCTGGCACCTCTAGTCAAAGGCTGATATCATAGAAGAGTCCCGCATGAGTCCCTTATGGGTGCGAAAGCTCCAGTACACACACAGAGACTTCTCCCATGAAGAAGTCCTTGATTCACTAGTCCTTTTACAACTTCATTGGCTGCCAGTCCAGGTCCGAGCCCGATTCAAAGTGCTGGTGTTGACAAGTGTTATGGGGGGAGGATATTACACTTTGTGGAGCCTCCGGTAAGTTTGCCTACAGCACCCGGTATTCCCAGGCGGTCTCCCATCCAGGTACTAACCAGGCCTGACCCTGCTTAGCTTACGAGATCAGACAAGATTGGGCATGTTTAAGGTAGTATGGCCGTAGGCCCGGTAAGTGTGCAATTCCCCCGGCATGCCATTATCGTGACAGCAGAATTGCACACTTTCCGGAGGCCCCTGGGAGTGTGCTTTGCTTCCCTCGCCAATCATGGCCTTAAAGACCCTCTTGGATTAATGATGTGCCAGAGGAATTGCACACTTTCTGAAGACCCCAGAAAGGCTGGATTGCACAATGCTCAGCCAGACCGGCTCCCGGAACTCGCCTGCCCCAAGAGTTCTTCATCCACGACACCCGCTTTTGTTCCATTGTCCAACTACATTGACCCTCTGAGACATCCCACTTCCCTCCCTTCAAAACAGTAGTTGCTGTTCTTCTTAAAATCACACGTCATCTTTCTGCACATTCTATTATCTTTAATCCACTTTTTATTCCATTGCTCTAATTGACCATATTCTAACCAAGATAGCTTCTACGAGGTTTGAAGAATTAGTAGTAAGTAAGGAGGAAGGGAAAGGAGGGAGTATAGTTTCAAAAGGATTAATGAGTGAAATATATAAAATATTGTTAGAGAAGGAGTTTAGAGAGAATACAGAGAAAATGGTTTGGGAATCAGATTTGAAGATACAAATAGGGCGACAGAGCTGGGAGGGACTATGGAAACAAAGAGTGTTGAGAAGTTTATCAGTAAGAATAAAGGAGAATTATTTTAAAATCCTATGGAGGTGGTACCTAACCCCGGTTAGATTGAATAAGATAAGTGATCAACATTCAGCAAATTGTTGGAGAGGTTGTGGGGAAAAAGGAACGTATTTACATATGTGGTGGCAATGCAAATATGTACAAAGATTATGGAAGATGGTGTTCTCAGAAATTGAAGAAATAGTGGGAATGAAAATAGAACAAACACCAAAAATAGCATTGCTGTCACTATTTGAAGATATAAAGTGTGGAAAAGGAACTATAGAGCTGATATCGAATTTGTTGGTTGCAGCACGACTGATGGTAGCTAGGAACTGGAAGGTCCAAGGGGAATATTCTATTGAGGAATGGTACAAAGAAGTATGGGATATAGCCATTAATGATAAACTGACATGTAATATTAAGTGGAGAAAAGGCGTAACTAAAATAAATGAGTTCGAAGGAATTTGGAAACAGTTCCTAGAGTTTGTGTTTACTAAGGGAAGTGGGAAACCACCAGCAGAAGAAACGATTAGATTTTGGACTCAAGAATGATCCCGAGGTGGGGGGTGCACTTTTATGTTAAGAACGAAGATGTTGTAGTATGATAAGGTATATGTAATAGTTTTTGATATTTGTACTCAACAATCATTCAATATGTATGCAGCAGATATTTGATGTTTTTTTTTCTTATTGTGTTTTGTTTCAGTTATATTTTGGTAATGTTTATCTATGTTTATATAGTGTTGAAAATGAATAAAAATTAAAAAAAAAAAATCACACGTCATCAATCACAGCTAGGTTCAAATGGAACACAGATCACGCAGAATGAATAGTCGGCTCTATGAGTTTATGAAGTGGCCGGCTTCCTATAGCCGTGCTTGTCTCCCATCTAAGTCCAGAACAAAATTGATGTGGCTCTATTCTGAACTCGAGTAATAGGTGATTGTCGGCAGGCTCTAATAAATTTTTCATGCCTATGAAATAATAAAAGTTACAAAGAATGCCTTTTCACATAACGAATGTAGATTTATGGCCAGAATAAACTTACCTGAACATTGCCAGTGGGTTTGTCCATTACAGCGTTTCAAAGAGAATGCTTTTAGCACCTCAGCCTTATAGTCTTTATTTTCTGATGTTCCGCAAAGGTCTCTCACTCTCTGCATAACTGTATCGAGTTAATGCATATACCCCGTGAATAGCGTGCAGTTTATCTGCCACTTCTCTTGCGCTCCTAAGGATGGGGTCAGCGCTGTATGGGAGAGAACAGACAAATAAATGAAACACCAAGCCAAAGAGAGGGCATCTTCCCTTGTGCCCCATTTCGTTGTGTAAAAAGGTCCGTATTTTCTACACTTAAAGGGAGAAAGAGACACAGAAGAAAGACCTATGGGTTCGGATACTGGCAGACCTTTCCTCCCTGCCAGGCGTACTTTCCAGTCCTCCTTTCCATATGGTCACCCTACTTTATCGCATATGGGGAAGAGGGGAGATGCATTTTTTAAGACTGTGCCTAGGGCAGCCTTCCTCAACCTGGGGCGCTCCAGATGTGTTGGACTGCACCTCCCAGAATGCCCCAGCCAGCCGAGCTGGCTGGGGCATTCTGGGAGTTGTAGTCCAACACATCTGGAGTGCCCCAGGTTGAGGAAGGCTGGCCTAGGGGGTGGGTTGAAAATCCGCTGGGGCCTGGGAGCTCAACAGATTCCCAGGGCTTGGCCTTCTCAAGCCCCGGTGAGCATGCCCAATGTATTTTTGCCCCGTGATCCCTTAGGGGACTATGGGGCCACTTCTCCAGTTGAGCCCAGGACAAAATTGTGCTAGTCTTCCCTTCCTCACCAGCCTCCCAACACTGCCAATGGGGTTGCTAGGCCCTAGTGTGGTTCCCCCCTGCACCTACCAGGGCCTGAAAGGGCAAGGGAGTTGGGAGAGGCATAGGAAAGTGCACTTTCCGGCCTCCAGAAATTGTGGAGATTCCCCCCAGCCATGCTAATGGCATGCTGTGGGAGTTACGCACTTTCTGGGGGCCGGAAAGTGCACTTTCCCACACCTCTCCTCACTCCCTTGCCCCTTTGGGGGCGAAAGAGCCTCTTAATGGTTCTGTGAATAGGCCCTTTCAGCCCCAGATGGGCACAGGGGGAGGGAGGGAGGGAAAGCACACATCCAAACCCTCTGGAATTTGCACAATTCCCCGGCACGCTAATGCTTTGCCGTGGGAATTACACACTTTCCTGAAGCGTTGGACGTGCGCAACTCTGAACACTCTCCGGGCCGACTTGGCCGAAAGAGGGCTGAGCGGGCAGAGCTCAGTGAGTGTGAGGGTCAAGCTCCTGGAGAGGTCATCATTCCCTAATTGTGCCTGCAACGTCATGTGTGTGCAACATCTAAAACCCATAGAATTATGCTCTCCTCTTCAGAACTACTTTTACACATAAATCCAAGTGTGTGCAGATTAATTATTTGGGTATTCAATATGCACGTGTGTGCAGATTTAATCATTTAATTAACGGAGTCATCAATTGCCACCCAGACAATTAGTCAATGGAAATGCCTTGAACTTGCAGACTGTCCTACTATTTAATCGGGGATGGAGAGGGGAGAGATGCAGTGAAACGGATGGGTTCCCTTTAATACGCTATTTCTGTGGAATTTGCAACTCCACAGTCGTAATGAACTGCTTGTCTGACACTCCTCCGCCTCATTTTGTTCTCTTCCATACTGCATGAACCCTATTCAATGGATGATTGGTGAGAAAAAATGGTGTTGCACTGCTATGCAGCCAATCAGAATGAAGACAGCAGCGTATCCACATTGCCTGGTCAACCAGGCAACTCACCCTTTTTTCTGTGCTGTGATTCCTCTAATCAAAGCATAAGGAAGTACGGCAGGTCACGTAGTTGCCTAGCCATGGGTGCATGTTTCTTCCTTATGGGGAGAGTTGTAGCTTCATGATAGAGCACAGGCTTTGGAAACAGTGTCCCATGTTCAATCTCTGGCATCTCCAGGTAGAGTTAGGAGAGTCTTCTGTCTGGTACTCCAGACAGTCCATATTGAGAGTTAGGTGGCCCAATGATCCGACTTGATATACACCAGTTTCCTAGATTCCTCTGCCTTCAGTGCTGAAAGTGGGCGATGTTCACCATCTTCCCACACTGCAATGTGAGCTGCTGCATCTCAGATACATGAAATTACAAATGCAACATATACATTGAGAGGGACTCACCCTTGCCTGACAAACATGGGTTTGATGTTCAGCCCTCCATTTCAACAGCAATGTTTGCCCTCGGTGGTGCTGTTAGCAGCATGGCACCTTCTCACTCACTATGAGATTGCCAATGGATCAGCAGAGACTCAGATCGGCACTGCTGCGGAATATGAACAGCCATGGGAGAAAAGAATTAAAGGTAGGGATCTTGGAGCAACCCACAACAGGTTCAAATGAGCTTGGATTAACTATGAATTAGACCCCGGGGTTCTGCAGATTCTGAACTCTAGCAGACCGGTTTTGTTTGTTTGTTTGTTTTTACTTTCTGGAATTGTATACAAATTTAGTCATACACGAAATACAAACACACACACACACACACACACACACACACACCTCTGACCGAAATGCACATTTACCCCACATCAGCTAAACTGTGAACATGCACATTTGGGGGAGATTTGCATATAACATAAGAAGCCTGGCTGGCTGTGAAACAGAGATGGAACAGATTTAATAAAATTCATTCATCGCTAATGTATGTTTGAACGTCTTGGAGACATTTCTGCCACAACCCTTATTTCTCAATGGCTGGGTTCAGAAGACACCTTCAACCACGGCTTTAACCATGGTGGTTGAGCTAGAAAGCCAGGCTGTGTTCAGAAGACACCTTAAACCATGGCTTTAACTAGGGTGAATAAAGTTTTTTGCTTTATTCACTGTGGTTAAACCCTTGGTTAAAGGTGTCTTCTGAACGCAGCCTGGCTTTCTGGCTTAACCATCATGGTTAAAGCCATGGTTTAAGGTGTCTTCTGAACAGGGCCATTGTGTATTATTATTATTATTATTATTATTATTATTATTATTATTATTATTATTATTATTGGTTTTTAAAGGAAAATACTTCAGCTCCAACCTAATTATTATGCCCTGAAATATCAAATTTTGACCAGAACTATGGAGTAGAGGAAATTTATGTTCATCTAGGGATGTCAGAGGAATCCAGTTGTGGGGCAGAGCTGGAGAAACATCTGCTTACCCCTCCCCTGGCCTTTGTTCCATCTTATGCTACCTGTCCCAACTCACCCTGCAGCAAGGGCACCCAACTAGCAGATTTTCAGGGATTTTTAAAAATTTGCACAAATTATGAAGAGTTTAGCCATAATTTGCACAAATCTGTATTTGTGCAACTCATGGCTGAGACCCCCCAAAATGCATAAAAGTCCCCGGAATTTGGGGATAACATGCCGCAGGTCAAGTTAGACATGCCCCAGAAGTTGGGCAAGCATAAAAAGGGGTGGATTTCCCAGTGATTAATCTCTCTATGGGCATAAGTAATTCCAAACTTCCTTGGTGTAAAAGTTGTCCATTGTAGGAACAGCTCGTGCATTTCCAATTTTCTTAGTTATATTTCTCTCTATTTTTCTCCCTCTTACTTCACCAGTGCCCCCAGGGACAAACCATCTGGCATTCTCCTTTTTCCATCTCTCTTCCACAGATTTCTTTGAAGCTCAACGGGATATCTTGTCATCGTGACATCTAAACTTTCCTGGTGGGTGTGAAATTTATCTGAAAAAGTCATGAAAATATACGCTTTGGAAACATTACCCACCCATTCCCAACAGCATGTTCACTGTCATCATCAAAGTTCATCTGCAGTAATCATTTGAGGAGCATTTGGAGGTTCAAACTCGGGCAAAATATCTGAGGAATTTCAAAGGAACTCAACAAAAGTTTCAATCACACTACCTAATTTTTCTCAGAGAACTGAGAAAATCACACTTACAGCAAATTTCAAAGTGGATCTGAAGGTCTCCCCTCAGGTGAGGAGCACTAATGGAAGCCAAAAGCATACCATAGCTGAGTAGCAGAGCACATGTTTTGCAGGTGGAAGATCTCAGGTCCAAACTCTCCAGTTAAAAGGATCAGCTGGTATGAAAGATCTCAAATAAAAATAAGTACTTCTTCACACAGCACATAGTTAAATTATAGTTAAAAGACGTAGTGATGGCCGCCAATTTGGATGGCTTTAAAATGAGGTTGGATAAATTCCTGGAGGAGAAGGCTATCAATGGCTACTAGCCCTGATGGTTATGTGCTACCTCCAGTATCCGAGGCAGTAAGCCTGTGTGCACCAGTTGTTGGGGAACATGGGTAGGAGGGTGTCATTGCACCATGTCTTGCTCTGTTGGCCCCTGGTTGACAGCTGCTTGGCCACTGTGTGAACAGAGTGCTGGACTAGATGGAGTCTCGGTCTGATCCAGCATGGCACTTATGTTCTTATGCTTGTAACACTGGGGAGCCACTTTCTCTCCAAGTACACAATATTGGATGGACTGTCTGACCTAGCATAAGGCAGCTTTCTTTGTTCCTAATAAAATGGATGGAAGAACTCTGCTCAAGGAAGGTGCTTCTGACTAATTGATCTCTGCACCACAGCTCAACTCATGCAGCAAGGTCCCCAAATCCTCCATGTAGCAATTTCAGGGAGACAGAGGGGAGGAAAGTGGGGGAATCCACTCCTACCAGCCCATTGCCTCAATATGGATCTAATCCAAACCAGGAAACAATTTGAGGAAATAGCATTTCAGATAGGACTAGCAAAATATCTTAGATGGGGCTTACACAATTGAGTATTGAGAATGAATATTCTTTCCTCCCCTGAGCTTAAATTAACTTGGATGTACTGTATAGAAAATTCAGATGAGTGAGGCATCTGGAGTATTTCCCTATGTCAGCTGGGTGATAAAGCTATTTTGCTTCTAATGTAATCCAACGGTGCTTGGAGTTTCAAACACAGAGAACCTTCTGTTAACCCAGAGGCATTAATATGGCACAAGTGACCAGAAATTCAGATTGTTTGGAGGGTGCCAGTATTTTAATGAGCTGAATTAAGGCAAAGCTATTGCTTTGTCTAAAACCAAATTAGGCTGCAATACTAGACACACTTGCCTGGAAGTAAGTCCTATTGAACTCTGCGGAGCTTACATCTGAGTAAATGTTCATAAGATGGTTAAGCTACTTTAAATCAAAGGCAACTTTAAGTTGGCATAAATGTTTTGGAGGAATATCAGATCCAGGAGCAATGTGAGAAGAGCCATGGGCTAAATTAACAAATTGCCTGGAAGATAATAATGAGTGTCCTTGGACAGATGAAGCTAAAAATGAACCAAATCACTACACATGGAGAATAGCCCAGATCTGGACTTTTGCCTCATTCCTTTCTCTCTTTCTATGCAGCCAAACTTTTTGGGCTTCTTTAGCCAGAGACAGGACGTTGGGTCATTTGAAACTTTCCCAATATCGTTTCATATATTTTACTTGCTGAGTTTTCCACCATCTGTACCATGAGAGAGATGTTTTGAATGCCGTTCTCCAGATATGCCAATGCAAGTGAGCATATGTTTGCTTGGTGCTAGAACAAATGGTTTGCATGCAAATGGCCTCCCCCGGGTTCAGTTTCTGGCACCTCTAGTCAAAGGCTGATATCATTGAAGAATCCCACATGAGTCCCTTATGGGTGTAAAAGCTCCAGTACACACACAGAGACTTCTCCCATCAAGAAGTCTTCTATTCACTAGTCCTTTTACAACTTCATTGGCTGCCAGTCCAGGTCCGGGTCCAATTCAAAGTGCTGGTGTTGACATTTAAAGCCCTAAACGGTTTGGGGCCAGGTTATTTGAAGGAACGCCTCCTCCCATATGTACCTGCCTGGACCTTAAGATAATCTACAGGGGCCCTTCTCTGTGAGCCCCTGCCAAAGGAAGTGAGGCAGGTGGCTACTAGGAGGAGGGCTTTCTCTGCTGTGGCACCCGGTTGCGGAATGAGCTCCCCAGAGAAATCCGCCTGCTGCCTACACTGTACTCCTTTCATCGCCAGCTGAAGACCTTTTTATTCTCCCAGTATTTTAACACTTAATTGTAACTTAAATTTAAATTTTACTGTTTTAACTCTGTATTTTAATCTTATATCAATCTTGCTGCGTGGTTTTATCTTGGTTGTGCTTTTTATTCTGTATTTTGTATTTGTGCTTTTAACCTGTTGGTTGTTTTCTTATGGTTTTAATTTTTGTGAACCACCCTGAGAGCTTCGGCTATTGGGTGGTATAAAAATGTAATAAGTAAATAAATAATGTAAAATTGGAGTTAAACCAGTCTGTGAGTAGTCCTGAAAGTAATATATGGATGGGTGCAAAGCACTTTGGATAGCTCTTTTAGAGTTCTTGCTGGTTTTGACTGAAACCCAGAACAGTGAACTGACTTCAGAGCCACCAGCATCATTGCTCTTAACTCAAAAACCATTTACATTCTGCGTTATTTGCAGAAGTACACTGAGCCTCTCTCTCTCTCTCCCCCCCCCCTCTCTCTCTCTCTCTCTCTCTCTCTCTCTCTCTCTCTCTCTCTCTCTCTTCCACCTTGAAATTCGATCCAGAGCTCCATTGATGTGATTCTCTGCCCCAATTTCAGAGTGGCCTCCCCTTACTCTGACCCATTGGATTACCCGTCGGAGAACTGCCCGTTTTCAGATAACTGCTTATCAATGGACATTAATCAAATGCTTACAGCTCCCTCATTTGTAAAGATAAAGAGATGAAAATTGGCACAGTGATAGCTCTTAAGGAGGGCTTTAGGCAGGCTTGAAGCATTCATGCCTTGATTTTTAAAGGAATTTTTAAGTTTTCCCCCTCAAACCATTATCCCTCTTAAACACACAGACACACACACTGGAAGCCCAGCCAGCCAACAAGAGTAATAGTTTAACTGAAATAAAGAGCCTGCCTGTGACAGGAATCCACCTCGGCCCATGAGGGCAGTGGAGACGCAATCTTGTCTGGCCCTCATGGGCCCCAATGATCACACCTGAAAGATCACACACTTCCAAAAGACAAAGGGGGTGCAGGTCCAGGTAGAAATAAGTTCCTCCTGCATCTGCACAAACCCTTTGACCTACCCTGATGGTTGTGTGCTATTTCCAGTATTTGAGGCAGTAAGCCTGTGTGCACTAGTTGCTGGGGAACATGGGTGGGAGGGTGCTGTTGCACCATGTCCTGCTTGTTCATCCCTAGCCGATGGCTGGTTGGCCACTGTGTGAACAGAGTGCTGGACTAGAATGATCCTTGGTCTGATCCAGCAGGGCTCTTCTTATGTTCCCCTGTACTGTATAAATGGTGGCCGCCATTAACAGAGTGGGGGGAAATATGCAATTTCTCCAAGGTTGGGGAAACTGCATATTTTCTCCCTCTACTTGAGTGGTTGGAGAAAATAAAACAATTTCCCCATCTTTGGGGGAACTGCATTTCTCTCCCCCCCCCACACACAGAAACCGGTGGGGGCCTTAAAGGCCCTATTAACAGGGCCTTTGAAGCCCACATCAGCAGAGGGGGGGAATGTGGTTTAATTGGCATGGGGGGGGGGGGAGGCAAAGCACCCTTTCTGGTGCCTCCAGAAAGTGTGCAATTCCCCTGGACATGCTAATGGCATGGCAGGGGAATTGCGCACTTTCTGGAGGCCCCAGAAAAATACCTTTTGCTGAGTGCTCGGCCGGACTGGCCCCACAAGTTCTCTATCCTCTACCTTTACAGGCCTTGCCCCTTACACGCTTCACATTGCAAGTGTGCAACACACACATGCAGCTTCTTTCCTCTTCCTTCCCACCGGCAAATGCTGCCCTCCACCCAAGGTGTGGCAACTGGGCAGGAAGCAGGCTTACTGCTGCATCACATTTACAGGGAAGCTGTTAGCTAGGGTGACCATATGAAAAGGAGGAACTTTAACAGTTACATAGAAAAGGGAATTTCAGCAGGTGTCATTTGTATATATGGAGAACCTGGTGAAATTTATTTATTTATTTTATTTATTACATTTTTATACCGCCCAATAGCCGAAGCTCTCTGGGCGGTTCACAAAAATTCCCTCTTCATCACAATAGTTAAAGCTGCAGGAGCTATACTAGTGTGACCAGATTTAAAAGAGGGCAGGGCACCTGCAGCTTTAACTGTTGTGATGAAGAGGAAATTTCACCAGGTTCCTCATATATACAAATGACACCTGCTGAAATTCCCTTTTCAGTACAACTGTTAAAGATACAGGAGCCCTGTCCTCCTTTTCATCCTACTGTTAGCGCTTTTAAGAACATTAAAACATAACAAGTTCCATGGCGGATGAGACCTAGGGTCCATCTAGTCCAGCACTCTGTTCACACAGTAGCCAACCAGCCATTGGCCAGGAACCAACAAAGCAGGACATGGTGCAACAGCACCTTCCCACCCATGTTCCCCAGCAACTGGTGCACACAAGCTTACTGCCTCGGATACTGGAGGTAGCACATAACTATCAGGACTAGTAGCCACCACTCTCACCCACTCCCTCTCACCCCTTAGTAGCTACAAATCCTTTCAGTTTCTTGTTTGATTTCTTAAGGCATTGTTTTCAGCAAGCCAACATGATGAAATGCCACCCACCCACATGCAGGCACATACACAATATCTCTGTAGTTTCGCTCGCTGCTACCTAATTAAGCTGATTGGAAATAACGTTGTTGGCCTATGACTCACTGTAAGGTGAAGCTTCTTGACTTGTAAATTCCCTTTTGAAGCAGGGTTTGGTAGTAAATGTGGCAAAATGCAGTTTTGAGTAATAAGACTGTATTCGGGTCTATTCCTAAATTAACCAAGCAAGCAAATGAATAAACAGCAATCCTGGAAGATATTTAGAAAGACAGAGCTGGATTTTCATCAAGGCAGGATCTGGGCGGGGGGGGGGGGGGGAGAGAGAGACCTGGGCCTGGTAAGGGCTTTTAGTTAAGAAAACCTCACCTGCTTAAATTTTCCACAGACTTGTTAAGTGCTCTTTGCAGCTGCTGCTTCCTCTGCACTGCAGCTCTGGTGCTGTATTTATTTTAAATAAGGGCTTCTTTCTGAAGTGCTCATCACCAATCAGGGATCACAGCATAGAATCATAGAATAGTAGAGTTGGAAGGGGCCTACAAGGCCATCACCAGTGCAATGATGTCACACCACTTTGCAGCCAATCAGATTGTGTAAGGGCAAGAATCATCACCCCCAGCCTCCAGTAGGCTTCCTGTGATAATGCTACCTGCCCAATCACATTTGGTTGGGCAGGCTAAACCAAAGGCAATTCTGCCTCTGAACAGGTGGTCATTTCCCTCCATTTTATAGGCCAACCCTTCCCAAATTGCTATAATGAAGGATGCATTCATGGGGTGGGGGGAGCATGTTCAAAACCCATTTCAGCTCAGTCCCCCTTTAAATGAAGGACAGGATCTCTCCATGTATATGTGTAGCAGGTATGTCCCAATAGAAGGATCTCCATAGGACCTAGTGGTCCTTTCTGCCTTGCAGGCTGTCTAGTCCTCTCAGTGCTAATATGTAGAACTGGTACCCAAGCCTGCACAATTTGTGACCCAGCAAGCTGCACAGGGCCAGCCCAAGTCGCTTGAGACAGAGGGCTCATCTACACCAAGCAGCTATTCCACTATGAAAGCGGTATGAAGGCAGTATATAAAATGCAGGATCTACAATACTGCCTTATAGTAGTAACGAATGCTGGACCCCATGACACATCTACACCAAGCAGGGTATAACACTATGAAAGTGGTATGAAAGCAGTATATGGTATGTGTCAATGGGCCCCAACAGTTGTCAGTGCACTTCAACACCACTATAAAGCAGTAGTGTGGCTCCTGCCTTTTATATACCACTCTCATACCACTTTCATAGTGGAATATCCTGCTTGGTGTAGATGAACCCAGAGAAGCAGATAGTTCAAGGCTCCCTATGGTGCTGTCATTATGAAGTATAGCATACAAGACTGCTGAAATATATTGGCCTCCGAGACAGAAATCCCATTTCCTGCAATGAAAAAAAAGTTTTAAAAAGTTGAATTAAAATCATAATTTAAAGTAGGGGTGTGCACGGACCCCCGGCTCCGCCCCGCAGGCCAATCAGAAAATTTCGGATTGTCCCGCTCTGTGCTGCTCCGCCCATACTCTGTTCCTCTTCGACGCGGAGCTCTGGCTCCAAATCGGAGCTCCGCAGTGGAGGGGAGTAGCACCAGGTAAGGCCAGGAGAGGAGGCGGGGGGGTTTACCGGGCCCTGCCGCCGTCGCCGCCCATGCGGCGACGGAGGCAGAGCCTGGTAAGGGACCAAGGGGTAGGGGGGCCTTGCCTGCCTCCGTCCGCAGTCCGTCGGCTTCTTCAATTGAGCCCGCGGTTCAACCAGGAAGTCTGGGCCGCAGCCTAGACTTCCTGGTTGAACCGCGGGCTCAATTGAAGAAGCCGACGGACTGCGGATGGACGCAGGTAAGGGAGAGGAGGGGGGTTTACCGGGCCCTGCCGCTGTCGCCGCATGGGCGACAGCGACAGCGGCAGGGCCCGGTACACCCCACTTATCTTTCCGGCGGAGCTCCGGATCGAGGCAAACGATCCGCCTTCACCTCGATCCTCTTCGCCATGCTCCGCCGGCCCCCCAATCCTCTTCGCCTCCGCCTTAAGGGCAGGCGAAGCCCCCCGCTCCACTTCTAATTTGCCAGTCCGATTAGAAGCGGAGCACATCCCTAATTTAAAGAACTAATATTTGCTACCCTTTCTTGAGACCTTTCTTGACATGAAAGGGCAGGGGGAGGGGAAACAGTTATCTCCTCACTCTGCCTAACAATACAGTGAAACCTAACTCCATCCCTTTGTAACTCCAACACTACAACTATCCATAGATTTTAAGAACAATGGGGAATGGAGAGGTGTATTATAAACTCATTTCAGTTCTTTTTTCTTTTATCACGATTTACTCTGTTCGCACCGTCCAGAATGAAAATAGACTTGGACACTCTCTGTGCTGTGGTCAAAATCTGTACGTCTCCAAGTTTAGAATGTGATTCACAGACCTGCGAAAATGTACATGGAAAATGCATACTTCTGAAAAATATACACGAATAGGCTTTAAGGTGTACATTTCAAAGAGGTACATAATTGATGTGAATATTTGGCACCATATGCATGAAAATACACATGATTCTCATGCGAAAAGAGAAAAATACTAAGCTCACAATCTGATAAAGGCTTCAGTTGGAAGAAGCTTTGAGATAACATTTGGAGAACTTTGGTGACTTTTGCTGATTCATGCAGCCCTAGAGAAAAGAATCGAAGCCCCCATGAATGCTAATTGGTCAAACTTGTAGGATGGCCATATGGAAAGGAGGAGAGGGCTCCTGTACCTTTAATAGCTGTATAGAAAAGGGAATTTGAGCACGTGTCATTTATATGGATGCAGCACCTGGTGAAATTCCCTCTTCACCACAATAGCTAAAGCTGCAGGAGCCCTGCCCTCTTTTGCATCTGGTCATTCTAGCTGTACTATCTGGTCACTTTAGCTACACTAGAGAATCAGTTCTGCTTTAAACATGTGAAGGAAATTTACTCACCTTAGGCAATTTGCACTATTTGGGGCAGATTCGCGCAAATCTCCCATTTGATTATTGCTCAATTTGTATGTGTTTCCTGGTCATGCAGACTGAGCAGTAACTGCAAACGTGCCCAATAACTGGGCACAAGACGTGTGTCGAGACAATGTTCCGAGAATCCTGGAGAACGTGAACATTGCTAGTGTTGGTGTACCCAGCTGAGTTGAATTTCTTTCTCAGCCAATAGGGAGGAACTCAGTAGGGTTGCCATCTTCCTCTGCTCTACCTCCCCCTTAGCAAGCTACTCCACCAGAAGGTATCCAGCTTTCATGTGGGTGGGTAATCAGCAGCAGGCTTACATGTTCCACCATTCGTGCTGTAATTGGCACTTGGAAGCCTCTTCTTCAGTGCACTGCACCAGAATCCAGGCAATGGTGGGGGACGGAACCAGGGTTAGTAGTGCCTTATGAGGAGAGAGGGTTTCCTCATCACCAGCATTTTTGAGGCCAAGTAGAAGCAGAGAAGATGACCCAGCTGTCTTGCCAGTGGAAAGCAACAGCTGCTACAGTACAACCAATGTGGCTGTGTCAGTTGGGGGGGGGGGCAGCAGATGGCTGTGGCAGATGGGTTCATTCTACTGCTCCTTGCAATCTGCTACCTCAGTAGTCACTTCATTCTGCCAAAGGAAAGGGCCAGCCCTGAAACACTGCACAGTCCACGAACCACGTAAGATGGCCTACCATATGCTTGATAATCTCCTGTTTTCATAGGACCAGGCACCCAATACAAGAAAGTTCAGAAAGCTCCTCCTGTATCAACATCCAGGGATATGAGTCCCATTTATCTGCAACAGAGTCTTCAACTCATTTTCTTAGTTACTATGCTAGCTCTCAAGTTTTTTTTTAAAAAAATAGAAATGTGTGAGAGATTTTTTTCTGTAGGCAGCCCATAACTCAAAAGCCATATGGCATGCACCCTTCTTTTTTATGCACTCCTCAAGTAAATGCTGAGCCAAATAAGCAGGGAAGCATAGTGAATAAGAGGTGAAGGGGGGGGGGGAATAGCAGGTGTCAAGTTAGTTGATTCTCCCAAATGGTTTTTTTTTAAAACGCACTTTAGCAATAGTAACACCATCAGCAGTGAATGTGGGGAGTTGAGGGCCATTGAACACTTTTAATTTCCCCTATGTATTCTAATTATGGCAGCATCTGTTCTAAATAACTTTCTACATATCATGAGTAGAATGTGGGTAATTAGCAGCCCTTGTTCCTCGCCGGCAGTGTGGTGGCATCTCATTTTACTCTACGATATGGGTGGGCAAGCAGAAGCACATCGTGAAGTTAGAAGATTTACAGTCCAAATGAAGAGGAAGTTCCCTTGAGTGGAAGGAGATCATCAAGGGGTCTGACCGCCTCTCAGGCACTCAGACGGAACAATCAGCTCAAGTTACAGGACATGGAATCATGGGCTCAAGTTAACGGAAGCCAGATTCCGGCTGGACATCAAGAAAAACTTCCTGATTGTTAGAGCAGTATGACAATGGAAACAATAAGTACCTAGAGAGGTTTTGGGCTCTCCCATGCTAGTGGCCTTCAAGAGACAGCTGGACAACCATTTGTCAGGTTTGCTTTAAGGTAGATTCCTGCATTGAGCTGGGGGTTGGACTCGATGGCCTTATAGGCCTCTTCCAACCCTATTATGTGATTCTTGATTCTAGTGTGTTGAGAATCATCCACACTTCATTTCTGGATATGGAACAATCACCCAGATGTGATTGCTTTCTGGATTTTGTGGACTCCAGGTCTATTCACAAAGTGGAATGCAGCCAGCCAAATAAGTATTGTGGCTTGCTAGGTCCTTGGCAAATCCTTGATTTTTGTCAGACACAAGAAGGTTATTGAGTCCCTGGTAGGCCACTTCTGAAGGCCAGGGGGCTGCACAAAAGCCCAGTAAATGGACTTGGAAGGTCTAATGCTGATTATTGAAGTTAAGTGCATATAGACCTGACCACTGCTTGCATGGGATATCCCATGAATGCTGCTCAAATGAGGATGAGCTGCACATAAGTATAACAGTACACTTATGAGTCGTGAAAGCCAGGTGTAATCTTAAATCAAAAACATCTACATTTCTGCTCTAAGGAGGTCTGAATTTGTGTGTATTCTGTGAAATTGCATAATTTTCTTGTTTGTACTAATTCCTTTACAGCTTCTCATGGGAAGGACAAAGATTTCTGCAGAGTATTAAAACTTCACCCTTGAAGCCCCACCCCTGGTTGTCAACAAATCCATTGATAACAGTACATTGATTTATCAATCACTATTAACCATGGTAGTTAAACCTCTGTTTTCAAAGGAAGTAGTTGCTGGGGGCACGATTCGGATGAGCTCATGCCTTCAGGCACCACTTCTGAAGGTCCCAGAAAAAGAAAGGAAAAGATTGTCCTGTCACCTGGGGTAACTATATGGAAAGGAGGACAGGGCTCCTGTACCTTTAACAGTTGCATAGAAAAGGGGATTTCAGCAGGTGTCCTTTGTATGCCTGCAGCTCCTAGTGAATTTTCCTCCTCATCACAACAGTAAAAGCTGCAAGAGCTATACTAGAGTGTCTATATAAAAAAGTGGGCAGGGCTCCTGCAGCTTTAACTGTTGTGAAGAAGAGGGAATTTCACCAGGTGCTGCAGGCATACAAGTGACACCTGCTGACACTGCCTTTTCTACACAACTGTTAAAGATACAAGAGCCCATGGGAAAGAAGATACTGAACTAGATGTACTTTGGTTCTGATCTGGCAGAACTCTTGATTATCTTATGGTTTGGGGCATTAAAACTATTTACGATGATTATGCATGAGTTTTAAACTGATTGATTCAAACTGGCCCCTATTTTCATGTGAAATGATATGAAAATAAGCATTTTTCATGGTTTTTAGATGATGCTGGTACAGGTCCCATTACTGCCCATCTCAGAAGAGATATTCCCTCCCACAGGGAATGCCTCTTTGAATGTGGTTCACAACCTCCACTGTATGTATGCTAAAAATAAATTGATGTTTATTAAAATATCTCTTTCTTGATTAATGGAAGGTCATTTAAGTAACACTAAAGTGTTCTAATTGTTTCATGTAACTAGCCTATCAACTGAATTGTGCAGCCCTGAAGTCTAGAAAAATGATCCTTTTAAAATGAATAATAAGATTCCCAGGCTGAGTATTACGCCATTATTAAATTCCATGCTTTTCTATAGTTGTACAAAGGGATGTGCCAAGGTTTTAAGCCAGGTAATCTCCCTTCAGACCAGTTCTGGTGCTCCCAGAGGCAATGTAAGCTTCTCTCCATAGCATCCAGACTGAAGTTGAGCTCCTCATGTGTGATTCTTGTGTGATTTGGCTTTGGAAAGGCTCTGTCTACAAAAATAGCACAGCTTTAGGTTCCATTTCTCTTAAAAAGCTGAGAGTGGGAGAAAGGGGTGAGGTTGTGTGACTGAAAAGTCCACCTTCTAATTGTAGGGCAGATTTTACCAGGGACTTTTCAGTTATAGGAGGGATGTTGAAGTAATATATCACAGGAGTGCTCTTTGCTAGTTCTCTCTCCCAGGAAGAGTAACATTAATAGAGATTTGATGGAGTCTGTGGGACATGGGAGGGATTTGATGGAGTCTGTGGGACATGGGAGGGATTGACGGAGTCTGTGGGACATGGGAGGGATTTGATGGAGTCTGTGGGACATGGGAGGAATTTGACAGAGTCTGTGGGACATGGGAGGGATTTGACGGAGTCTGTGGGACATGGGAGGGATTTGATGGAGTCTGTGGGACATGGGAGGGATTTGATGGAGTCTGTGGGACATGGGAGGGATTTGATGGAGTCTGTGGAACATGGGGGGATTTGACGGAGTCTGTGGGACATGGGAGGGATTTGACGGAGTCTGTGGGACATGGGAGAGATTTGATGGAGTCTGTGGGACATGGGAGGGATTTGACGGAGTCTGTGGGACATGGGAGAGATTTGATGGAGACTGTGGGTCATGGGAGGGATTTGATGGAGTCTGTGGGACATGGGAGGGATTTGATGCAGTATTTGGGACATGGGAGGGATTTGATGGAGTATGTGGGACATGGGAGGAATTTGATGGAGTCTGTGGGACATGGAGGGGATTTGACGGAGTCTGTGGGACATGGGAGGGATTTGACGGAGTCTGTGGGATATGGGAGAGATTTGATGGAGACTGTGGGTCATGGGAGGGATTTGATGGAGTCTGTGGGACATGGGAGGGATTTGATGGAGTCTGTGGGTCATGGGAGGGATTTGATGGAGTCTGTGGGACATGGGAGGGATTTGATGGAGACTGTGGGACATGGGAGGGATTTGATGGAGTCTGTGGGTCATGGGAGGGATTTGATGGAGTCTGTGGGACATGGGAGGGATTTGATGGAGACTGTGGGACGTGGGAGGGATTTGATGGAGTCTGTGGGACATGGGAGGGATTTGATGGAGTCTGTGGGACATGGGAGGGATTTGACGGAGTCTGTGGGACATGGGAGAGATTTGATGGAGACTGTGGGTCATGGGAGGGATTTGATGGAGTCTGTGGGACATGGGGATTTGATGGAGTTTGTGGGACATGGGAGGGATTTGATGGAGTCTGTGGGACATGGGGGACATGTAATGTTGGGTGCTTGCTTGAAAAATCCTGGATATTCAAGTCGTTCTGCCTCTGCCTATCTATGCTCACATCCATCACCCATCCCTGCCCTGTTGTACTTTCTGTGACTTTTATGCTGAGCAGAAAACCAAGACATCTTAAAACGTTTTTCATGCATTGTAACTCCATAGCTCCTGCACCTATCCTTGTGAAATGATCATGGTTTCTTGCCTAGGGAAACCTCTATGACTTAGGCCATTCTCATACAAATTGTCAAAACAACAACAGCAACAACAACAACAACAACAACAACAGAGGGATATAAGTGGATGTGAACCACTACTTTCACCAAAGAAGGGGGAAATGAAGACTTCCTTCCCACACAAAATGCTGTGCCTATCCTTCTGAAAATTGGCATGCTTCTTAACTAGGGCTCTCTCTACACTGTACATCATAACAATTTCCCACCAAAACAAAAACAAAGAAACACCGCAGGGGGACAAGTACATTGTGTAAAACAAAACAAGCCCAACTGTAATGCATGTTTTTGCATGAAGTCCCCTGTATTTATTCATATGAAACTCAGCAGGATCAATTCCCCCAGAAGGGGCAACTATCCTTTCAAATTTAATCTGATTGATAAAAGAAAGATATTGGTATACACACACACACACCTTTACAGAAAGTTGTGAGGAAGTCATCGCAATAGCAATCCTTATCTAAAAGGTAGGTTGCAAGGAAGTCTAAGTAGGTCTTATTTAAGTGAATGAGCTCAAATTATGCATGTTTACACACACACACATACACACACCAATTGTATATCATTAACAGCAATAGCAGAAGGCTCAGTGAAGGTACAAATGCAGCAGAACATTTATGGATCCCAACTGAATGACTTCTAGGATGCACATGCCAGCCTATTGTCATTCTAGATGATTGCAAACAAGCATGACCCAAGTATGGTTTGGACTATTCCACCCATAGGTGGTACTACAAGGCTCTATGCAACCTGCCACCAGACCTTGATGGTGTATTGGAGGCATTCAGAAAACATGCCTCATACATCTACAGCAGTGGTTCTCAACCTTCCTAATGCCGCGACCCTTTAATACAGTTCCTCATGTTGTGGTGACCCCCAACCATAAAATTATTTTCGTTCTTCTCTACACGATCCATTGTCACGGGATGGTTTGCTAATGAAAATAATACATAACAATAGCTTTAATAATACAAAAGATGATACATGACATAGTTCAGTCAATACAGTTTCCTAAGACCATCGGAAATATGTGTTTTCCAATGGTCTTAGGCGACCCCTGTGAAAGGGTCGTTCGACCTCCAAAGGGGTCCCAACCCACAGGTTGAGAACCGCTGATCTACAGGGCTTGTGGGCTAATGCCTTTGGTTTCTGAGGCTGCAATGTCTTTTCTTGCTGCTAAAATAAGGTGGCGTATAATTCCTTTTCTTACTCGTTAACCCAAAGGGCAGCAATTTACTGTCACTTTAGATCCATCAGGAGCTGATCAGCCATGAATGGACTTTTTTTTTCCTTGTATGGTTTGCTAATGGCATTTCTTCATTGCAACATAGAACTTTGGAGTACGTTTCCAATACACACAAGAGCACAATCATAACTTTCTTTTGGGGAGAGATACCTTAAGCGGATGTTTGTTTAGGGGTTTCGTGGAGGTTTTGGAAAACTGAGAACCTCTCTGTAATATTTGCATTTAGTGGGAACGAAAATGCTTTAATGCACATCTGATAAATATTCATTTTTTGAAAGCAATTTCTGAAATTGTCTGGAGATACGTAGTTACTGGGATGAACAGCTTCAATGGCAAATATGGAAATCTGTTGAAGGAGGAAAATAAGTTATGAAATGGGCTACGCTTCTTGTTTATACAGAATTTCATGAACTGCACAGAGAGCTTCGGCTGTTGGGTGGTATAGAAATGAAATCAATCAATAAAATAAAATAAATTTATCCATTAAAATATGGAGGGAGCCCCCCTCTTTAGGGATGGGTGGACTCCCCTGTGTGTACCTCAGCAGGCTCTTGCCTTGTTGTTGCTGCCATCTGTCCCACTTGCCAGGCTTCATGAGCCTCCTCTGAGGCTCAGCTTGCCCTGACGAAAGCTTGGCAGTCACCTGCCCTTTTATGCTGAAATTGTGCTCTTCCCCGACTGCATCAATGACAGATGTAAAGGCCCCATATATGCAAGGGTAATGGTGCAGTTGCACCATTTGCAACTTTACCCTTGTGTAAATGGGCCTTTATGGCCATCATTGGGAAAAGCGTAATTTTGGCATGAAGGGGCAGGCAGCTGCTGAGCACTCTAAGGGCCTCAGAGGTTCTCGAGTGGGGTTTGTGCTCACACCAGAAGTGCCCAACTAGGTCTGGGGACTGGACACAAGGGGGAGTCTTCCAGACTCTTGGACCCAGTTGGGAGCTCAAGATAACCCTACTCTCCAACAGTATCTGTGTATTCACAATTCCACAAGTTTGCATTTGTACTAGGAATGCAAGGAGGAATGAAATTCTCACATATCCATAAAAAACAGACTGTACAAAATCCATTCATCATAGAAATGTATCAAAATACCTGGTATTAATATATGTGGCATTTCTGTACTCATACCCCTCCCCCCCACACACACATACACAAACACAGAGGTAGCAAGTAGGGTGGAGGAGAGGAAGTAAAAGGTAGCCAGGGACCATACCCAAGAGAATAACAATAGAATCACAGAATCATAGAATCACAGAAAAGCAGAGTTGGAAGAGGCCTACAAGGTCATCGAGTCCAACCCCCTGCTCAATGCAGGAATCCACCCTAAAGCATCCCTGACAGATGGTTGTTCAGCTGCCTCTTGAAGGCCTCTAGTGTGGGAGAGCCCACAACCTCCCTAGGTAACTGGTTCCATTGTCGTACTGATCTAACAGTCAGGAAGTTTTTCCTGATGTCCAGCTGGAACCTGGCTTTCTTTAAATTGATCCCATTATTCCGTGTCCTGCACTCTGGGAGGATCGAGAAGAGATCCTGGCCCTCCTCTGTGTGACAACCTTTCAAGTCTTTGAAGAGTGCTATCCCCTCAATCTTCTCTTCTCCAGGCTAAACATGCCCAGTTCTTTCAGTCTCTCTTCATAGGGCTTTGTTTCCAGACCCCTGATCATCCTGGTTGCCCTCCTCTGAACACGCTCCAGCTTGTCTGCGTCCTTCTTGAATTGTGGAGCCCAGAACTGGACACAATACTCTATATTGACTCCTATGGAGTGCATGTCCTTCAGTCTGGGGTCTCTGGGGTCAATTGCTAGAGTTTAGGGCTGGAGCTAGCTGAATAGCAGGCAGAAGATACCTTTTTGTTGACCAAGCAAGGGCAGAAGGCAGGATCCTAATAAACAGATGCCCCCTTCAGAATATTCTGGTTAGTTATGAGTATGAACAGGGCTTAGGCTGTTCCAAATCCCAACTTTGTAGTATTAAAAATTCAGACTTACCTAATTTCACACATTTGAACTACTTTGTGAACTGAAACACAGTTCTCTTCTGTGAGAGAACCAGAGACCAGTATGCATCACTACTTTGATACCAGTAGCATCCCTAAGCTGCCTTCACAGATTTCCTTAATAACATAAACTATATAAATGCATTGTGGCATTACCCCACAGTTCTGTTCCTTTAGGTATGTCTGGCTCTGTATGTCTAGTGAGTGCCAAATGTTGGACTGAGTGGCTGTGGCTGATGATGCTGTGAAAGGGGGAGGATAATAAATGGGGGAGTCTAGAGTGGCGGTTGGTGTCATGTCTTACTCTACTGCCCCTCTTTTGGGAGAAGGTGTTGGTAATCAATCAGAATCAGATTTGGAAATAGAGGAGGTGGCACCAGACACCAGCCAGCCTGTACCAGTGGAGAAGGAAGCTCTCACGGGCGATTCCCCAGCTGGGAGTCAGCCCTCTTTAGAGCTTATCTCCTCAAGGCCAAATCCTACACACACAGAGAGAAGTGAGCTTTCTTTTGGAGGAGAGCGCCCCAACAAGCTAGCTGATGCTAGGGTTCTCCGGAAGCTTAAACACACAGAGCAGAAGGAAGGTGTGAGAAAGTCGGTCCAGCTACAATTGCGCCAGAACCTGCCTCCACACCAGGCTCTCTGAAGTTATGGGCATTTGGGAAGTGGCTTCCTATTCTTCTTGAGCGGACAATTGTCTTGCATAGTTTGCATAGTTTTGCCTAGGGGGACGTTTCCAAGAGATTAGACTCTCTTCAGGTAGAAGAGATGTTTGTTGCTTAATAAAAGCTTTGTGGATTACTTAGCAAGCCTCATCATTTGCCTCCCATCGAAAGCCGTAGTTTTCTGAGAAACATGACAGTTAGTTGGTTAGTTTGTTGGGAGTTGGGAGAGTGTCAGGATTGTCAGTGGTGTGGAGAGTGAAAGGAGATAAGATTTTAAGAGACTTAAGATTACTGTTTTTATTAAAACTAGTAGATTAAGCAGGTTAACTTGAATTTGAAGAAACTAAGATCTGTTAAACAAAAATAAACATTTTATTTTGTTTTGTTACCTCAAACCACGTGTCTGCTTGGCTTTATCACCTGCTCTATAGTATTGTAAACACCTTATATTTAACCTTCAGCTTATTATATACACAGTAAAACCTTTTCAGATTCTAGTCTTTACCCTCTCATAGGAGGGAAAGGTTGTGTTTTACCCTACCCTTAGGTTGTTTAAGTGGTGGTACTTGGCTTGAGGAGGGTTTGTGTACGTCAAGGCCTGGTGTGTGAGGCCTGTGTTGTGACAGGTTTCCCTTACAAAATCATGCCTATCTCGTGCACTGAAAACCCAGGAGAGCTCTCGGTGCTTATACCATGCTTCTGGTCATTCAGAGTACTTTCTTTCACCCTCTCCAGCTTAAAAAAATAATAAGGTTTATCGGATGTGCATCTGATGAAATGGACAGTGCCCACAAGAACTTATGCGAGAGAATGAACGTGTTAGTCTTTAAGGTGCTGTTTTTGCTGCAACAGTACCTCCATGGAATATGATTATCAGGACACAAGTGAATGGAAAAAATCAAAATCAAAGACAGGACCTAATCATTTCACCTTGGAAGCAAGAATAAACACCAAGTGTTGACCTCTGAATCTTTTAAACAAGAAAAGAAAAGGAAAACAAGTCTGCACTTTCAGCTACCACCAGGTTGTGATTTTTATGTCTCTCCCCCTCTTGATGAAATCAGGGGAGGGGAGAAAAATCTATAATGCTGTGGAAAGATTTCAAAAGGAAACGGCAACAACTTGCAATTCCCATAGCTGCAATTTTTCCTGAAATTGGCCAATAAAGAGAAAATGGAGATATCATACTGAAAGATTAATATCATCCTCCACTGGTCGACATGGAGACAGAAAGAATAAGTTGCTTAGGCAAATCTTTCTTTTCTAAAAATAATTTTCTAAAAATAATATTCTCAGGAATTTAAAAGGACCCAAAGAGCCACTTTATGACGTTATTGTGCATAATAAAAGACAGCAAGTGCTTGGAGTTTCTCATTTCTGGGTATAAAACGGAAAAGTTTTGTGTATTCATGCAGAAAGTTCCTGTCACTGCAGAGGGAATAGTCCAAGTTCCATCCATTCTTTTCTTTTCTTCATGAGGATCAAGAATGAATCCAAGAACGAACAGATAAACCATGTTTCCTGGATCACACAAGGGTCAAAAATGTATCCAACATTTGACGATCCTACAATGAGATAACTGCTACTATTCATTTATTTTTAGTTGTGTTTTTTGTTTTGTTTTACCTTTCTATACTGCCCAATAACTGAAGCGCTCTGAGTAGTTCACAACAATTAAAACCATAAAATATCAAAACATATAAAAATATAAATAAACATATTAGAAGTTTGAAACTACAGTATACAAAATAAACACAATAATCAAAGACAACCTAGCCCCCATGCAAAGATTTAAAACACAATACTAGATTTCAAATACAAACTGAAAAACTAAAATACCTGGGGGGTGGGGAGAGGTCTTCACCTGGCACCCCAAAAGAGCACAATGTAGGTACCTGATGAGCCGCTCGGGGGAAGCTCATTCCACAACAGAGAAGGCCCTCTGTTGTGGCAGCCCGCAACTCACTTCCTTTGGTGGGGACACCCAGAGAAGGACCACAGAAGATGATCTTAGGGTCTGGGCAGGTATTCATTGAAGGAGATGATTCTTCAGGTAATCTGGCTACGAGCTGTTTAGTGCTTTGAATGTTAATAGCAGGACATTGAATCAGGGCTGGAAATGGACTGGCAGCAAGGACAGATGGAAAAGTAGAATCATAGAAAAGCAGAGTTGGAAGGGGGCTACAAGGCCATCGAGTCCAACCCCCTGCTCAATGCAGGAATCCACCCTAAAGCATCCCTGACAGATGGTTGTCCAGCTGCTTCTTGAAGGCCTCTAGTGTGGGAGAGCCCACAACCTCCCTAGGTAACTGATTCCATTGTCGTACTGGATAGTTTTTCCTGATGTCCTGCTAGAATCTCGCTTCCTTTAACTTGAGCCCCTTATTCCGTGTCCTGCACTCTGGGAGGATCGAGAAGAGATACTGGCCCTCCTCTGTGTGACAACCTTTTAAGTATTTGAAGAGTGTTAGCATGTCTCCCCTCAATCTTCTCTTCTCCAGGCTAAACATGCCCAGTTCTTTCAGTCTCTCCTCATAGGGCTTTGTTTCCAGACCCCTGATCATCCTGGTTGCCCTCCTCTGAACATGCTCCAGCTTGTCTGCATCCTTCTTGAATTGTGGAGCCCAGAACTGGATGCAATACTCTAGATGAGGTCTAATTTATTTATTTATTTATTTATTTATTTATTTATTTATTTATTTATTTATTTTATACCCCGCTCCTCAGCCAAAAAAGGCTCTCGCCAAAAAAGGCACTTAGCAAAAAAGACAGTCCCTGCCCTCAGGCTTACAGTCTAATAAAGACATGACACACAAGGAAAAGGAGTTCAGGAGGGAAGAGGTAAAGAGAGAGAGAAATTAAGTGGACTGGGAAAAGGGCTGATGGGATTGTCCTGCTCCCGAAGGAGGGGAGTCAAACTGGAGCAGGCCCCGATGTTTCCTCGGCCTGCTCCTGTCCCCTCGGTCTTTCTTCTTCCCCACAGGGCCAAGATGGCAGTTTGCCCTGTGGGGGGGGGGGAGAGTCCAAGAGGAGCAGGCCCCGATGTTACTTCTGCCTGCTCCTGTCCCCTCGGTCCTTCTTCTTCCCCACAGGGCCAAGATGGCAGTTTGCCCTGTGGGGGGGGGGGGAGAGTCCAACAGGAGCAGGCCCCGATGTTACTTCTGCCTGCTCCTGTCCCCTCGGTCCTTCTTCTTCCCCACAGGGCCAAGATGGCAGTTTGCGCTGTGGGGGGGGAAGAGTCCAGCAGGAGCAGGCCCCGATGTTACTTCTGCCTGCTCCTGTCCCCTCGGTCTTTCTAATCAGGGCCGAATAGAGAGGAACCAGTACCTCACGTGATTTGGAAGCTATACTTCTATTAATGCAGCCCAATATAGCATTTGCCTTTCTTGCAGCCATATCGCACTGTTGGCTCATATTCAGCTTGCGATCTACAACAATTCCAAGATCCTTCTCGTTTGTAGTATTGCTGAGCCAAGTATCCCCCATCTTGTAACTGTGCATTTAGTTTCTAAGTAATTAGAATTACATTTCCAAGTAATATCATAATATAATCCAGTCCTCATTAACAATCAGTTTTGGACCAGCTGAAGTTTTGGACCTAGCTAGACATCCCCTCCTTTTTAAATGTAATAAGCCATAATCAGCAAGGGTCAAGCACACAGGTGGTTGACCCGACTTGTCACCTCTGTCAAGTTTATTGCTTTTGGCCAATGGCCTTTGCATAATACAAACAACACAACAGTACAATCAGCAACAAATATGGAAAGACAAAGAATTTACAGAAGTTAAACATATGCATATAGACCTAATTCATATAACACTTGATATACAAAATTTAAAAATATAAAATAGGCTAAAATAGTGTGTCATAGTTGATCCATAAGTGATATGATATAAATCAGATAAGGTCAAATGCAATCATCTCCTTTACAATTGACGGCTATCTCTGCTATGTATTTCTTTCTGATCTTTTTGGCAGCTGTGGCAAACAGAGCTACACGCCAAGTCACATATTTATCCATATCCAGTAGGAGGTAAAAAAAAATCACATCCAATGGGCTCTGGGAAGGACAATTTTCGACAAAGTGTGTCGCGTTGACTGCATCCTTGGGCTTCAACAACTGAGACTGATCCCATAAAACTGAACCAGATGGTGCTATACTAATGGAACTGGATTAACTCTGGTGTCCAATTCATGATGAATGTGAGAAAAGTTTTCTTCAATGTGTTGTGCAAACTTGTTGCATTGTACTACCAAGGTTTCCACCATATCGTTCCCTGGCCCAGATTTCAAAAGGGCATGGACCACTTGGAAAACCTCCACTGGAAGACACTGAGAAAATGTAATACTGGTGGAAAAGAACTCCATCTTCGCCATTGTCAGCACCACAGAGCAGGGATGGTAATGAACTCTAACCTGTGTTTGGTCGGACTTGGCACAGGCTTTCCTCCACTTGTGTTTTGACCATCTTTCTTCTTGCTTCATTGCCCTCAGCTCAGGTGCATACCAAACAGAGAGAAAGGACCCTTGGGAGTGATCATGTCAACTGCCTTAGTCATCTCTCCATTCCACAGAGTAACCAGGGCTTCAACAGGAATGCCAGCCATATCAGCAGGAAAATCCCCCAGAGCCTACTGTAATCCATCAGAGGGTGGACCATTTTACTGGGTTTCCCACCCTTGCAGAGGGGAAAGTTGAAGTAATCCAGCCATGACGAAGAGGATAGATGTTAATTTCAGATCACCATCCTACTTCTCAGTTAAGGGGGAGGGAGATTAACCATGTGTCGTCCTACATGCATTTGGCCAACAACATGTTGGGACAATCCCAATATTGTCATGACAGTCTTGAAGTCCTGAGCTGCCCATTATCTATGTGCCTCAGCATGGAAGATGAGATCCCCCAGGACCATCATCCTAGGGGTCTTCAACACAAGGTCAGCTGGGAGACTGAAGGTTAGCAGGATGGGTGGCACACCAGCAGAATCTCTAAGCTGTAGCGTTTGGGGTAAGGTACAACACTCAAGACTGGCACTTGAATAGTTGGGAAGAAACCACAGCAAACTCTGACCCTGATTCTCAAGTCACTGTTGGTGCTGCACTGAATACCCAGGATGACAAAACTGGGAGAGACTAACCCATCCCAGTTCCCCAACCCAGTTCTTACAATGCACTCCAGGTTCGCCCTCTCGTCCACAATTAAATCATAAATGTTTGTTTGTTGTAAATTGCATGCTCTTCTGGACAAAAATTTGGAGAACTTTTGCAATTTTTGCTAAATTCTTACCAAACTCAAACTGAAACAGAATTCTCATCCATCTGTAAGAGAAGGTAAATAAGGATAATTGGAGGACATGGATTTGTATGATTTGCACATTTTTTTTAGGAGTGAGTGTGTGCATTTGTTTTTGGTTGATTTTTTTAAAAAAAAAATGTTTTCCATGTAAACATTTTTTCACTCTGAGAATTGTTGACCTTTGGTTTTGCTATCAGTAGCACTGAGGCATTTGTATGAACTGAATGGATAAGTAACAGCAATTGAACGCACGCATTTGCTTGCATGAAGGTTTGTGAGGCTAAGCCAATACTGCTGCGGGCAACTGTCAGAGGTTCGTCCAAGGTATATGAAGTTCATTTTGCAAATCTCATTAGCAAGAACTTCTTCATAAGCCCCAGAGCTGAGGTGTTGGGAAACAATAGCACACAATCATTATTTCTCCCACTTTATTTTTGGCACCAACAGTTTCCCAGCCAGCCAACAATAAGGGTTGCGAGTAGAGAAGGAAGCATGCATAAAGACACAGACACCAGAGATTGGGGTAAACTAGGGCCTCTTTATTTAAAGGAGGGAAGTTCACCCCTCCCTGGATCTGCATGTGAAAGTGCAGGAATCTATTAGATACTTTCTTCAGGCACCTAGCCTGCCATTATGGGCGAGCCACCCTCCAAAGCCATGAGTCAGGTAAACCCAGCCCCTCCCTTATGGGACACTTTGAAAGTGTGGGGAGACCTGCCTGCGTAATCCCCACTCAGTGCTGCAGAACTCCGAGGACACGAGGGCTGCACAGCCCCTGAGGAGCGGGACCTCCGGACATGCCAATCACTAAAAGGTGCCAGACTGCTCACTGTCCCTATTGCAATATCATGCAAATTCCTGCACACCCCTGTCAATCCAATCTAATCCACCTATTTACTCACCCTCCACTAATCTGAATTCTAGTATGGAGTAGGCAAAAACCCTGTGGCAGGTAAAATCCCCCACATCTTCAACTCTATTCTGTGCCAGTTTCATGTTGTTGTTGTTGCTGCTGCTGTCATTCTTGCTTAGCAAGAAAATAGTATTTTCTTTAAAAATCTGCACATTTTTGAATGTATTTCCCCCGCAAATTGTACACATTATTTTGCACATATCCACCCATTGATGACAGCATTTTTGGGTGCATTTTTAAAACTAGGCATTTTTTCTCTGCTCATGTTCCAAATGTGCATATTTTATCAGAAACATTTTTTTTTCTCCTGCAAAATGCATTAAGAATACTGAAAAGTACAGATGTCCAAATGGAAAATGCATCCGGATCTGCTTGAGAAATAATGAGACAGACAACAATAGCTGGGTTTAAACAGGGCTACATTTATTTAACTATCTGCAAAGGGGTGGAAATCCTATCAGGCATCCAGTATGGCCTGCTTGCAGGCCCTTCAGGTCAGGTGATCCATTTGTAGCCCATAGGCAGGCACTGGACCATTCACCTTCACTTGGCCTGCCCTTTGTGGGGTAGGGAGACCTTCCTTTGTCACCCCCAACTAAGGCCGCATGGCTCAGAGTGGGTGAGTAGGGTTGTCCCCAAAGGTAAGCCTTATCTCGCTAGCTAGGCTGCGGGGCTCAAAGCTGGGAGCCTCAGATCTTACCAGTCACCTTGAACAGCGCTTGTGAATGCTCACCAATTCGCAATCCCTCTGGATGCTCGTATCTAGCGCCAAAGAAAATGTAACCAAATTGAATCAAATTAACCTATTACTCCCAAGCTGTCTTACAGTGTGGACTAGGTGAAAAAACTCATGCACAAATCAGTACATGAGTAAAAAATTCCTACTCGGCCCCAAATGGCAACTGACAAGCCCACACTGTTTACAGGGAGGGAGGGAGGGAGGCGCGCAGCAAAGAGGAAGCTGAGAGGGGTGAGTCTTCCTTTTAAGACTTCCTTCCACCTCCATGTATTCCCATGCTTGCATTATGTTCTTTGTTGGTGTGTGTGTGCTTGTGCTGACTCAGGCCTAATCTACACCAAGCAGGATAGTGCACTATGAAAGTGGTATATAAAAGGCAGAAGCCACAACAAACAGGATATAGTACTATGAAAGTGGTATACAAGCAGTATATTGTATGTGACAATGGACCCCAACAGTTGTCAGTGCACTTCAATACCACTATAAAGCAGTAGTGTGGCTCCTGCCTTTTATTTGCCACTTTCATGGTGCAATATCCTGTTTGATGTAAATTAGGCCTCAGTTGAATGACAAGAACCAATGAACTGAAGGGGGAAGGAGAAGGGGCGGAGTGGGTGAGATGGAGTGGGAGAGAAAACAAGTGAAAGGAGATTTCACTGGTATAGTGGTGAAACCATAAACACGCATGAAAGGGGCCATTAGCTTGACATGCTAATGAAATGGAGGTTGAAATCGCAGGGGCAAACCAGCAAAAACAAGTAGGTGTGATAGAGCTTACTGTCCCTTCCTGAAACTGAAGCATTTATAGTCTCTTAGAAAGATGCTGTTCTGTATAGGCAATTTGGGCTATTTTGTATCTAAACTTTTTTCTGTGTCTCATGCACATCCTCCGGGGACTGTGCATTCAAAAGCAAGTGCTTATTGCTGTTAATAATGAATGTGTATTGTCCATTCTTTAGCAATCCATAACCCTTTTCACAGATACTTCCCCAAGGCAGTGCTGTTCTCTGTTTAAAGAAGAGAGATTCACCCATTCGACTAAAATGCAATTTTCTCAATAGAACTCCTGGAATCAGTCTGGGGCATGGCGTTGCAGGGAGGAGGGGAGATGAAATCATCCATGGAAGTTACAGATATGGAAAGAGAAGCAAATAAGATTAAAAAAAAGAAGAAGAGGAATGGGTTGGGGCGAAATTGTGGTACTGATTTGTATTCCAAGAGAGTACAATGTAAGGCTACTATATGCATAGGGAGCGGAATCAGGATTGCATCCTCTGTTCTGACTCTTGACATTCACATGTTAACGCAAAGGTCTGGATATGGGCACAGTGTGTGTGTGTGTGTGTGTACACACACACACACAAGTATTCCCAG
Source organism: Elgaria multicarinata webbii (assembly GCF_023053635.1). Lineage (NCBI taxonomy): Eukaryota > Metazoa > Chordata > Lepidosauria > Squamata > Anguidae > Elgaria > Elgaria multicarinata. The sequence continues at coordinate 10,289,349 of NC_086180.1, forward strand.
GCGGTCTCCCATCCAGGTACTAACCAGGCCTGACCCTGCTTAGCTTCCGAGATCAGACGAGATCGGGCGTGTTCAAGGTAGTATGGCCGTAGGCACACACACAAGTATACATACAGGCTAAATAGGCTATGTACACATATAATCGAAGACTCTGTGTTTTGTTCCTGATTCTACAAAGGCAGCCTACACATAAACAGGAAAGCTCCATCCAGTCCTTCAAGATCACATGTAGAGGTCAGGCATGGGGACAGTGAATGTGATTCTGCCCCTCCATGTGTTCACTAAGCACTGCCACAGGGCTCTTGTGCATTGATTCATACTATCATAGAGTTAGAAGGTCCCTTGAAGGTCATCTTGCCCAAAGTGCAACTCCCTGCTCAATGCAGGATCTACAATGCAGGATATAGTATCTCAGCAGATGGCAATTCAGCTTTAGCTTAAATACCTCCAAACACATTTGGTTCTTACTTTTCTCACTGATCTTCAAGCATATGCCTGTTCCGGAAACTTGGGCTGGATTTAGATTTAGTTGCTCCCAGTTCCTATTTAAATTAAAGAGATAAGTTAGGGTGACCATATGAAAAGGATGACAGGGTTCCTGTATACAACCCTGAAACAGTTGTATTGAAAGGGGAATTTCAGCAGGTGTCAATTTGTATGCATGCAGCTCCTGGTGAAATTCCCTCTTCATCACAACAGCTAAAGCTGCAGAAGCCCTGCCCACTTTTGTATCTGGTCAAGAGGGCAGGTGTCCTGCAGCTTTAACTGTTGTGATGAAGAGGGAATTTCACCAGGTGCTGCATGCATACAAATGGCAGTTGCTGAAATTCCCCTTTCCTGTAAAGATGCAGGAGTGCTCTCCTCCTTTTCAGTTGGTCACCCTATGCAATAGAGTATGAGCAATGATTTTATCGGAACCAAGAAAAATCACATATATTCACAACCCACCAAGAAATATTACTGTGTAAGCTCAATTCAACTGAATGGTGAGAGCTTTGGTGCTGTTCTCTTATTCGTCTCAGTGGAACTTGCCCAGAAATAGTTCCTGGTACATAAACCAAGGTAAATAAAAATATATTTTTTTTAAAAAAAAAAAACTGTTTTCACTTTCTCCTTCAGCAAATTTTATGCTTTGAACAAGCACCAAGGACGCCTGTCTGCAGGAGACTTTCTGAAACACTTCTTGAAACTGCATTGGAAGGGCAGAAGAAGGTTTTACATTAAGTCAGCCACTGTGTATCAATGAGGACCATCTGTAGAAAAGGATTGAAACTGAAATGGGTAAGGCATTTGCAATTTGCAAATCCAATTTGAATATTGGTTTCCATTAAGAAATATTCAAATTGGATCTGCATCCGTTGAGACATTGGCTTTCCATTTTTCATCACTTAATTCGTCTGAATTTAATATACGTCAGCGGCATTTGTATACTTTGATGAAAAGGAAAGTGGTGCAAGGCCATTTCAAATTTGTAAGTCCCTTAAAAGAAAAAAAGAAAAGGGGAAAAAAAAGAGGAAAATCATTCTAGTGGCACATGTTATAAATATTACCTACTATTAAGAAGTCGGCTAGATTCTGGATAAGAGAGCCAGTGTGGTGTAGTGGCTAAAGTGTTGGACTGGGAGTCCGGAGATCCAGGTTCTAGTACCCAGTTGGCCATGGAAACCCACTGGGTGATTTTGGACCAGTCACAGGCCTTAGCTAGAACAGTGGTTATCTCAGGCTGATACCCGGGATCGCCCCTGTGCATCCAGATGACGCACAGGGGATCCCGGGATCAGGGAGGGATCATCCCTCCCTGGCCCCGGGATGCAGCCCTACACTTTGGGCCTGGTTTTTCCCATGGTCTTGGGCTGAGCCCGTTTCTGTGGCTTTTCCTGGCTCCGCGGGATTACTCGTGCAGAGCAGGGAGCCGCGCACGGGGCACAGAACTCCTCAGGGACATCTTTTCTTTAAAAAAAAAAAACTACCTGGAGTCACTTGTGTACTTGTGCGCTGCTGGTTCCTTTAAAAATAAAAAGTGGCAGGTGCAACACCTCTCTTCTTGAGGTCATCACACCTTACGTGTAAACAAGGGTGATATCTTGTGATAATCGCATTGTGGGCTCTCCCCTCCTCCATCACGGACTTAACAGTAGGTCTAGCAAAGGCCACAGACTCAAAGCCCAACCTACCTCACAGGGTTGTTGTGTGGATAACATGGAGAGAAGGAGGGTTATGTACACCATCTTGGGTTCCTTGGAGGAAAAAAGGTGGGATATAAGTGTAATAAATAAATAAATAAATAAATAAATAAATAAATAGCTTCATGCTATTTTATGATGGTTGTATGTACCACCCTGACCATCCATCTATCCTTGAGCTTTATTGACACTGGTATCGACATGAAGAACTTTAATAGGAGATAGAAATCTGACATCCGTTCACAACTTTACTCTTGTGTAATTTCTGGAGCCTCCATAGCTGCACAAAATGGAGGCTCCAGACTAGGGTGGATCAGCTCAAGATGTTGTAAGACACTCTCTGAACCTCAAAAGAAGCTCACACGGCACTCCAAATGGGGATGGACAGACGTGGCAGAGGGACAAATGTCCAACAAATCAGAAGCTGGCGAGCCTGCCCATCCCTATCTCCACATTGTATGCTTTTATCTGTACACTGCCCTGAGATCTTAATGATATAGAGCGGGATACGAATGTTTTAAATAAATAATAAATATTCAGAACAAAAAGAACTTCACTGCATGTGAGAGAAAGTAAAACTGACAGACTTCTCCACCAAGGCTCAGGGGTTTCAGTAGCTCTTAAAATTCTGATTTGGATCCTTGTGTGTTGAATTAAGGTTACCACCTCCCTCTCTCTCTCTCTCTCTCTCTCTCTCTCTCTCTCTCTCTCTCTCTCTGGGCATAGCTAGACGGGGCAACGATCTCACGATCATAAAATTGTGAGATCGCCTCCCTCCAATCTCCCTCGTCTAGCTGAGGTCTCTCAATCTTTCCCATCATGTTTCCAGACTTTAACAGCTATATGGCAGGAAGGAACAACATGATCTTCTCCATGCTGGAACTAGGTGTACCTATTGAATTTGGCTGGTGCACATGCTGAGAATTTTGTTTCAATTGCTTTTTGATAAGAATTCATTAACATTTGCAGTTCTTCATATTCAGGTGAGATATAACTTGAGATTTAAAACATCTGAATGTGGGATAAAAGTGAAACTAACAGATTTACTCCTCCCTACTATGGCTATTCTATAGGTATGCTTTAAGGTGGATTCCTGCACTGAGCCGGGGTTGGACTTGATGGCCTTATAGTATTAGGGTGACCATATGAAAAGGAGGACAGGGCTCCTGTATCTTTAACAGTTGCATAGAAAAGGGAATTTAGAAAAGGTGTCATTTGTATATAAGGAGAACCTGGTGAAATTCCCTCTTCATCACACCAGTTAAAGCTGCAGGTGCCCTGCCCTCTTTTGTATCTAGTCATGCAAGCTATACACATGCATCTTTAACTAGGGTGACCAACTGTCAGGATTTCCCCAGATTTGTCCTGGTTTTTGTTCTTCCCATGGTGTCAGGGGGGATTTTCTATAATTTTCAATAATGTCCTGGAATGACACACCTTCCCCTTTAAGGCTGCCATTAGCATGGCAGGAGGGAATGACATGCTTTCTTGAGGCACATCATTCCCCCACCCCGAGCTCCAATTGAGGTCTTAAAGGGGAAAGTGGGTCATTCGTGGACATTATAGAAAAGGCCCCAATTGGAGTGGATGGTGGTGGTGCAGAATTAAATCCTTTCCCCTCCTCCACTCCGATCGGGTTCTTTAAGGTTGCGGGGGAATAACGTACTTTCTGCAGGACCCAGAAAGCTGCTTCCCCACACACACACTAGGTGTCCTCTTTTTTGGTTTCCCAAATATGGTCACCCTACTTTAACTGTTGTTATGAAGAGGGGATTTCACCAGGTGCTGCATGCATACAAATGACACCTGCTGAAATTCCCTTTTCTATGCAACTGTTAAAGATACTGGAGCCCTGTCCTCCTTTTCATATGGCCACCCTACTTATAGGCCCCTTCCAACTCTACTGTTCTATGATTCTATGATTCTATTAGTCCATATAAGTGGGACTTGCAACACAGAATTGCAGTGGGGAGTCTTTTGTTCAGAATTCCTGCTAGCCAGTCACCCAGGCCCTTTTCGAAACTATTCCATTCCATTTCATCTCCACCTCACCCCCCTTGTCCATTATATTTCCCCAATAGGCAGTCAATGTTCTGTGACTACTGAATATGCTCAGTTCACATTGAAATGTTTAGTGTTGCCCTTTCCCCTTTGTTGTTTGTTCATTTGTTTTTGTTTTTGTCCTTCTACAAACCTTGAGGTTCCTCAAGCCAACGGATCTCTTCCTCTTATGTGTGGTTGGTTCCCTTTTGGCTACATATGGTTACACAATTGCAAAATGAGTTGCCTCTTAGTACAGACCAGTCTGCCCCAACCTGGAGTCCTCCAGATGTTTTTTTTTTTAATTTTTTTTATTTATTTCACTTATATACCGCCCCCATAGCCAGGGCTCTCTGGGCGGTTTACAGAAATTCTAAAATTAAGATAAAAATGAGTATACAAAATTTAAAATTCTAAAACACAGAACACATACACATAAATCATTAAAAACCATTAAAAAAAAAAAACCTAAACATGTGGGTGATTAAGATGTGTCGCCATATGCCTGGGCAAAGAGGAAAGTCTTAACCTGGCGCCGGAAAGATAACAGCGTTGGCGCCAGGCGAGCTTCGTCAGGGAGATCGTTCCATAGTCTGGGGGCCACCACCGAAAAGGCCCTGCAAACTAAAGCATTCCTGACCATTGGCCATACTGGCTGTGGCTGCCCAGATTTGAAGTCTAACACATCTGCAGGGCCCTAGGTTGGGGAAGTCTTGTATATAGTATAGCTAATCCTCATAGATTATAGCAGTTTACCTCTGAACACCAGATTCTGCATACCAACAATTAGAACAGGGAAGCCATCACATTCCTTCCATCCTTGTAAAATCTCCCAGATGTAGTTGGCTGGCTGCTGATGGACCTTGCCCTGAATGAGTGGTGCTATTTTATGCTCTTAAAAATGCATGGGTTATAAGTCTATGGACCCACAAATTGGGTAGTGCATGTCCTCCTGACTCTGGGCTTTGTTAGACAAGGGGTTAGCCCGGGCTGATACCCGGGATCGCCCCTGTATGTCCAGATGACGCACAGGGGATCCCAGGTTTAGGCAGGGGTCAGCCCTCCCTTTCCCTGGGGTAATGGGCTCCACTTGTAGCCCGGTATCTCCACAGTCCCATGCTGAGCCTGGGACCGCAGAAGGTCTAGCCCATTCCGCAGCTTTTCCCGGCTACGCAGCTTACTCACGCATAGCTGGGAGAAGCCACGCACGGGGAGAGATCATGGCCAGGGGGGAGATCGGGGCCAGGCGGTGGGAGATCGGGGGCAGGGGGAGCGGGGAAGCCTTTAATAAAAAACACACATTTACCATTGGCACTTGTGTGCTCCTGTGCACCCGGCCATTTAAAAATGAAAAATGGCGGATGCGACGGGACTTTTGCAAACCCGTCGCGTCTGACGTGTGGATTAGAGCAACAGCGCATGCTAGCTGCAGCGCGGGCTTGCCCCTCCTCCCAACCGGACGTTCAGGTAGGTCGAGCAAAGGCCTCCGAGACCTTAGCAGTGGGCAGCTCTTTGGGTGCCTTTGTGTGTCATGTTCAGTAATTCAAATGATTTGACATTACCATAATGCCAGAGGGGAATCTCTTCCAATTGCTCAAAGAACTGCAAAGAGCCCTCTAGCACACAAAGCTTGTTTCACTGCCCATTTTATTAGCAGTCTGTTCACTGCTTGCTTTTTTTCCCTTGGATCAGCTCTTTCGTGCTTCCAAATGTTCTATTCCTGCCCCCACTCCCCACTGCTCATTTTGAAAGTTATCACAGCCTCTTAACCTTCGAGCTGCTTGCTACAGGATATTACACTCCTAACATATAGGGTCACCCATATCATTTGATTTACAAGCTTATTATGGTATTATAGTTGCGGTGTATTGTGCCAGGAATGGGATAGGAGGAGAAAGGACCTATGCTGTAGGGATGGTGGGTTTCATTTATTTTATTTTAAGGAAGATGTGAATGGGTGGAGAAGGGGACTCCAACCTTCCTTGAAGTCCTCTCCTGTGAAATCCCTGAACCCTAAGCTTAGATGTATGGATTAAGCCTGAACAGGGCCGGTGCCAGACTATTTTGCGCCCTAGGCAAGGTCAGCTACTTTCACGCCCCCCCCCCCCCGCAAAAAAAAAAATGCCAACTTTGATTTTTAAGAACAGATGTTTCCTGGAAAAAATAAGAAGCACAACACTTGAAACTGCTAAATTTATTTTAAAGTGCAAGAAATACGTCATGCCAATTATAGCAAACAAATTGGAAAGGAACGTCTATGGGTCTAAAATGCATTATTTAACAGGAATATCACCTCCAAATCATCCCCCCCGACTCACACGCGCGTGCATACACACAGTCAGCATCACTCACTCCAAACAAACACACGCATGAACACATGCATTCACTCAAAGACCCCATGCACCCCATTCACCCATACATTCTCTCTCTCTGTCTCTCTCTCTCTCTTACGGGTGCATTCTGGAAGTCCAAACGTGGAGCCGTCCCACCCCAGTGTCCCTGGCTTTGTTTCGGCTGGGCGGGCGCAAGGCGCCATCTCGCCCGCCCAGGCCCAACTGAATCCTCGGGCCAGCCCAGCTCACCGCCAACGCGCATGAGTGCTGCGCTGTGCCCGGCGCCCCTCTTAGCTTGGCGCTCTAGGTGACCACTTGAGTGGCCTCTATGGTAGCACCGGCCCTGAGCCTGAATCAGAGACCTGTCTCATCATATGTATAGCCCCCTTTTGAGTTTTGTCTTTTGGGCCCTTTCTACACCTAAGGATTCTCTCTATCCCTAACCCTATCCAAAACAGTTCCCCATGCCTGCCTTGAAGTGTGGAAATATTTATATGAAAGCCTCCTCTCACAACAATGCATTAGCTATAGTTGTGGATGTCTGATTATTATGAGGACATGGGAAGTCCAAGGGGAAATATTATATAATGTGGACGTTGGAGGCTCAAAGGTACAGGTAAAGTAAATTCTGAGATTAGGGCAGTGAATGTCAGAACTTGGTTGGACACCTTTTAGAGTCTCATCCTCTTACAAACTCTATTCATTTTTATCTTTGTGAAATGTAATCTGTAGTCACTCTAAATGGATGGTGCTAATTTTTATTATCTTCTGTGGAATTTACATTATTATTTGTTTTTGTGTTATCCATTAAATCCCTTCATTTATTATTGCGAGTGGAAGTGCAATTTACAATTTAGAGTGCCCTTTCCCTGACTGCATCATTCTTTACTACGTGCATACAAATCTATGGATCTTTTCTGGAGATCCCCATTGTTAAGGCCAGCATGAGCCGTTTGGGCAGCAGAGCCTGAAATCCTCAGTGGTGCATGGACCTCTCATTCTGTCCAAAATGGGAAGTGTACACATATCTCTATGTTGCTACTGCTGTGACAAAGCAAAATACTAAAATCATTTTGTGTACTTCCTCACCTTCATCTTAATGAATGTGAAGTCCATGATATAAACCCAAATGATAACGTTTTGCAGGAACATGGGGAGCCACAAACTGTTCAGATGTTCCCTCCATGCATTATCAAACACATGGGGAGGGAGCAAAACCATGCCTGACCCTCAACATGCCATGTTTCTCTAGTGGACTCATGTAATGTATTACATGAGGTATTGGTTCCCCTCTATCCACACTGGTTAGGCCTCATCTTTAGTACTGTGTCCTTTTTTGGGCACCACATTTCAAGAAGGTTGCAGACCATCTGGAGGACGTTCAGAGGAGGGCAACGAGGAAGATTAGGGGCCTGGAAAAAATGCCCTATGAGGAGAGACTAAAAGAACTGGGCATGTTTAGCCTGGAGAAGAGAAGACTGAGGGGAGACATGATAACACTCTTTAAGGACTTGAAAGGTTGTCACACAGAGGAGGGCCAGGATCTCTTCTCAACCCTCTCAGAGTGCAGGACACAAAATAATGGGCTCAAGTTACAGGAAGCCAGAGTCCGACTGGACATCAGGAAAAAGCTTCCTGTTAGAGCAGTATGACAATGGAACCAAAGACCTGGGGAGGTTGTGGGCTCTCCCACACTAGAGGCTTTCAAGATGCAGCTGGACAACCATCTGTCAGGTATCTTTAAGGTGTATTCCTGCATTGAGCAGAGGTTTTTTGTATTTGTTGTTGTTGTTTATTCGTTCAGTCGCTTCCGACTCTTTGTGACTTCATGGACCAGCCCACGCCAGAGCTTTCTGTCGGCTGTCGCCATCCCCAGCTCCCCCAAGGTCAAGTCTGTCACCTCCAGAATATCATCCATCCATCTTGCCCATTGAGCAGAGGGTTGGAAATGGTGGCATTATATGCCCCTTCAAACTCTACTATTCTATTATTCTATAATTCTATGAATAAGAAAGGGTCTTATGCAGATACAGCAGTATGCACATAAAGTTGTCGTTCATGACTTTATCATATATCCCTAATTCTCTCCCATTGCTACATCTCCCTACTCCTCCCCTTACCCATCACATGACTACTACTAGTGTTACCATGAACAGCCACTGCTGCTATTAGTATTCCTGATTTTTTGAGCTCTTTTCTTAAGCCATGTCTATCATATTTATTTATTTATTTATTTATTTATTTATTTATTTGTTGCACTTATATACCGGTCCCATAGCCAGGGCTCTCTGGGCGGTTTACAGACATTCTAAAATTAAGATAAAAACGAGTATACAAAATTTAAAATTCTAAAACACAGAACATACACACATAAAGCATTAAAAACCGTTAAAAAAACAAAACATGTGGGTGATTAAGATGTGCCACCATATGCCTGGGCAAAGAGGAAAGTCTTAACCTGGCGCCGGAAAGATAGCAGCGTTGGTGCCAGGCGAGCCTCGTCAGGGAGATCATTCCATAGTCTGGGGGCCACCACTGAAAAGGCCCTGTCCCTCATTACCACACTCTGAGCCTCTCTCTGAGTAGGCACCCGGAGGAGGACCTTAGATGTTGAATGTAGTGACCGGGTATATTCATGTCGGGAGAGGCGTTCCATCAGGTATTGTGGTCCCAAGCCGTGTAAGGCTTTATAGGTCAAAACCAGCACCTTGAATTGGGCTCGGAAACATACAGGCAGCCAGTGCAAGCATACCAGAGCAGGTGTTATATGGTCGAACCTTCTGGTTCCCGAAATCAATTTGGCCGCTGCATTTTGCACGAGCTGCAGCTTCCGAACCGTCTTCAAAGGCAGCCCTACGTAGCGCGCATTGCAGTAATCTAACTTGGAGGTTATCATAGAAACTGTAAAATCTACCCAGTACAGCTATTAAGTACACCACCACAAAATGCCCCTTGAAGTCAAAGTATTTGAAAGTGGCCCCATTTTGGAATCTCCTCGATACTGGAATACATGTATCAAGGAGAAGACTTAAGTAAAGTTTCACTGAGGTTGCATTTCATGTGGCTGCAAACAAGAGCCCAGCTTCATTTGCTCAACCCAGCTTTAAGATAAGCCTCATAAAACACATCTATTTTATCTGACTGAACTTCCAAAACCTTCTAGTCCTTGTGAAACATGACTTTACTGCTGATGAAGACAAACTGCCAGAAGGGGAAAAAATATGTCTCTCCCCTCCCTCACCAATATTGTCTGAGCTACCTTTTCCTTCCTTGAAGGATGTACCTGCTGATCCTGCTTTTGTTTTAAGAGGTCTCATGAAATCAAAGCCCAGAGTGTCCTTGAGGCTCTTTTCACGGTTTTAAATCCTCTGGATTAAAAGTATTTTTCAAGAAATAATATCCGGAGCCTTCGTTTTTTTGTTCGGCGGCTAACGACAATGGGGAAATTGAAAAAAGAAGATGAAGAAAGAAAGAGCGTCTTCATATCTTCCTGCATATGGAATTAGTGGCTGCTAATTATTATTGCAAAATGTCTGGCTCAGCCAGTGTAAGATGGGTCTATTTAAAATGACTGTGGGAGAAAACTGATCATTCTCTTGTGTCTCTGTCTGAAGACAGCTTTGCCTCTCAATCTGGTATCTGTAAATAATACTGGGTTGACAAAATCCCATGTGTTGGGGGGCGGTAGGATGCCTATATGGAGATTTTGAAAGGGTGGGGAAGGTGTTGAAGTTTCAGCTGGTGCAAACCAGTTTAATCTCAATAGTGCTATATTGATTGACTTCAGAAAAGTGTCCTGACACGCCTTGCCAGAATAATTCATTAACTGATTAAAACTCAGGGGCAAAGGAAAGAAAGGAAAGGGGAAAGTCCTGCCTTAGGAATTGCTGTGCTCTCTCACATAAGAGTGTCAGATGAGGTATAAGGAGGAAAGTGCGAACATTGGGGATTTGATATTTCTGCCTTCACATATTCTGACAATGCATGCTCGGGACACTTCTCTGTGAAAGCAGATAAGCAGGTTCATCAAGCCCATTCTGAATTATTTGCTGTGAATTTGAGAATTGCAGGTGGGGAGGATGGTTTAGAGGCTGGTGTGATGACCCTGGGGAGTGGCAGGGGAAGAGGTCCGGCAGCTCATAGGGCATTGTGGAAGGGATCACAACCTCATCACACCCTGACTTGGAAGCACAATGGGGCCCAGGTTAAACTGGATTGGCTCAGAACAAGCCACCATTTCCTAATTTTAGTGGTGGAAAATTCATTCCCAACCTCCAATATAACAGTCAAAGATGAGGCTCACTACAATGTTGAACAAATCCGTTAACATAGCTGAAGGCATCTGATGACCTAAGAAGAGCAAGTATTGTAGCTATGTTCAAGGAAGGACATATATATATATATATATATATATATATATATATATATATATTCCTAGACAATGACAGTCTTGTGAACTTCAATTCAGTAGATAAGATGCTAGAACAAAGATTAAAGGATAGAATATGGAAGGGGAGAAAAAAACACATTTGATGTTTGGCAGTGTGAGTTCACTAAAAGCAGAGGAAATCAGAGTGATTTCATTTTTCAAGGAGATAAGTGGTTACACAGACAAGAGACACGGAGCTGTTCTAGTCTATTTGGGTTTTAACAAATATCTGACAAAATGCAACATGAGAAGTTGTTCCTCAAATTGGAAAATGTGGGTACTCATGTAAATATTTTAATGTGGATGAGGCAATGTTAAAAGGACAGAGGCAGTGAGGGTTTCAGGAATGGAGACCGGGGTAAATTTTTTCGCAATTCCAAAATCCACAGCCCATTTTTCCTGCATTTCTTCACAACGACCACCCCAACAAACAAATGCTTGTGATGGAGGAGGGGCTTCTGGTGTGGAGTGTGTCTACATGTAAGACGCAATGGGCTGCAGAAAGGACCTGTCGCATCCACAATTTTTTTAAAGTTTTAAAAGGCCATGAGCACAGGAGCGCACCAACGATAAAGGTAAGTTTGTTTGTTTTTTAAACAAGGGTTCCTCAATCCCCCTGGCTCTGATGTCACCCCGCTCTGCCTCTGATGTCCCCCCTCTCCCCATGGCTCTATTCCCCCCCCGCCCGTGATCCCCCGCTCACGATCTCCGTTTCACCCACCCGTGATCTCTGTTTCTCCCGGCTCGTGATCCCCCCGATCTCTGTTTTCCCCCACCCGCGATCTCCGTTTCCCCCCTGCCTGCGATCCCCCACGATCTCTGATTCCCCCCACCCGCAATCTCCATTTCCCCCCTGCGCATCCCCCCTGGCTCCGATCCCCCCCATCCCCCCTGGCTCCAATTCCCCCCATCTCCCCACCCTGCCCTGATGGCCACAGTGCTCCTGTGGAGCACTGCAAGCCGTCTGCTACTTTTCCCAGCTACTCGTGAGTAAATGCAGGAGCCGGGAAAAGCAGTGGAACAGGCTCAGCCCGAGACCATGGGAAATACCAGGCTACAAGTGGTGCCAGTTACCCCAGGGCCAGGGAGGTTTGACCCCTGCCTGAGCTCGAGATCCCATCTGGATGCACAGGGATGAGCCCGGGGCTTGCACCAGGCTAACCCCTCATCTAGCAAAGGCCCTCAGTGCTACTTACTTCTGAATAGACTCACATTATCCTGGTCTGTCAGGACTCTGGGAGTTCAGAAGAGAACAAATGCTCCTCCTGTGTCTGAGGTGGTACTCATGGCAGTCCAGGTTTTCCGCTCTGACTTCACTAGGTTTATTATTATTAATATTATTATTATTATTATTATTATTATTATTATTTATTTAGCACCATCAATGTACATGGTGCTGTACAGAGTAAAACAGTAAATAGCAAGACCCTGCCGCATAGGCTTACATTCTAATAAAACCATAATAAAACAATAAGGAGGGGAAGAGAAAGCAAACAGGCACAGGGTAGGGTAAAACTAACAGTATAAAGTCAGAACAAAATCAAGTTTTAAAAGCTTTAGGAAAAAGAAAAGTTTTTAGCTGAGCTTTAAAAGCTGCGGTTGAACTTGTAGTTCTCAAATGTTCTGAAAGAGCGTTCCAGGCATAAGGGGCAGCAGAAGAAAATGGACGAAGCCGAGCAAGGGAAGTAGAGACCCTTGGGCAGGCGAGAAACATGGCATCAGAGGAGTGAAGAGCACGAGCGGGGCAATAGTGTGAGATGAGAGAGGAGAGATAGGAAGGAGCTAGACCGTGAAAAGCTTTGTAGGTCAACAGGAGAAGTTTATATTGGATTCTGAAGTGAATTGGAAGCCAATGAAGAGATTTCAGAAGTGGAGTAACATGGTCAGAGCGGCGAGCCAAGAAGATGATCTTAGCAGCAGAGTGGTGAACAGAAACCAACGGACTGATGTGAGAAGAAGGAAGGCCAGAGAGAAGAAGGTTGCAGTAGTCCAACCGAGAAATCACCAATGCATGAACAAGAGTCTTGGCAGAAGAGACAGACAAAAACGATCGAATCCTGGCAATATTATACAGGAAAAAAGACAGGATTTAGCTACTGCCTCAATATGAGGAATAAAGGAGAGCGAGGAATCAATGATGTTTAAAGACAAAATAAAAAGAAAGATAGAAAGATATTTTGAAGGAAACAACAGAAACAATCAGATGGGAAACGAGCAAAGCAACAATAAGGGGAGTATGTATACAATAATTAAGCATAATAAAGAAAAAGGAAAAAGGATAAAAAGGAGACATCGGACCAAGAAATCAACAGATTAATGGAGCAGTAGAAGTATACTGCAGAGATTAGGGGGGAAAAGGCAAATCTGAGGAAGGCAAAAGAAGTACTAGAAATAAATAACGATAGGAATATGCTATATGTTAAGCAAAGGTACTATGAGTTTATGGGCAAAAGCTCAAAATTGTTAGCAAATAGAGTTTAAAAAAAAGAGGGTTAGGAACAGAATTTTAGCCATAACAACAAAAAAGAGCGCTAAGAAATATGATCAAAAGGAAATGGGAGGTATATTACAAAGACATTTCAAAGATCTTCATGAAGGAAAAGAGACAGAAGTAAAACAGATTCAGGAATATCAGGGTAAAGCAAAAATATCCCCATTAAAAGAAAAACAGAAACAGTATTTAGAAGCTGAGCTAGAAGATAAAAGACCAAAAAAAAAAAAAAAGAGCTAAAAAACAAGAAATCACCAGGTTGAGATGGGTTTACATGTGAATTTTATAATCCATATGTGAATGTGTTGGTGCTGCAACTGAAGAAAATATATCACAAAATACAAGAACCCAACCCAACCCAACCCCCAAAATGGACACAAACTGCAATAGTTGTTGTCCAGGTTATGTGAAAGACCGTATTCTCCCATATGAGCCTGCCCGACGTGCTCTAAGATCTTCTGGAGAGGCCTTTCCTTCACTCCTATCAACATCCTAGGTACGCTGGAGAGGGCCTTCTCGGTGGCTGCTCCAAAGCATGTTTGTGACATCATGGTCTTGGCTTACCCATGGACATCCAAAAGGGGGGAATGATGGGGGTGGGGCCTGTTCATTATAACTACACATTACTGGACTTATTCTCTGCAGTTGTTTGTATTTTGACATCCAGCCATTCCACCCTATGGTGATAAAGAGAGCCCTGTCTTTGATAGGCAGATGCGGAACATGGGTGGGAGGGTACTGTTGCACCCTATCCTGCTTCTGGGTTCCTGGTCAGCAGCTGGTTGGCCACTGTGTGATTAGAATACTGGACTATATGACTTAATTTATCAAACCCTATTTACCCATTGCTAATGCCAGAGAAGCCCAGAAGTCAAAGCTGCAAACATAGACCAAAATGAACCCGCCTGATCATTGATAGTAATTAAAACCTTTTCTGATCAGAGTCCTTACCCTCCCACACTCCCTTTTCAACATTTTATGAGCAGCCCATGGCCCTCAAAGGCCTTCTGTGTTGCCTGAACAGATGTCCATGCTGCGCCCACCACCGTTCTACTGAACTCTCCTCCAAATCCTGCTCCCACCAGCCTGCCACCTCCAGAGGTCCTGTTTTCCTTGAGGAGTATGGTATGTGGGATGCTCCCACATCTTGTCTCCCCCATGGCCGTGAAGCTCCTCAGAACAGTGGTCCAAGCAGGTGTGCATGATGTACATGGGAAGGGCAGCACACAGGAAGTGGAGTGTTGCCCAGGCCTGTTTTAGGCCCTGTCGATCCTGAGACCTCAGGAAGAATAGGGTTATCCCAGGGTTTTTTTTTATTCCTGGGAAAACCCATGCCTGTCCCCCCTGCCCCCGGGAGACCCTGTGCATCATTTGGATGCATAGGGACACAGCTGTGACCAGCCCGGACTATCGGGCTGGTGTAGAAACGTCCTTAATCATGTCTAGCTGTTGCTGCTGCCTTTATTGCTGTTGTTTTGATTCTAATTATTTTATTTTATTTGCAGAGATTATAATTAAGTTATCAGCCATCTCAGAAACTGTAGGTGAGAAGCAGGGCATAAATATGAAAAATAATCAAAGTCTTCCTTGTGCAGGGATAAACACCAGACAAACCATCCTACATAGCTCAGTCCTGGGTGATTTGTTTGCCCTTGTATACTCCTTTGTTCTACTTCATTGCTCCATGACTCTGACATTTTCAGCAGAGAAATGTACATGCAAAGGGCCCCCTCTCTCCCCCTGCTGTTGCCCGAGACTACTGAGACCCTCAAAGTGTCTTCTGCCATATCTGGCACCGATTCATCCTGCCTCCTCCTCTCCCAAGCCATGAACTGAGCTAGCGTTGTGACATCACACACAAGCTCAGATGCCAGCTGCAGAGACTGACTGCAAGGATCCACAACCCTCGCAGCCATTTAGTGATGTCATCACCTCTGAGCCCCTGAGGATGCCCTCTTCTGAAGCACGTAACAGCCGACGTTTAGCCACTTGGCTGGCCACTTACACAAGGCCAAAGAAGAGGAAATGCAGCACCAAAACTAAAATAAAATAAAAAACAAAAATAAAAAAGAGGGCAGCAAATCTATTAAAGAAATAAATAATGGAACAGGATCTTAGGTAGGGCTGTGCACGGACCCCCTGCTCCACTCCACTCCCGATCCGCAAATTGCTCTGCCCTGCCTTGATCCGCCTAGGGTCTGCTCTGCTCTGCTGCAGAGCTCCAGCTCCGAATTGGAGCTCCGCAGCAGCGGGGGGGGGGGTGACACCAGGTAAGGCCCCCCTCCCTCCTCCCCCTTACCTGCATCCGTCCCAGCCCGTCGCCGGCTTCACTACAGCCCGTGGCTCAACCAGGAACTGTAGGCCCGGTCTACACTTCCGGGTTGAGCCGCGGGCTCTAGTGAAGCCAGCGACAGGCCGCGACGGACGCAGGTAAGACCCCCTCCCCCTTGCCCCCTTATCTGGCTCTGCCGCTGTCACTGCATGGGTGGTGGCGACGGTGGCAGCGGCAGGGCTGGGTAAACCCCCTCCCTCCTCCCCCTTACCTGCGTCCATCTGCGGTCCCGCAGCTGCTTCAACTGAGCCCGAGGACTCAAACAGGAACTGTAGGCCCTGCTTGCAGCCTACACTTCTGGGTTGAGCCGTGGGCTCTAGTGAAGCTGGCGACGGACCAGGTAAGACTCCCCTTCCCCCTGCCCCCTTACCTGGCTCTGCCGCTGTCACTGCATGGGTGGTGGCGGCGGCAGCAGGGCCAAGTAACCCCCCCTTACCTTTTTTGTGGCGCTCCGGATTGAGGCAAAGGATCCGCCTTCACCTCGATATGCTCCAAGACTCTCTGCTGCTCCCCTGATCCTCTTCGCCTCTGCCTTAAGGGGAGGCGAAGCACCCTGATCCACTTCTGCTTCTCCGGTCCGAGGAGAAGCGGAATACAGCCCTAATCTTAGATATGCATGTCAAATACGCAAAAACACCCTGCACAAATTCTTCACTGTCTTACTAGGAGTCTGCCAATGATCACTGTGCGCTGGGGGTGTATGAAATATTCAATCCATTACATTTTTCATTGGGGTTTTATCTGGTTTGCACCTTCCTTTGTTGCCCCTCTCCTCCCATGTAATGCAGCCCATATCAATCATGCAAAAGAACCAGGAAGCAAAGCAGCCCCAGGTAAAAAAGAAAAGAAAAAAGAAGGCAGCAAATTGATTTAAGAAAGAAATAATGGAACAGGATCTTCGGTATGCATGTCAAATATGCAAAACCACCCTGCACAAATTCTTCACTGTCTTACTAGGAGTCTGCCAATGATCACTGTGCACTGGGGATGTATGAAATATTAGTTCCATTTCATTTTTCATCGGGA
This sequence comes from Elgaria multicarinata webbii, assembly GCF_023053635.1. Taxonomy (NCBI): domain Eukaryota; kingdom Metazoa; phylum Chordata; class Lepidosauria; order Squamata; family Anguidae; genus Elgaria; species Elgaria multicarinata. The sequence continues at coordinate 10,306,183 of NC_086180.1, forward strand.
TTATATCCGGTTTGCACCTTCCAGACTGAAGATGGACTCAGACCCAGGCAGGATCTACACTATTCATTACACCGTTGTTTAAGTGCATTGTTGCGTCCTCCCTTGCTACGTTACAAAATGCAACTTGAGCCCAGTCAATCGAAATACCTTTTCTTCTATCGTTCTACCCGGGCACACTCTTCTTTAGAACGTTCTTCATTATGCTCATACCGGCTCTGAAGTAAACCTCCTTCTTCTGGTGACTCTGAGCTAGACCTGCCGGGATAAGCTGGCAGGGAGGCGGGGCGACGCATAGGGACGAGGGAAGCCCTGCAGCGTCTTAAAGGGGCCACGTGCGCCCCGAAAGATAAGCGGTTTTTTTAAAAAATTAAGCCTCTGTCCCCTCTTTCACCGCCCTCCCTCCCTCTCCCCCTCCCCCTTGTCGCGTTGTGCCAGCTCTCCCTCCCCTGGAAAAGCCCTCACTTGTCCTAATCAGGAAGCAAAGACCATGGTCACGAGACATGACTTTGAAAGACGGCATTGAATACAATGAAAGGTTGGGGCACATTGTTAGTTTTAAAACGATTTTAACAGAAAGTGGAACGGTTTTAAAAGTCAGAAGAAACGTAACAACAACAGCATCACGTGACTGCTGACGTCATCTCTGCCAACTTGTTACGTTTCATCTAGACAAGTGTAGACGGGCTCCCAATCTGTGGTCCAAGTTATTTCCCAGCTTGCAATGTGATTTGTGGAACATTTGATGACATGCATCCATTTGAATAACGTGCACAAAAAGGAAGTGAACATTTGAAAAATGGTCATGACTACACTTTAATCAATGGGAGAAGAAGGCTATATATAGGCACAATTTATGTGTCCATTTGGAAAATATGCACAAAAAGACACACACAGTTTTTTTATTTGACAACAACCACGAATCCGATTTGGACTCGGTTCAGAACGATGTAGAATTTGGAGAACTTTTGTGAGCTCAGGTTTTACTTTCCCCTCTAATGGCGTTTGCATGGTTACCCCTCAAACGTGAAGCATCCCCCAAACTTCTTTTATTTGAAAGGCAAACTTTGAACAGGATGTCAAAAGAGAAAGGCATGCCGAAAGGGGCGTTTGCTGTTTTTAATTATCATTTGAACACTGGGAGACTGGGTCCCAGTTTGGCACTGCAAAACAAAGCCGGCTGTGGCTGAGCTGGCAATGGCCGTCCTGTGGGGGATTTGCTTTGCCTGCAGCGTTTTAATAAAGAGGCTCGGGCTTTATCTCATCATTTCCCCTCCGCAATGTACATAGTTATTGCCGAGCTCCTGATAAACACAAGGTTTGTCTCACGAGGGAGAAGAGTGAGCATGAGACGTGGGCAGGGAGAAAGCAGGGGGGGAATAAAAAGCTCTGTTTGGAAGCTCAAAGTGATTAATCATCAGTTGATACAAACACTTCCCCCCTCCCTGACTGGCGCCCCGGTTTCCAAATTCTTTTAGGTTTTATTATAGAACACTCTTGACTAATCCCCCTGAAGGGTTGTAATTTGTAACTGAGTTGAAGAGAACAATATTATTTTACAGCCAAACAATGTAGCATTAAAAAATAATAATATCCGCAAATACATACAGGGCAGATTGTGTGGAATTCAATAGATAAAAAATTCAATTTGATGCAATTAATTATACTCAGCAGATCTCCTCTCTCTCTCTCTCTCTCTCTCTCTCTCTCTCTCTCTCTCTTCTGTTGCTTTTGGAATAAAATCTGCTAGAGGTTTCTTTAAAATGGAGGTGAATTTAAGTTAATAATTAACTTATAGAATCAGCACCTGGAATATATGGTGGTGGCCACTCGTTTATCTCTTCAATGCCTTTTGAAAGGAGAAGACAAATCATAGAATCATAGAATAGCTGAGTTGGAAGGGGCCTACAAGGCCATTGAGTCCAACCCCCTGCTCAATGCAGGAATCCATCTTAAAGCATCCCTGACAGATGGTTGTCCAGCTGCCTCTTGAAGGCCTCTAGTGTGGGGCCTTCCACAACCTCCCTAGGTAACTGATTCCGTTGTCGTACTGCTCTAACAGTCAGGAAGTTTTTCCTGATGTCCAGCCGGAATCTGGCTTCCTTTAACTTGAGCCTGTTATTCTGTGTCCTGAACTCTGGGAGGATCGAGAAGAGATCCTGGCCCTCCTCTGTGTGACAACCTTTTAAGTATTTGAAGAGTGCTATCATGTCTCTCCTCAATCTTCTCTTCTCCAGGCTAAACATGCCCAATTCTTTCAGTCTCTCTTCATAGGGCTTTGTTTCCAGTAGGGATGTGCTCCGCTTCTCCTCGAACCAGAGAAGCAGGAGCGGAGCGGGGGGCTTCGCCTACCCTTAAGGCAGAGGTTTAGAGGATTGGGGTGAAGGCAGATCCTTCGCCTCGATCCGGAGCTCCGCCAGAAAGGTAAGTGGGGTTTACCGGGCCCTGCCGCTGTCGCTGTTGCCCATGCCGCGACAGCGGCAGGGCCCGGTAAACCCCCCCCCTCCCTCTTCTCCCTTACCTGCATCCATCTGCAGTCCCTCAGCTTCTTCAATTGAGCCCGCGGCTCAACCAGGAAGTCTAGGCCACACTTGCTATCACTTGCGGCCCAGACTTCCTGGTTGAGCCACGGGCTCAATTGAAGAAGCCGAGGGACCGCGAGAGGAGGGAGGGGGGCCTTACCTGGCGCCACTCCCCTCCACTGCAGAGCTCCGATTCGGAGCCGGAGCTCCACGGCGAAGAGGAGCGGACTATGGGCGAAAATTATAAATTTTCGGATCAGCCCGCGGGGCGGATCAGGGGGTCCGTGCACACCCCTAGTTTCCAGACCCCTGATCATCCTGGTTGCCCTCCTCTGAACACGCTCCAGCTTGTCTGCATCCTTCTTGAATTGTGGAGCCCAGAACTGGATGCAATACTCTAGATGAGGCCTAACCTGGGCTGAGATCCTACTGGAGCAGATGCTTAAGCTTTCAAGCAGTCGTCAGCCTTTCAGAGGTATCTGGGCATGAGCCATAAAGGCAAAGCAAGTTTCTGGCTGCCTCATCTCTGCTTGCAGTTATCGGACACATTCACTGCTTTTTTCCCACCTTTTGGGAGAAGAGGGGCTTCCCCATGGTTTTCAAATTGCTACAGGTTCTCTCTGAGTGCTCCAGTGAGCACACTTCATTTGTTATACAAGCATTTTTATCTTGCCTTGGCCAAAGGCTCTCTTTCTTTTTCCCACATCCAGATGTCAGGGCTGAATGTGAAAGTTTGCTGGGAAATGGCCCTCTGTGTCAAGGGAGGTTTGTTACTGGCAGGCTGCCGTACAGAAGTCAAGGCAGAAATAATTCCATGACAGACACATAGCCACCTATGCTAGCTCAGTCTGCATGTTATGATGGGATTCTTCTTCAGATAGAATGACCCTCTAGGTGTCATACATCCAGGGCGTTTTTTTAGGGAGGTGTGGATAAGACACCTTCTGTGGGGCTACCTTCTCATCTGCACATAGGGATGTGTGAATCAGCAAAACCCAACTCACCAAAATTTTCTAAATTCCATAGAATCATAGAATCATAGAATAGCAGAGTTGGAAGGGGCCTACAAGGCCATCGAGTCCAATCCCCTGCTCAATGCAGGAATCCACCCTAAAGCATCCCTGACAGATGGTTGTCCAGCTGCCTCTTGAATGCCTCTAGTGTGGGAGAGCCCACAACCTCCATAGGTAGCTGATTCCATTGTCGCACTGCTCTAACAGTCAGGAAGTTTTTCCTGATGTCCAGCCGGAATCTGGCTTCCTTTAACTTGAGCCCGTTATTCCGTGTCCTGCACTCTGGGAGGATCGAGAAGAGATCCTGGCCCTCCTCTGTGTGACAACCTTTTAAGTATTTGAAGACTGCTATCATGTCTCCCCTCAATCTTCTCTTCTCCAGGCTAAACATGCCCAGTTCTTTCAGTCTCTCTTCATAGGGCTTTGTTTCTAGACCTCTGATCATCCTGGTTGCCCTCTTCTGAACACGCTCCAGCTTGTCTGCGTCCTTCTTGAATTGTGGAGCCCAGAACTGGACGCAATACTCTAGATGAGGCCTAACCAGGGCCGAATAGAGAGGAACCAGTACCTCACGAGATTTGGAAGCTATACTTCTATTAATGCAGCCCAAAATAGCATTTGCCTTTCTTGCAGCCATATCGCACTGTTGGCTCATATTCAGCTTGTGATCTACAACAATTCCAAAATCTTTCTCGTTTGTAGTATTGCTGAGCCAAGTGTCCCCCATCTTGTAACTGTGCATTTGGTTTCTATTCCCTAAATGTAGAACTTGGCATTTATCCCTATTAAATTTCATTCTGTTGTTTTCAGCCCAGCACTCCAGCCTATCAAGATCACTTTGAAGTTTGTTTCTGTCTTCCAGGGTATTAGCTATCCCACCCAATTTTGTGTCATCTGCAAATTTGATCAGCGTTCCCTGCACCTCCTCATCCAAATCATTAATAAAAATGTTGAAGAGCACTGGGCCCAGGACTGAGCCCTGCGGTACCCCACTCGTTGCCTCTCCCCAGTTTGAGAAGGTTCCATTGATAAGTACTCTTTGAGTCCGATTCTGTAGCCAAGTGTGGATCCACCTAATAGTTGTTCCATCTAGCCCACTTTTAGCTAGTTTGTTAATCAGAATGTCATGTGGTACTTTGTCAAAAGCTTTGCTGAAGTCAAGATATATGACATCCACAGCATTCCCACAGTCCACAAGGGAGGTTATCCTATCAAAAAATGAGATCAAATTAGTCTGACAGGATTTGTTCCTGACAAATCCATGTTGGCTTCTAGTAATCACTGCATTGATTTCAAGGTGTTTACAGATTGACTTCTTTATAATCTGCTCCAGAATTTTCCCAGGGATGGATGTCAGACTGACTGGTCTGTAGTTCCCAGGTTCCTCCTTTTTGCCCATCTTGAAGCACATTCCAACTCACATCTGTGTCAGATCGTGAGCTTTGATATTTTTTCCCTTTTCACTTGTTTATTTTATTTATTTATTTATTGCATTTTTATACCGCCCAATAGCCGAAGCTATCTGAGCGGTTCACAAAAATTAAAACCATAATAAAACAACCATGTGTATTTTAATGTGTATTTTTTCCAAATGGATGCATCAGTTCTGTGCATCTGATACATACACATTATTCTCCAATTGATTAAAGCACATGTGTGCACATTTTTTCAAAAGTACGCATGTTTTCATGCACGTGTTTCAAACGTACGCATGCTGCAAAATGCATTATTTTTAGGTCTATGCATCATATCGCGAGCTCAGAAATGTATGGATTTGAAATGTACACTTTCCTCTCCCACGTTTAAAGCATATTTGTGCATATTTTTGAAATGTACTCATTTTTGAAATGTACGCATTCCTGAAATATTCTTGCTGAACACATTTTAGGATCACAAATCATATTTTAAATTTGGAAATCGATGGACTTCGACTGCAGATTGCATCTGAGGCTGCATTTGGTCTGGAAGGTGAGAACTGGGTAAATTCTGATAAAAACCATAGCGAAAGAATTTCCTTCTATATCCCTACCTGCACACTCTCTCCCTAGGGCCCAATCATTACCACCACACAGAGGGAGAAGCCAAGTGAGTGACCAGGTTGCTGATATTCCTACTGTTCAGTCCCTTTAATGTTTTCTTGCTCAGCTGGTCTCTCCTTCTAAGGCTGCCCTCTACATGGGGCAGCCTTTGAAGACGGTCCAGAAGCTGCAGCTTGTGCAAAATGTAGTGGCCAGATTGATAGCTGGAACAGGGAGGTTTGAGCATATAACACCAATTCTGGTCCGCTTGCATTGGCTGCCTATACGTTTCCGAGCCCAATTCAAGGTGCTGGTTTTAACCTATAAAGCCCTACATGGATTGGGACCGCAATACCTGATGGAACACCTCTCCCGACATGAACCTACCTGTACACTGCACTCAACATCTAAGGTCCTCCTCTGAGTGCCTACTCCAAGGGAAGCTCGGAGGATGGCAACAAGGGAGAGCACCTTTTCGGTGGTGGCCCCCTGACTGTGGAATGATCTCCCTGATGAGGCTCGCCTGGCGCCAACATTGTTATCTTTCAGGCGCCAGGTTAAGACTTTTCTCTTCTCCCAGGCATTTAACAGCATCGAACAACGCTAAGTTTGTTTTCTAACAGACCCCAGAACTGTTGTTTTTAAATGGATACTGTTGTTTTTATACTGTTTTTTATGTTTTTGATGGTTTTTAAATTTTGTATACTTTTAATGTTTACCATTTCTAATTGTTGTAAACCACCCAGAGAGCTTCGGCTGTGGGGCGGTATATAAATGTAATAAAATAAATAAATAAAAATAAATAAGAAATAAAGCACAAGGGAGTGGATAGTAGGCATGTGCTCCGCTCCTATTAGAAGCGCAGAAGCAGGAGCGAATTGGCCTGCTCCACCTTGCCCAGAGGCGGAGTAGAAGCGGACCACGGACCCCTAGAAGCAGGGCGAAGAGAAGCGACCATTTTCGGAGCGCTTCTCTTTCCGCGGAGCGCTCTGATCGCCATCTTGAAACATTTCGCCCATAGATAACTGGGTTGTTTTTGAAGCTATCGTTCTGAAAATTCTTGTGCTTAGACAGTCGTGGATGGGGGTCATTTTGAGACTACTCTCACCTCTCTGCGTAGTGCGGGTCGCGTGCTATATTTTTTTAAAAATCGGGTCAACAAACAGGGACAGCGCGGGTCAAACGGCGGTTTTCGCCCATAGGATTGCATTGCGGAAAAGAATCGGGGATAACTGGGTTGATTTTTAAGCTATCATTCTGAAAATTCTTGTGCTTCGACAGTCGTGGATGGGGGTCATTTTGAGACTACTCTCACCTCTCTGCGTGGTGCGGGTCACACGCTAGAATTTTTAAAAAAGTAGGGTAAAGGCGGGAAAAAGATTACGTTTTTGATTGCTGAGGTGCAGAGACAACTCCCGGTCATGATCACATGATCCCAAAGTTGGAGGAGGGGATAGGCAAAACGGGTAACTTGGGATTCTGGGAAACTTCTCTTTCTTAGTCTGAACGGACTTTTCCCAGTGTTTTTTAAAACAGTAGCCCCACCAAATGCACAAACACAACCTGTGAAATCATATACTAAGCCAATAATAAGAGATAGAAACACAGCACTGCTACCCACCCTAACTTTGGGGAACAACTGAAAAGATGTGGTGCAAGGGGATGAGCTCCCCTAGGGCATCTCATTGTGGACGTGCCCCCACTCTCTCCTGTACTTGGAAGGCCATCAGAGCCTTCCAAAGAGAGTAACCCGGTGGAGCAATGCCTATCATGAGTTGAAGTGAGCGTTCTACTTCTCTTAGTGGTGGAGCAATGGCTTTCATGAGTTGAAGTGACAGTTCCACTTCTTAGCGGTGGAGCAATGGCTTTCATGAGTTGAACTGACAGCCTTGCTTCTTAAAAGACTGGTTGACCACCAGTCAAATTGGTAGCTGCTGCTTCCCCCTCCCCTGGGCACGTCCCCCTATTGCTGGTAAAAGACAGATATAGCCTTTTTAAAAAGTTCTTCTTGCTGTTTATTCAGCAACACTGCTGCTTTTAATTCCACCCCTCCTTCATTTATTTATTTATTCCATTTTATATGCATTACTGGCTTATCCTTGGCTCACTTCCTTATGCCCCCAGAAATGTCTGCTGCCTGCCTGCCTGCCTTCCCTCCCTCCTCCCCTGCCCGCCTTGCAGGGATGTTGTGTGTGTGTGGCTTTGACTCAGGGGAGAAGTCCTTCTTGCGCTCACTTGGAGTTTTGGAAGTTCCAAATCCATTTTTCAAGTGTGGAAGAAGATTCATATTAGGTTGATGATCTCTACTCCCCAATTCATGGCATGTTGGGATTTCCTTTGAAATGGCCCCATTGAGAGGTCTGCAGGTTTAAGCCCCGCCAAAAAACAGGGGATGATGGGACTGCCTTGAGTCTTGGCGTGCGGTGTATGTATCCCTGGATAAGCTGTCATGGTGGGGAGTTTGAGGGTTTTTTTTAACGTGCAAATTGACGGAGCTATTGGAAAGGGGTGTGAATGGGTATTGGATTTTCATAAATTCCCCAAAAATCAGGGGATGATGGGACTGCCTTGAGTCTCGGCATGCGTATGTATCCCTGGATAAGCTTTCATGGTGGCGAGTTTAAGGTTTCTAACGTGCAAATTGACGGAGCTATGGAAAGGGGTGTGAATGGGGTGCCCGATTTTCAAAAATTCCCCAAAAATCAGGGGTTGATGGGATTGCCTTGAGACTTGGCGTCCATGTGGACATGTGGATAAGCTATCATGGTGCCGAGTTTGAGTTTTCTAACGTGCAAATTGACAGAGCTATCAAAAGGGGTGTGACTTAGGGTTATGGGTGGTGCGTTAGAGGTTAGAGCCCCGCCAAAAATCAGGGGATGATGGGACTGCCTTGAATCTGGGCATCCATGTGGACACATGGATAAGCTGTCATGGTGGCGAGTTTGAGGTTTCTAACATGCAAATTGACGGAGCTATCCCAAGGGGTCTGAATGGGGTGCCCGATTTTCATAAATTCCCCAAAAATCAGGGGATGATGGGATTTCCTTGAAACTTGGTGTGCATGTGTATACGTCCATGAGGTGTCATGGTGCCAAACATGAGGTTTCTAACTTGAACCAAAAAAAAGTTGTTTCCTTTTTTAGCTTTCAATGCAACCCTATGGGGTGGAAAAACGGAGCTCCGATTCGGATCCGGAGCTCCGAGCGGAGCGGAGCAGAAATGGGCAGAGCGGGGGCGGGGCGAAGCGGCCCGATCCGAAAATCGCAGATCTGGAAGTGAAGCGGAGCGGGGGGGTCCATGCACACCCCTAGTGGATAGTGGTGGTGTTTAGGGCAGGCAAGGCTGAGGAATGTCTTCCTGTCTGAAAGCCAAATACATTTATGTAGAAGCTTTTGGGGGCTACATTCCAGTGGCCAAAGGCAAAAGGGGCAGTGGGAAAGGGGGAAGGTTTGAGGTAAAAAATACCAGTATATAGAATCATAGAATCATAGAACAGCAGAGTTGGAAGGGGCCTACAAGGCCATTGAGTCCAACCCCCTGCTCAATGCAGGAATCCACCCTAAAACATCCCTGACAGATGGTTGTCCAGCTGCCTCTTGAAGGCCTCTAGTGTGGGAGAGCCCACAAACTCCCTAGGGAACTGGTTCCATTGTGGTACTGCTCTAACAGTCAGGAAGTTTTTCCTGATGTCCAGCTGGAATCTGGCTTCCTGTAACTTGAGCCCGTTATTCCATGTCCTGCACTTTGGGAGGATCGAGAAGAGATCCTGGCCCTCCTCTGTGTGACAACCTTTTAAGTATTTGAAGAGTGTTCTCATGTCTCCATATTGTCTCCATATCCATATCTATCATATTGTAGCTTGTAGCTCTTACTGGGAGCAATGAGGGCCTTAGCTAGATGGGACGAAATCCCAGGCCAATCCCCTGGATTGTCCCTGTGCATCCACAGGATCCCAGGATCTGGGTGGGATGCTGGGATGATCCCTCCCTTTCACCGGGATCTCACCCTCCACTTTAGGCCCACTTTTTCCATGGTCTCAGGCTGAGCCCGAGACCACAGAATATGTGTGTGGGCATCACGGTTTGTCCCAGTTCCTTGTGGTTCCTCGCGAGGACCTGGGACCCGTGCACTGTGCCCATCGGGATTGGGGCGGGGGAAGCGGTATATATATATATATATATATATATATATATATATATATCCTTTTGCATATGAGCGCTTGTGTGCATTTTCTTCTTTAAGAAAAAGACCCATAGTGGCAGTTGTGACACCTCTCCCTCTGAGGTCATTGTGCGCCACGTGTGAACAGAGGGGGAGATCTCTCGATAAAAATATTGAAAGGTCTTCACCCCTCCGCCCCACTAGACTGGTAGGTCTAGCTAAGGCCTCTGTCTTAAAAGAGGCATTTCAATATTTTAGAATGTGGGGGAGGAGGGGCGGCCACAAAAGTCGATAATGAACAGCACTCAGGGAACAGTAGTCAGGGAAAACAGGTGGGCTAGGACAAGGGGCGTGGCCTCTGGAGAGACCCAGAGGGCAGGATTGGACCCCTAGGAGGACAAGATTCAGCCCACAGCTCTGAGGTTCCCCAACCCTGCTATATGGGACCATGTTTGGGGTGCCTTACCAGCGAACACCACCTGCAGGAGAAAAGAAAAATGGGAGAGGATTATTTATAACATAGGCCTTGTATGTGGGCTTTCCGGAAGCATCTGATTGAACTCTGTTATGGAAGCAGGATGTCGCAATGGATGGACCTTTGGTCTGACAAGAATGGAACTTCAATCAAGTACTTAGCTGATTTATTTATTTAATTTGTCCCCTTTCTGATTCATTATTAACAAAGGGACATTATGGGAGAAGCCACCCCAGACCACAATACGGATGGTGGAGAGAGTCATTCAGTCTGAATTGTTATATAAACCTACAAGAATACATTTACATACCAAAATCAGCATTTCCACAACTCCAAAAACACCAGGGTGCATCACAAAAGTGTATTTCCTGGAATTTGTAATGTTTATTTATTTGTGGTACTTTTATGCTGCTTTATTTATTTAATTTTAAAAGTCTAAGTGATATATTAGGTGACAGTGGACACAGAATGCATTATATTAGGGAAACATTGCTTGAAAAAGGGGGCACACTTGGGAAACTGTGTATGAATGATTGTGCTGACTCCCCACCGCTTGAATAAGCAAAGTGATGCTGAAACAGGGTGAAACAAATTTAGGCCATAGCTAGACCTAAGGTTTATCACAGGATCATCCTGGGTTCGTCCCTGCCTGAGCGCTGGATGCCCTGTGTGGCACTTAGATGAACAGGTTTGACCCCAGGACAAGCCTGGGATAAACCTTAGGTCTAGCTACGGTCTTAGTCAGGAATAAGAGGAACTGAGAAAAACCAAAATTGACACCCTCACCCCACCCCCACCTCACTCGATACAGACCGTAACATCATGACCACGGAGAGTACATACAGTCCAACTGCAAGTCCGTTTTTGCATAGACAAATGTAATTATTCTTTCTATTTTATAGACAGCATATCTGATTTCCAAACGAGTAACCAAATTAAGTAAACCTCTTGTTATACCCTCATTTAGGATATGCTTTTCACATGCAATGGGAATGCTGCCTCCAAAGGGTTTCCTTGTTAGCTTGGAAGGGCAACCCATTTGTCTGAGAAATGAGATTGGCCTTAACATTTGACTGGCATTTTCAAAAGGTGAAACTGTATTTTCTGGTTTGTTATCCATGTTTTGTCTAGTGAAGATATTTCTCTGAATCACATGGCTCTCCTGATTCTTTGATACTTGAGACATTTGTCTAGAATGGTAGGCAGAAATAAGTTTTGGTTTTGGTTTTGGTTATTTTGGATCATCATCATATATTAATTTCTTACCTGCCTCTCCCTCTGGATCGAGGCGGGGAACAACACCAAATACAAAACATAAAATACATAAAACTGATTGACGATGTATAAAACTAATACATTATTAAAAAGCATCTTAAAATTTGACTGGGTAGGCCTGCTGGAAGAGTTCAGTCTTCATGGCTCTCTTAAATTCGGGAAGACTGTTAAGTTGATAAATCTCCTCTGGCAGGCCATTCCACAGTCTGGGGGTGACAGAAGAAAATATCCTCTGAGCAACAGTTGTTAGGCTAGTTTTGGCTGACTGGAGTAAGTTCTCCCCAGAGGACCTGAGTGTGCGGGGCGGATTATATCGGAGAAGGCGATCCCATAGGTAACCTGGACCCAAACCATCTAGGGCTTTAAAGGTATTGACGAACACTTTATACTTCACCTAGAAACTAATTGGCAGCCAGGGAAGTGATTTTAAAGCTGGAAGGTAGTGTGAAGGTGAGGATAGGGAGGGCTGGATTAACCATTGCCTTAAGTATGCTACTTAAGTATGCTACTGCTTCGTATGGCTCAGAGTGGTAAGCGGCAGTTACTGCAGCCAAAACTCTCCCCACGGTCTGAGTTCGATCCCAGCGGAAGCTGGTTCTCAGGCAGCCGGCTCAGGTCGACTCAGCCTTCCATCCTTCTAAGGTCGGTAAAATGAGTACCCAGCTAGCTGGGGGAAAGGTAACTGCGACTGGGGAAGGCAATGGCAAACCACCCCACTACAAAGTCTGCCAAGAAAACGTCAGCGAAAGCAGGTGTCCCTCTAGGAGTCAGCAATGACTCAAGTGCTTGCATGAGAGGTTCCTTTCCTTTCCTAAGTATGCTACAGAGGAAATTGTCAGCCACACAGGTCACCCCTTTAATGATATGCTAAGCATCTCATGAACTTTGAGGGAAGTTCAAAATATTTTTGATAAGACAAGCATAATTCCCGGAGGCAGGGAAGAGGTTTCTTTTAGAAGCAGCAGCACCCATTAGTTCAAACTCGCTGTATAGAGGGGGAGGGATAGCTTGTTGAAAAGTTGTTGTATATAGGCAGTTGGAGTGCTGGGTTTGATTCCACTTTTCCTACTTGCTTGGCCTGCTTTCGATGTAAGAAGAACACGTCTGTTAATATTAATTAAAGGTCCTGTTCAAAGCTTGCAGTTGTCTTCTGTCTCATGTAGGCATACTGGGGAGGTCTGCAGTGGATTCAAATGAATTTGAATCTCTATGAACCTGACCTGCTGGTCCCAAAGCAGACCAGCTTTTTCCAAGTCTTGAGGGTTCTGAAGGAACAAAATTATCATACATCCCTAAAAACTAGTCTGATTCCATCTATCAAATTTCAGAAGGGTAGTTGCAATGGCTAGGGAGCTGGGACGGATGAAATATAGTTTAAGGCCTTTTTCCTGCTCAGTCGATACCAAAGTTAGAAGAAAGTGCAATAGGACAGGGGTGGATGATGGACAGGGCTGGTGCTAGACTATTTTGCGCCCTAGGCAAGGTGAGATACTTTCACCCACACACCCAAAAAATGCCAACTTTGATTTTTAAGAACATATGTTTCCTGGTAAAAAATAAGCACAAAACTTGAAACTGCTAAATTTATTTTAAAGTGCAAGAAATACGTCATGCCAATTATAGCAAACAAATTGGAAAGGAAAGTCTATGGGTCTAAAATGCATTATTTAATAGGAATATCACCTCCAAGTCACCCCCCCAACTCACACGCGTGCACACACACATACTTAGCATCACTCATTCCAAACAAACACACGCATGAACACATGCATTCACTCAAAGACCCCATGCACCCCATTCACCCATACATTCTCTCTGTCTCTCTTTCTCTCTCTTCTGGGCATGTTCTGGAAGTCCGAACGTGGAGCCACCCCACCCCCACCCCCACCCCCACCCCAGCGTCCCTGGCTTTGCTTCGGCTGGGCAGGCGCGGGGTGCCATCTCACCCGCCCAGGCCCAGCTGAATCCTCGGGCCGGGCCGGCTCACAGCCGATGCGCATGAGTGCTGCGCTGTGCCCGGTGCCCCTCTTAGCTTGGTGCTCTAGGCAGCCGCCTGAGTGGCCTCTATGGTAGCATCGGTCCTGATGACGGATGTGGAAGATAGAAAGGCAGAGGGAGATCCAGCATTTTCCAAGCAAACACCCAATGCTACATCATCAAGGGTCCCATACGCTCTACTATGGGTGCCGTCTTATGCATATTTAGATAGGGAAAAAGTCCTACAACTCCCAGCATGGAACTCCCATGCCTAGCTGGGGAATGTTGGGCTTTGTAGGGCTTTTTTCCTGTCTAAACATGGAGAAGATTGCAGCCCAAACAGCTTTTAATGTTCCTGCTCCTGAGAAAGAGACCTAACAAAGGACATATAACCCTGGATCAGTCCAAAGCACTGAATGGTGAGAGATCCATGGCAGATAAAAGGAAGTCTTTCTTCACACAGCACAGAGTGAAGGTTTGGAATCTGCTACCACAAGTGATGGTCACCAATATGGATGGCTTCAAAGGGGGATATATTGCATCCAGTGTCATCAGAGCCAATAGCTGTCCGTGAAGATGAACACTTATTATTATTATTATTATTATTATTATTATTATTATTATTATTTATATAGCACCATCAATGTACATGGTGCTGTACAGATAACACAGTAAATAGCAAGACCCTGCCGCATAGGCTTACAATCTAATAATCTAATCTAACTTTTGCACTCAGGTGCTCCTTGCAGGGTTCTGAAAGGCATTAGCTAGGCCTCTGTGTGCACAGAATGCTGGATTCGAAAGACCTTGGTCTGATTCAGCTGGGCTGTCCTTATGTCCTTACTTCACCCACTATGCACATGTGAGCTTTGGTTATTGGGCGGTATAAAAATGTAATAAATAAATAAATGTTGAAGGTGGAGGGGAGATGTCCGTTTTGGGGCTATACAAGAAATACTATAGCCACTACTCTGTTTGAACAGAACATACCAGAATCAGTTATGCAAATAAAGTAGATTTATGCAGATTTGATGAATTCACATACATTATGGAAATCTCTGAGGTCTGGGATTTTTGGGTTATTCTGGCACAGCAGTGTAATCTTTTAAAGTTCAAAATATTATACACAGTTCTGGCTTAGTCCAATTGCTGCAGTTTTCTTTATGTGTTCAGCATCTTTCCCACTCTACTCTTCTATCTTCCGTTGATTGTTCATTAAGGTAATGCATTTAGCACCCAGCCAATTAAAGCCAATGCAATGCACTGCTATAATTCTTGCCCATCCATACAAATTGCATCGGTAGATTCCAGAGAATGGGGGCTCGTAAATCATCAGCCAGAGCCATCGGTTTAAGCATTCCTTGTGGGCACCTGAACATAAATCCTGGGCCTTCGTGATTAAAATTCTGGCTCTAATCTTCCAGGGATACCTTTTAGTTTCACTTGAACAGGCTACATACAACAATTAATGCTTAGGAAAGCTATCAGCCCTGTGTTTGTCTTGGAGGGACGTATGAAATGAAAGGGAGAAGTGCAGAGAAGCAGGCCACTGCAGGGAGATATTATTCCGCTCCCATGCTGAGTAGACTACTGGTCCAATAGCCAGCCTCTGCCACCATCCAGAACACAAAGGGCCACTGGGAGGCTTCACTCCCTGCTTCCCAGGGTGAACTTCATGGCAAGAGGGAGACCATCCTGGTCCCATGCATTGGCCAGTGTAGACACAGATGCTCCAGTGCTTGTTTTCCTCTTCCCTCCCCTTTCCTTTTTCCTTTTGTGTCATGCCTGTGAGATGATCAATCTAAGAGGAAGTTTAAAGGCAGGGTCTATGTGATTTTTGTATATCTATACAGTGCTTAGGAAAGGAAAGGAACCTCTCATGCAAGCACTGAGTCATTACATACTCTCGGAGGGATGCCAGCTTTCACTGATGTTTTCTTGGCAGGCCTTATAGCGGGGTGGTTTGCCATTGCCTTCCCCAGTCATTATTACCTTTCCCCCAGCTAACTGGGTACTCATTTTACCGACCTCAGGAGGGCTGAGTCAACCTGAGCCAGCTGCCTGAAACCAGCTTCCACTGGGATCGAACTCAGGCCTTGGGGAGAGTTTCAGCTGCAGAAACTGCTGCTTTACCGCTCTGCGCCACATGAGGCTCAGTGCTTAGAAAATTATAAATGATGATCATGCCCAGCTTTCATTCAAATATTTTAATTGTGGACTGGGCTGTAAGCATTTTGAAAATTTATTCAAGAAGTACTTCCTTTACTTTGTCCTTTACAATCAGCTTCATGGGACCACTCCGGGTTCTAGTATTTTGAGAGAGAGAGAAAAATGTCTCCCTGTCCACATTCTCCACACCATGCATGATTTTGTACACCTCAATCATTTCTCCCCATAGCCTCCTTTTTCCCCAAGCTAAACAATTCCAGTTGATGTAACCTTCCCTCATAGGGGAAATGCTCCTTTCTTTCTAGTTGCTCAGGTATGCCAGGGGACTCCTGCACCAAGATATGTTGATAGTCATATCAAAATGGTTTACCTAAACATTTCCCAGATGTTTTGCTTGTAGAGTAATCTCCAAGTCAGTGCTAATTTCGCTCTAGGTGAAATTTCCATGGTAACTCTGTTCAAAGGAATAGATCCAGGTTTGTTGCAAATTTTAACTTTTCTACATCAATTTACTTCTTGTATAAGAATTAGGTGTTCAGAAAAGACTGCATTTGGGATATGGAACCACCCAGGGAACTTTGGCTATTGGGCAGTATAGAAATGCAATAAATAAATAAATAAATAAATAAATAAATAAATAAATAAATAAAATAAACCTAGCAAACCGCAGGTCTTCTTTGTGATATAGGCATATAAAAGTAAATCATATTCTGCTGCAGAACTTCCATGATCTTACATTTCCTTTATTAAGAAAGGCTTTTGCAAAGGTTATTTCCTGTTTGCAAATACGGTCCCATAATGTTCCATGGAACCAGCATCTCTGCAACTGTGGGCAATGGTGGATATGTAATATTATTTATTGCCCATTGTATAGGACACCTGGAGAGATATTTTTTATCCTGTTTTTTCTGGTCCTGAGATGTCAGAATTTGAGAAAAATTGTATGCTTTTAATTGATCAGAACAAATATATTACATATCAAGCTTCATTATTTACACTGGGCTCATCTACACCAAGCAGATATTCCACTATGAAAGTGGTATGAATGCGGTATATAAAATGCAGGAGCCACACGACTGCTTTATACTGGTATTGAAGTGCCCTGACAACTGTTGGGGAACATTGACATATACCACGTACTGCTTTCATACAACTTTCATAGCGTTATATCCTGCTTGGTGTAGATGTGTCATGGGCCCCAACAGTTGTCAATGCACTTCAATATCACTAAAAAACACTAGTGTGGCTCCTGCCTTTTATATACTACCACATTCATACTGCTTTCATAGTGGAATATCCTGCTTGGTGTTGATGAGCCCAATAGCTTCTATCAGAATTAGAGAGAAGTGTGTGTGTGTGTGTGTGTGAGAGAGAGAGAGAGAGAGAGAGAGAGAGAGAGAAATTGTTTGATTTATTCTTTATTGTAGATTTGTTTGGGGTTTTCCCCTTTCTTCCTTCTTGTTTTGTGATGACCTTTTAAGGAAATAAAGATTAAACCTTAACCTGTAATCTTGTTCAGTCCCAATGAAATTCTCCAAGTCCATTTAAGCTGTGCAAAACACTTTTGAAGGTAACACTATGAAACCTGTTTTACAGTGCAAACAAAAGTGAAATACAAAAGCACAAAAAATACGCTTTATGCTAATGGTAAAACTACAGTATCTATGTTTCAGTGTCACTGTAAATGAAGTATAAAAAAACTGCAAGTAATTGCTGTGGAGAGCTATGGTGGTATAGCGGTTAGAATGTAGCGGTTCTAATCCCC
Source organism: Elgaria multicarinata webbii (assembly GCF_023053635.1). Lineage (NCBI taxonomy): Eukaryota > Metazoa > Chordata > Lepidosauria > Squamata > Anguidae > Elgaria > Elgaria multicarinata. The sequence continues at coordinate 10,323,555 of NC_086180.1, forward strand.
ACTTGGCCAAAAAGCTCAATGGCTGACTTTGAGCTAATAACTGGTTCTCCAGCCTCTGTCTATCCTACCTCACAGGATTGTTGGGAGAATAAAAAAGCCTAATCTGGACCCGGAAGATGTTAACAACTACAGGCCGGTGGCTAATATCCCTTTCCTGGGCAAGGTGCTTGAGCGGGTGGTTGCAGGACAACTCCAGGCACTCTTGAATGAAACGGATTATCTAGATCCATTTCAATCGGGCTTCAGGCCTGGTTTTGGAACAGAAACTGCCTTGGTCGCCCTGTGGGATGACCTCTGTCGGGAGAGAGACAGGGGGAGTGCGACCCTGTTGGTTCTCCTGGACCTCTCAGCGGCCTTCGATACCATCGACCATGGTATCCTTCTGGACAGGTTGTCTGAGCTGGGAGTTGGAGGTACTGCGTTGCAGTGGTTCCGCTCCTACTTGGATGGCCGATTCCAGAAGGTGGTGCTGGGGGATTATTGCTCTGTGCCGTGGCACCTAAGCCATGGGGTTCCACAGGGCTCTATCTTATCCCCTATGCTGTTTAACATATACATGAAGCCGCTGGGGGAGGTTATCCGGAGATGTGGACTGAGGTGTCATCAATATGCGGATGATACCCAGCTCTACCTTTCCTTTTCATCAAACCCAGGTGAGGCAGTGGCTGTTCTGAACCAGTGCCTGGGCACGGTAATGGACTGGATGAGGGCTAATAAACTGAAACTCAATCCAGACAAGACGGAGGTACTGTTAGCGGGTGGTTCTTCTGTCCGGCGAGGTGATGTTTGCCCTGTCCTGGACGGGGTTGCACTCCCCCTAAAGGATCGGGTCCGTAGTTTGGGGGTGCTCTTCGATCCAGAACTGTCACTTGAGGCACAGGTGAACTCAGTGGCAAAGAGCACCTTTTATCAGCTCAGGCTGATATACCAGCTGCGCCCTTATCTGGACAGAGATAGCTTAGCTACAGTTATCCATGCTCTGATAACCTCTCGTTTGGATTACTGCAATGCGTTATACGTGGGGCTGCCTTTGAAAACGGTCCGGAAACTTCAACTGGTGCAAAACAGGGCAGCAAGGTTATTAACAGGGACTGGCCGGCGAGATCACATTACGCCAGTCCTTTTACAACTTCATTGGCTGCCAGTCCAGGTCCGGGCCCAATTCAAAGTGCTGGTATTGACATTTAAAGCCCTAAACGGTTTGGGGCCAGGTTATCTGAAGGAACGCCTCCTCCCATATGTACCTACCCGGACCTTAAGATCATCTACAGGGGGCCTTCTCCGTGAGCCCCTGCCAAAGGAAGTGAGGCAGGTGGCTACGAGGAGGAGGGCTTTCTCCGCTGTGGCACCCCGGTTGTGGAACGAGCTCCCCAGAGAGGTCCGCTTGGCGCCTACACTATACTGCTTTCGTCGCCAGCTGAAGACCTTTTTATTCACTCAGTATTTTAACACTTAATTTTAACTTAAATTTAAATTTTACTGTTTTAACTCTGTATTTTAATCCTATATCAACTTTGCTGTGTGGTTTTATCCTGGTTGCGCTTTTTATACTGTATTTCGTAATTGTGTTTTAAACTGTTGGGTGTTTTACTGTGGTTTTAATTTTTGTGAACCGCCCAGAGAGCTTCGGCTATTGGGCGGTATAAAAATGTAATAAATAAATAAATAAATAAATAAATAAAATTGTAGAATGATAGACTTGGAAGGGACCATTTAGGCCAACAAGTCCGACCCCCTACTATGTGCTGGAATCCAAATTAAAGGATCTCTGGCTGATGAATATTCAATCTCAGCATGGATACCTTCAACAGGAGGGATGGAAAAACAGGGGAAGTTTTAGCTTGTTGAGGTTCTCCAAATTCCTCCTCAAAGCTTGGGTCACCTCATTGGCATTCCTGAAAATGAGCATCTTTTCTTCTCTCTTCCCCTTCTCCTCCTTCTTCTTCTGAACATGAGAAGAGCCTTGCTGGATCACACCAAGGGTCCATCTAGTCCAGCACTCTGTTCACACAGTGGCCAACCAGCTGTCAACCAGAGAGAACAGGTTGCAGCCCTCTTGTGTGTGACAACCCTTTACGTACTTCAAAAGTGTTATCATAGGGACCATTCAGAAGACACCTTAACCCATGGCTTTAACCATGGTGGTTAAGCCAGAAAGCCAGGCCGTGTTCAGAAGACATCGTAAACCATGGCTTTAAACACAGTGAATAAGGCTTTTTGCTTTTTTTTATTGTGGTTAAAGCCATGGTTTAAGGTGTCTTCTGAATGGGGCCAACATCCTCCCTCAGTCTTCTCTTCCCAAGGCTAAACATACCTAGTTCCTTCAACCTGTCCTCATAAGACTTGGCTTCTGGTCCATTGATCGTCAATGGCCTAATCTACACCAAGCAGGATATTGCACAATGAAAATGGTATATAAAAGGCGGGAGCCACACTACTGCTTTATAGCAGTATTGAATTGCCCTGACAGCTGTTGGGGCTCATTGACACATACCATATACTGCTTTCATACCACTGTATCCTGCTTGGTGTGGCTCCTGCTTTTATATACTACTTTCATACTGCTTTCATAGAGCAATATCCTGCTTGGTGTAGATTAGGCCTTTATTGCCCTTCTCTGAACTTATTTATTTATTACATTTCTATACCGCCCAATAGCCGGAGCTCTCTGGGTGGTTCACAAAAATTAAAACCATTCAAAGTATAAAACAACAGTATAAAACCATAATATAAAATACAATAGAAAAGCTCAACCAGATAAAAACAGCAGCAATGCAAAATTACAAATTTAAAACCATGTTATTTAAAATTTATAGATTGTTAAAATGTTGGGAGAATAAAAAGGTCTTCACCTGGCGTATAATGTAGGTGCCAAGCGAACCTCCTTAGGGAGCTCATTCCACAGCCGGGGTGCCACAGCAGAGAAGGCCCTCCTCCTGGTAGCCACTTGCCTCACTTCCTTTGGCAGGGGCTCATGGAGAAGGACCCCTGAAGATGACCTTAGGGTCCGGGAACTTGTTCCAATTCCTCTGAATCCTTCTTAAAAGTGTGGTGTCCAGAACTGGACACAATAATCAATGTGTGGACTGACCAGAGAAGAGTAGAGTGGAACAATTACTTCCTGTGATTTAGACCCTATATCTCTATTTATTGAAGCTGAAATTGCAGTTGCTTTTTTTTCAGCCATGTCACACTGTTGACTCATATTTGACTTGGTTGACTACCTCTTTTTGCTTGTAATATTGCCAGTGGAGAGGAGGGGGATCATGTTCCCTGTCTTGGGCTCCTTGGAGGAAAAGTGGAATATAAATGTAACAGTTAAATGAGAAATTGTGGGCTTGACAACAATGAAATGTCATCATCAAACAAAACTGTCATTCAAACAGGCTGATGAGTTTCAATGGGAATTTACTGCGTCGGGGCAAGGAAAACCAAATTGCAAATGGGATTTCTCCTACTGATTGCTCACAGGCAGTTTCTACACCAGCCCGAAAATGTGGGCTGGTCACAGCTGAGTCCCTGTGCATCAAAATGTTGCACAGGGACTCCCGGGAGGAAAGAGGGATGAAAATGTGTTTTCCCAAGGATAAGTACTCCCTGGGGGAATCCGATTCTTCCCGTGGTCTCGGGATCATCCCGAGATCATGGGATGTATGGCAACCCATCCTGGCTTCTTCCCTACTCACCACAAGTAGCGGGGAGCAGTAGAGGGAAGGAATCGGGTCGGGAGCAGGGTCAGGGCTTTTTTGTTTACTTATGCTTAAGTTGGAGTGCACGTGCACTCAGCTCCTTTAAAAAATAATATACATTTTTTTAAAAAAAAATGCACCCATGTGGACTACGGGGATGATCTCGCTATCAGGATATCACAAGATCCTTCCCCTCTCTCCCTCTACATCGGGCTGGTGTAGAAATGGCCACATTCTTACTCCTGATACTGCTAAAGAAACAGAAATATATTGGTCAGCCTCAGGCATGGTGAGTCAGATCTAAGCAAAACAACTCACTGCCACAGACCTAATGTTTTGTTACGCTGAAAGTTTCCCAGATTTCAGGTTGCCTATTAAACTTTCTTGTCTGGCATGTTTTTGCTGATATATATACAAACTCCTGGCCTCTAAATGGCCTTTATAGTTTGCACAGTCACTCATTGCAGAATCTACTGCCAACCTGATAGCATTTTTTAATTTAGTGAAGCAACACTGTAATGCAAGAGTCTCCCTAAAGAAAGATCAGTGCCGTTATTTTGCTTGTGTTAAATTTCTCTAATGAAATAAATTCCAATTTATGCTGCCTTTGTTATAATATATAACTCACTGTAGAGGGTAAATGTTCCTGCTGCCTGGTGTAATGACATTCTCAGTTTCTGCCCACAAATACAATCTCCACTAATGGGATTCATAAGTGGGTTGTACAACTGGTTGAAATTGATCAGAGGAAAATAATGATGGATTTAAAAAAAAAAAAAAAGGAAAAGAAAATGAGAGAGGGTTAGGAAGGAAATGGACACATTTTAGGGTGGAGTTAGATATTATGAGTAATGTGCACATGTCGCTGAAAATGGCAGTCCCATGTCAAGTTCTCTCAGTTGCATTCATGAATTTCTGAAACAAATTCATCCCAAAAATGTTCTAGTATTTTTGGACCTATTCCGATGAATGTTCTGAATTATTATGATACTTTAATCTAGGGCAGTGCCAGACACAGGGACAGGTAAGGAATGTGCTTGGTCTGCCTTTCAATGCGAATTTCCAAATTTGCACTTCCTTTACCTGAATCATAGAGCTTTATCACACCAGCGTTATACTGTGCGATCACTGTGAACTGCGTGCAAAGGACTCAGAAGTTTTCCACCTAATAATATGCTTTGATTGTGAAGTACTCCCATGCATCCTGCCTTAATTGTGCTATAAACCCAAAAGATTTAAATTTAGGCCCTACTTTCTGAGCGTCTCTTTCAAGCTGCCGCTGGGGTTCAGGAGCAGGATTTTAAACAAATGGTTACATCTGCGTAAGCTTTAAAGATAAAGACACCAAAATTGGCACACTAATAGGTATTAGGGAGAGCTTTAAGCATACCAAATTTGAATTGAATTGGGGGGGCGGGGGTTTGAAATTGGCTCCGGAGATCCTGAAATTGCTCACTCGTGCTCTAGATTAATCCCTGTCAATCAGGGATCATGTAGTGAACATGATAATGCCACAAACATATGTGGCTATTAGATTTTCCCAGTGGAGGCTGGTGGCTACAATTTGGATGGGGCTATGAATCTAATCTGGGTTTCAGTCAGAACAAGCCAGGACTCTAAAGAAGTTGCACCAACGAGTTGCACCTTATCCCTCAAAAGGCTTCAGCATGTCACGTAGCTCCTTTAGGTTTCTGGCTGGTTCTGAGTGAAACCCAGAATGGATTCACAGCCCCACCTAAATCAGAGCCACCAGCCTCCACTGGGTTTGGCTCTGCTCTGCTCACATCTTTGGGGGCAAACAAAACTGATTTAGAATCAGGACAATATTTCCCAGCAGTACGATGTAATGCAATCCTGGCCAGTCAAGAGATCGCTGTGGAAAATTAAAGCCTTTTCTAAAGTGAGAACAATGCTTCTTGAATAGGGAAACAATTTCATTCCCCTCCCCCCAGCAATCCTAAAATCATCGTCATCATCATTTGTGATTTTCACAAAGACCTTTTTTTTTCTTTTGCATGCAAGACAAATTTAATACCTAATTCACTTCAGTGAATAAATGGTTGCACCGACTCAGTGCTACAGCCTTCAGATTGCAGTGTGGCCTTCACTGAAATATGCCTGCATGAGAACAGCAGCTTTAAAGCTAGAAAATCCATAAGGCATTGCAAAAATGCATAGCAAAAGAACTGAGCATGCAGTTTAATTCATAGAAAAAAATGAGGGAAGAGGGGGGGAAAGCCCACAAAAAATACAACCAAATTAAAACATGGGCACTGGGTATTCCACTCCAATCTCTGTTTGGAAAATCAGTTGCAAATGCAGTTCATCCCATAGGTTTCACTCAGGCCTGAGATATACAGCACACTAAAAAATCCACCATCAGAAAACACTATGCATAAATCCGGTACCCAGCCGGCCAGGATGGATTGGGCAGGAAAACGGATGTTGCAGGTGGGAAGGAGCAGAATAAGGCACCTTGTGAAGGCCAGCCCCACCATGTATCAGCCTCTGTCGCTTTCTGGCTTCATCTAGTATGAGATTTAGCCAGTCGCTCCCTTTGGAGGGAGGGCTGAGTGGGAATTTTTTCCTCCCACAGAAGGGTGGATAGGTTTTGGCCTACTCCATACTGGAAGTTAGATTGAGGAGGGTGGATAAATAGGTTGATTTGTTGTAGGGATGTGCGGGGAATTTGTGATATTAGAATAGGGACGGTGAGCACTCTGGCACCTTTTGGTGATTGGCATATCCGGAGGACCTGCTCCTAGGATGCTATGTGGCTCCCATGTCAGGATATGGTATGCCTTTGGAGACCCTCCTGCCTCATCTACTCTTTGTGCCACCAGGCGGGGGTGATGTGGGGCGCCCCCACCCCCAACTTACCAAGTGTCACATAAGAAAGGGGCAAGGTTTACCCGACTCCTGGATTTGGAGAATGACTCACCCATAAAGCCAGGCAAGTTGCCTGAGGTAAGGACACATAGGGCTCTTCTACACCAAGCAGGATATTGCACTATAAAAGTGGTATATAAAAGGCAGGAGCCACACCAAGCAGGATATAGTGGTATGGAAGAAGTATATGGTGGTCTGTGTCAATGGGCCCCAACAGTTGTCAGTGCACTTCAATACCGCTATAAAGCAGTAGTGTGGCTCCTGCCTTTTATATACCGCTTTTATAGTGGAATATCCTGCTTGGTGTAGATGTACCCATAGATGCCCGCACTTTCACATGCAGATTCAGGGAGGGCTTGAATCTCCATTATTGTTTCAATAAAGAGGCCCTAGTTTATCCCAAGCTCTGTATCTGTGTCTTTATTCTACATTTCCTTCTCCACTTGCAACAGTGTAACAAATGCTTCTTAAACAGTAGACATGTAAGATAAAACTGTTAATGAACTATTGAGCATCAGATTTTGCAAACACAGGATATTTGCCAGATGGTTTATCTCAGTTCTAAATTTCAAATAATCAGATATCGATTTTTTTGGCTTCTTTCCTCTGTTGTCTGTGCTCTCTCTCTCTCTCTCTCTCTCTCTCTCTCTCTCTCTCTCTCTCTCTCTCTCTCTCTCTCTCTCACACACACACACACACACACACACACACACACACACACACACACACCTTGAAGATCTGCACTTTAATTGATGTAAAAGAACTTTTAGCTTGTTGAAAAGGTGCTTTAGTAGCCTAGATAAGAAAACAATAAAATCTAAGCGTGACTAAAAGCTGTTCTGGATCTCAGCAATTCATCTTCGGTGTAGTAGGTGGCTTTCCCAAGAGTACATCGTTCTAATTTTATGGGTAAAAACTGGTGCATTTGTCGAGAAATTTCCATCGAAGAGCCAATCCCAATACACTAAACATTTATGGCTGTACTAGAGAATAAGCTGTCCCTCGTGGCCACTGATTTAATTTGTCACTTCCCTAACTTACATTTATCCTTTGGCTTAATGTTCTAGGATACTCTGACCTTTAGTAAACATTCTATAACAAGACACACAGCTGCTATCACCAGGCGTACCGGATGATCTAATTTCAATTAGACACCTTCATATATTTTCTATTTCAGGCTGCGGGAGTTGATAAGATGCCCTTATAATTCATGTTTTCCTCGAGTAAAGGGCCATTTAGGTTTCTTTGCATCACAATACATCCTCTCCTTTAGAAAGTGAGTGCTGTTCAAAGCCAGGTTTGCCTAAATGTATACCCAAAAACAAGAATATGGCTGCCTCCTATGCTGACATTTATTCACAAGTATAAGGTGATGGGTGTAGGGCCCACCATCTTGGCAAGTGTACATCAAGTTACGTAAAGTTTGAAATACTGGCTGCTGTTTCAAATCATGCTAAAGTACATATGAAGCTCACTGTACATGAAGAATAATGATGTCAGAGAAATCTACAACATATTCCAATGAGATCTGATTTCTATGAATCCTCCCTACAAATTCCACAGTAGTCCAAGTCATGTGAACTTGCAGACTTGTTGTTTACTTTTGGGGTGGATTTGCGCAGTAGCATAAATATATACTTGCAAATGAATGACATTCTCATACCCCAAAAAACCAACAGATTCCATCAGTCTGTGGCTGATGCAACAAATCAGAAATGGAAGAGATTTAACCAAATCTGGATATCCCTTATTGAGATTGTTTTGTCTCTGCTTCACTGAGCTGGACAGCAAGGAGTACTGAATCAGTGGGTGAATGATATCAGGCCCAGAGGGAATGCAGCTACTTTTCCAAGTAGTGTTCAAGCTAAGGATGTACAAATTGTGTAAAATACATTCTGTTTGTGTTTCATGGACTGTCAGACACTGATGGGATAGGATTACTTTTCAGTTTCTGAATTTCTGCAGATTTGCCCCTAAATGCACAAAGTCCTCCCAAGTGCACACTGTTGAGTTTAACCTATAGGGAAAATGCACAGTTTTGGTCATTTTTTTAAGAAAAAAAATATACGTGTTTTTTCTCTGATGGAATTTGCACAAAATTCCCAAAGGTTAGAAAAGTCTGCACACTCCTTTGAACAGGGGGAAAGCTGGCCTGCTATTATTATTATTATTATTATTATTATTATTATTATTATTATTATTATTTGTATCCTGCCTTTTGCCCAGTGCTGGGCCTCAAGGCGGCCTTACAAAGTTTAAAATATACATGGGGGGGGGGAACAAAACCATAAACATTTAAAATACACAACAAAATTATAAGACATTAAACATAGATGGAGGGCCAGATTATTCTCCAAAGGGCTGCTGGAACAAAAAAGTTTTAGCCTGCTTTCGAAAGCCCATCAAGGAAGGGAGCCAGCCTAGCTTCCCTGGGAAGAGAGTTCCAGAGCACCAGAGCAGCCACCGAGAAGGCCCTCTCCCATGTTCCCACCAAGCATGCCTGTGAAGAAGGTGGGACTGAAAGAAGGGCTTCTCCAGAAGATCTCAAAGCATGGGCAGGCTCATAAGGGAGAAAACATTCTTTCAAATAACCTGGACCCGAACCATATAGAGCTTTATAGGTCATAACCAGCACTTTGAATTGTGCCCGGAAACAGACTGGAAACCAGTGGAGCTGTTTTAACAGAGGAGTTGTCTGCTCCCTGTAACCAGCCCCGGTCCACAATCTGGCTGCAGCTCTTTGAACCAGCTGGAGTTTCCGAACACTCTTCAAAGGCAGCCCCACGTAGAGCGCGTTACAGTAATCCGATCGGGATGTAACTAAGGCATGTGTCACCGTGGCCAGGTCCGACATCTCTAGGAACGGGCGCAGCTGGCGCACTACCTTTAACTGTGCTATGGGATCTGCAGGGCAGATTCATTAAAAAAAATGAACTCATTTGGTTCTGTTGCAGATTTCTCTGAAACCCCTGGTTCAGAGACAATGGATTAACTATACAATGTCTCTTATTAATAGTCAAAATCCAGAGTCCAACTTCCTTCTTTTTCTCATCCCTCTCTCTGTACACACACACACACACACACACACCTACCCTTTGGCCCTGGTTTTTCTGCAGTCCTGGGCTGAGCCCAAGACTGTGGAACATGTGGACCATTTCTGTGGCTTTACCCGGCTCCGTGCTGCAACCATCGGGGCTGGGGGAGGGGGGGAAGCGGGGAAATCAATTAAAACAAACAAATAAAACACCTTACCTTTCTGCTGGAGCACTCGTGTGCAGCTGGCCCTTTAAGAAAATTAAAAAATGGTGGATGTGACACCTCTCTTCTTGAGGTCGTCACGCCTTGCATGTAAACAAGGGTGAGATCTTGCATTATTCACAATGCGAGGTCTCCCCTCCTCTCCCCTGGACTTTACTGTACGTCTAGCTAAGGCCAGAGATACATGCACAAGCAGGCAAAACCTCAAAGCTTCTGAAGCGAAGGTACTCAATCAAAACTCCCCCCCCCCCCGGCTCCTTTGGACATCGTAGGAGTCACTTTTCCAGCAGCACCATATTTTTACTTTTCATCCTTCAGCAACTTCTTCCCCTCCTCTGCTTCCCCCAAAGTACCATCACATGTGGACTGAAAAAAATACTTCACATGCCAAATGTTATAATATGGAGATAAAGGAAAGCATACTTCATCTAATGCCGAATCGTCAGCTGGGGGAAATACACGTTGGGGAGGAGATTCAGAATGGTGGTTAGGCCTACCCCATCTTGTAAAGTGGAATTCTAGCAAACCCTCTTGCTACTATGATACTTCCCTCACACCTCGTGTGTTGGCAGCTTGCAGGTCTAGATGGCTTTTTGTGGAGGGAATGGAGAATGAAAGGCTCCTAGTTGCTGATCTCTACTCTTTGCAGAAAGAGGTTTTTTGCTAGTTTAGATCCCTTCCTCCATAAACTGCAATACTACCAAGGAGAGGGTAAAAAAAAGAAGGAAAAAAGATTATGATTGTGATGACGATGATAATGATGACGATGATGATGATGATGCAACAGCAGAGGAATCTGAAGGAAATATTTTTACAGCAACTAATTAGCTTATGAAATTCATTGACATATAGTATAACAAGGTCTACTAGGAGAATAGGCTAAATATTAGAAAATGGAGAAATTGTATCAATTCCATTTGTAAGGAGTAACCAACCAACTGCTCTTTGAGAACTTTCATCACTACAGAACATTCATCTTCATTATTATTTTTTTTGCTGCTGCTGCAGGGTTGGTTTTAGGGGTGAAAATTCCTCAAAAGATTCATGGGATTGGCATTTACAGCGATATCAGTTCTTCAGGCCTATAAAAATTAATAAACTGTTTGTTGCTGTTGTAGCTTAGCTTTAGGCCATAGCTAGATGGGGCAATATCCTGGGGCAATCCCCAGGATTGTCCCTGTGTGTCCACATGACAAGCAGGGGATCCCGGGAGAAGGGAGGGATGATACCCCCTTTCCCTGGGATATCGCCATACCCTTTCAGCTTGCTTTTTCCATGGTCTCGGGATGATCCTGAGACCAAGGAACATGTGGGTGGGCATCACGGTTTGTCCAGGCTCCTCACAGTTACTCGTAAGGAGCTGGGAACCATGCCCATCATGAGTGGGGTGGAGTTAGCGGGGGAAATTCTTCTAAATAAAAAAAACAACACTTATCATTTGCGTAAGAGCGCTCCTGCACTCGTCTCCTTTAAAAATGAAAAACAAAATGGTGGGTGTGGCGTCCTCTCCCTACGAGGTTGTCACATGCCACATGTGAACACAGGCGGAGATCTCGGGATAACAATATCGTGAGATCCTCACCCTTCTGTTGCGCTAGACCTGTAGTGTTAGTACATGCAGAGGCACCCAGTTTTCTGCTGTTGAAAGAAACTACAAGATAGAGGTTGGTCTAATCCAACATGGAATGTCTTGTGTTCTTAATCCGTGCACAGTTGGTAACACAGTCGTAGAGATGGGTCGGTGGTCCTCTTTGAGAAGGCTGCTTTAGCTTTCCCCACAGCAGTTTCTAAACATCCTTCTACTTTCTCACGAGCCCCAGGAGATTCAAACTCCAGTTAGATTCATTTTGATCCAACTGAGTTCATAAGAAATACAGTTTACATATAAACCACACAAGATACTTTGGGAGAGTTGTAAGGCTGAGACCTAAAAGGCAGCACAGTTGAGTTGTCTGGCATCCTTCCAAACAGGAATGTGCATGAGGCGAGTTGATTTTGAGCCTTCAACCCCTGTGGATATGATTGACCTCCAACTCTAGCTGTTTGTCAAGTGTTCTCTCTCTCTCTCTCTCTCTCTCTCTCTCTCTCTCTCTCTCTCTCTCTCTCTCCCTCTCTCTCTCTCTCTCTCTCCCTCTCTCTTTCACACACACACACACATGCCAAAAATAAATAAATATCTCCTACATTTTCTTTTTTGACCATGCTTATTCAATTTAATGGGAGCAGCATTGATTTTGAAAAGGAATTCAAAAAATAACATTTCAGAGAAATTCTTGTGGGTTGAGATGGGCCTGTTCAGACAACATGCTAAGCCATGGTTAGGCCGCTAACCCTTTTGCAGCAGATGGTTAGAGAGTGTGTTTATGTAGCTAACATGTTAAGAAATGGTTCACACAACACACTAAACCATATTGTTTAGCTCAAAATGCTTAACCATCATGGCTTAGGGCTCATCTACACCAAGCAGGATATTGCACTATGAAAGCAGTATATAAAAAGCAGGAGCCACACCAAGCAGGATATAGCAGTATGAAAGTGGCATATGGCATGTGTCAATGGGCCCCAACAGTTGTTAGTGTCCTTCAATACTGCTATAAAGCGGTAGTGTGGCTCCTGTCTTTTATATACCGCTTTCATAGTGCAATATCCTGCTTGGTGTAGATGTGCCCTTAGTGTGTCATCTGAACAGGGTCAGGAACTAAAAGCAGTTGCAAATAGTGGACAGCACAATTCCAAATTAGTATTTTTAGAAATTCTTCAAGATAAACACATGCAGGACAGAACAAGTGATAAAGTGAGCTCATGGTTCAATAATGAAACAGAATGAAGGAAATCTGAACCATCTTCAGATAAAGAAGGGAACAGAAGTTTGCAAAATTGGATCGTGTAATTTAGGGTGACCATATGAAAAGGAGGACTGGGCTTCTGTATCTTTAATCATTGTATATAAAAAGGAATTTCAACAGGTGGCATTTGAATGCATTCAGCACCTGGTGAAATTCCTTCTTCATCACAACAGTTAAAGCTGCAGGAGCCCTGCCCTCTTTAGTGACCAGATACATCTTTGAAATGTGCATATTCTTCTCCCATTGCTCAAAATATATTTGTGTGCAATTTTCAAATGTACACATCCTGTAGAACATATTTGTTTTGGTACACAAATCACAATGCAAGCTCAAAAATGTATGGACTTCGACCACAGATTGCATCCAAATCTGTATTCATTCCAGAAGGTGTGGAAGTGAACTGAAAACGAACTGAAACAAATTTCTCATACATCCCTAATAACAGCTTCTGCCTATGGAACTCCAGGCACTAACTTCAGCAATTCAACTTGAGGACTCTGCTACAGTCCTCAGTTTGAGCATCACCCACCAAACCCCAGACTGGCTCTGACTAGTCTTATTGGCCACTAGATTGTGGCTAGTAACTGCCCACATTGGCCATTCTTTTCCGCATGACAGTTTTGTTTGTATTTTACAAGGAGAATTGCTATCAGTCATTACAATTCCATTATTTACAAAGCTATTAGAATATTTCAATACCCATTTTCCTTGGTTTCACAACAGATGTATGATATATACATTGGAGCTTAGAGCACACTGGCTTACAAAAAAATGAATGAACCCCATTAACTGTGAAATACGTATTTTGTCACCTTTGGAGTCAGAACATTTCCCAAACTAATAAGGATAAATGTGTACATTTATATGCTTACTTTAGAAATGTAAAACTGAATTGTGTGCTACCCAAAGTGCTATAGTCCTGTAAACAGGGGTTGATTCATGGTTAGAGCATTAGCTATAGCACACCCATGAATTACTGCTTGTATAAATTCTCTTTTGCATTTTCAGTGTTGCCCACTTTATCTTACAACTATATGTAGAAAATGATATGCTGTACAAATAAAAGATTATTGTCCTTTAATTATGTTATACATTAAAAGGGAAACGACCTACACCCATCATTGGAGGCCTACTGGGACTGTCATGCAAATCTGGATATGATTCAATGGGGCACGTTGGGTAGATCATCAAATTGTAGTGATAGTGTGTCAAAAAGAGAGAGCCAATGTGCACAGACCGGGCAGAATGCTGAGTTGTACCCTAATTGGAGAGTCAAGGGTGATGCAGTGGTCCAAGGGTCAGTACTGGATGAAGGATTGGGACCATGTAGACAAGAATGGACTCAGTTTTCATTGTCAGAGCTGTGCTGTAGGCTGCCACTAAGCAGTGGAGGCTGGTGACTCCAACATCAATGGAGCTGTCAGTGTTCTCTGGGTTTTAGTCAGAACCTGCCAGAAGTTTAAAGTAGCTACCCCAGGTGCTGAACGCTATCTCTAGTGATATAAAAAGTAATAATTTATTTCTTACCCGCCTCTCTGATCGGATCAAGGTGGGGAACAACAAGCATAAAATACACAAAATACTGATTAAGAACACAGCATACACTGTTAAAAGCATCCTAAAAGCATATTAAAAGTATCCTAAAAGTATCTACTGGATAGGCCTGCTGAAAGAGAGCAGTCTTGATATCCCTAAAATTGGTTCATTGCCTTGGATAGCTCCTTTAGAGTGCTGAGTAGTTCTGACTGAGACCCAGAGCAGATCGACCAGCCTGGACCACCATAAAGTGCAAGCCAGGAAAGAAGCCAGGAAGTCAGACCCAGGAAACAGTTTGAGAATAAAAGCCACCAAGGACAATTGATGCCCAAGCAAAATCCCAGCCTGCATTTGGGACGCATGAGAAATGTGTTTCAGTTCAGGTTTGGTCAGGATTTACCCAGTCTGGATTCCATGCAATTTGTTGCCCTGTAGACCTCGTGTGGCACAGAGTGGTAAAGCAGCAGTTTCTGCATCTGAAACTCTCCCCACGGCCTGAGTTCGATCCCAGCGGAAGCTGGTTTCAGGCAGCCGGCTCGGGTCAACTCAGCCTTCCATCCTTCCGAGGTCGGTAAAATGAGTACCCAGCTAGCTGGGGGAAAGGTAATAACGACCGGGGAAGGCAACGGCAAACCACCCCGCTATAAGGCCTGCCAAGAAAATGTCAGCGAAAGCTGGCATCCCTCCAGTGCTTGCATGAGAGGTTCCTTTCGTTCCTAGACTAATATATAGATTAGAATGCAGTTATCCTGGAATAGCAAACTTTGCAAATTTTTGTGATGTAGTTCTTGGCTAAAAGAAAGATGCAAACCAAAATGAACATAGGAGGGCAAATGTGTACAGAAATGCATATTGAAGGGAAATTGCATAGTTTGTGGAGGTAATACATGCAATGAACATGCAAATAATCAAGCTTTTTTAAAAAATGAAAAAGCAGCATTTATTTGCAGAAAATTGGGAAGAACAGGCTAATGATTAATCCATTATCAATCCATCCCTGGCTAGATAGTGGTGCATGATTGATTGTGTCTCCTAGATCACATGACTTTGAGACCAGGAGAATTCTGGTCTGTGAAAATGACATTCTGGCTTTGCCCCAATGGGCAAGACAGTGTAACGAGAACTGATTTAAGGCTATTTAAAAGTGCAATAGGTCTGAAAATATATTTCAAAACTTAAGCAAGAAACCCAGGGAATACTCCTTTAAATAGTTAAGCAAATGAAACATGCCATAGAGGAAGTATTAAGATATGAATGGTGTATAAAGAAAATGAAATGGAAATGAACATAGGATATAGAAATGAAATGTGAGACATGCAATGATTACAAAGAAATAGATTCGTACATTTTGCAAAATACGCTGCAGTTTAATTCTTGCTAAGGCCTGTTAGAACACAATGTGAAAACATTAATGGACCCAACAAGCAGCTGTTGCATTGTTACCTAGCTCCACTTAAAACGTCCACAAGTCCAAACTAGTTAAAATGCAATGTTGATACTTTCAACTATACAGCAGTATGGTAGGGTGACCATATGGAAAGGAGGACTGGGCTCCTGTATCTTTAACAGTTGAATAGAAAAGGGAATTCCAGCAGGTGTCATTTGTATATATGGGGAACGCCCTCTTCATCACAGCAGTTAAAGCTGCAGGAGCTAGACTAGAGTGACCAGATTTAAAAGAGGGCAGGGCACCTGCAGCTTTAACTGTGGTGATGAAGAGGAAATTTCACCAGGTTCCCCATATCTACAAATGACACTTGCTGAAATTCTCTTTTCAATACAACTGTTAAACATACATGAGCCTTGTCCTCCTTTTCATACGGTCTCCCTACAGTATGGTCCAAACTTTTAGAGAAAGTAAGGAAAGAATGAAAGAAAGGCTAAAGTAAGTAATTGCTACCTATCTCAGGCAGAGATCTGAAGAACGGGCTTTTGTAGACCTGGAGGAAGGTTGAAAGTGATCTCTCAGGGTGTAGAACTCAGCAAACTCCAGTTAGGAAAAGATAATCCAGCTAGAAAGTAGAGAAAATACTTTAGTTTGGAAAAGGGTAGTGAAGTCTGAGATTCACCAGCGAGTGAAATAAAATAGTTGGAGGAAACTAAATCAATCTGTTCGGGAGGTAAGCATCTCATCTCCAAAACCTAATTCAGAAACAATGGGCAGCTGCAACCTTAAAACCTGAAGAAGAGAGAAGAAACTGAAGAAGAGACACACATTCTTTGTTCTCACAAAAAGAAAGCAAACACAAACTATTGCCTAATCGGTTAGCAAAACTTGGAGCTATACAAATGGGAACAACAGAAAGAACTATCTGGCTGGCCAGATCACATTACGCCAGTCCTTTTACAACTTCATTGGCTGCCAGTCCAGGTCTGGGCCCGATTCTAAGTGCTGGTAGAAACTCTCCCCACGGCCTGTGTTCGATCCCAGCTGAAGCTGATTTCAGGCAGCCGGCTCGGGTCGACTCAGCCTTCCATCCTTCCGAGGTCGGTAAAATGAGTACCCAGTTAGCTGGGGGAAAGGTAGTAACGGCCGGGGAAGGCAACGGCAAACCACCCCGCTATAAGGCCTGCCAAGAAAACATCAGTGAAAGCTGGCGTCCCTCCAAGAGTCAGTAATGACTCAGTGCTTGCATGAGAGGTTCCTTTCCTTCTCCTATTTGAAGGAACGCCTCCTCCCATATGTACCTGCCCGGACCTTAAGATCATCTACAGGGGTCCTTCTCCATGAGCCCCTGCCAAAGGAAGTGAGGCAGGTGGCTACTAGGAGGAGGGCTTTCTCCGCTGTGGCACCCCGGTTGTGGAATAAGCTCCCCCGAGATTTCTGTCCACCAGGCGCCTACACTGTACTCCTTTCATCGCCAGCTGAAGACCTTTTTGTTCTCTCAGTATTTTAACACTTAATTTTAACTTAAATTTAAATTTTACTGTTTTAACTATGTATTTTAATCTTATATCCAATTTTGCTGCGTGGTTTTATCCTGATTGTGCTTTTATACTGATTTTGTATTTGTGCTTTTAACCTGTTGGTTGTTTTATTATGGTGTTAATTTTTGTGAACCGCCCAGAGAGCTCCGGCTATTGGGCGGTATGAAAATGGAATAAATAAATAAATAAACTAAACCAAACCCCTCCTCCTAGTGTTCAGTCTCTTTTTGATTTACAGACTCCCCAAGCTTTCCTCCCTTTTGATTGGCATTTCCCATAGGGCGACCATATTTGGGAAACCCCAAAATACTGTTGTTTTTATACTGTTTTTATGTTTTTTTAAGTTTTGTATACTTTTAATGTTTACTATTTTTAATTGTTGTAAACCGCCCAGAGAGCTTCGGCTGTGGGGCGGTATATAAATGTAAATAAATAAATAAATAAATAAAAGAGGACAACCCGGGGGGGGGGGGCTGTGTCATATGAGGAAATTATAGAAAATTAAAGAAAATCCCCCCCCCCCCCAGACACCCAGGGTTGCCCATAGTTTTAGGCAGGTGATGCTACCTTAGGGCTCATCAACTGAAAGGGCAATTAAAATGATCAAGGGGCTGGAGCATCTCCCCTAAGAGGGAAGGTTACATCAACTGGGATTGTTTAGCTTGGGGAAAAAAGGAGGCTAAGGGGAGACATGAGAGAGGTGTACAAAATTATGCATGGTGTAGAGAATGTTTCTCCCTCTCTCAAAATACTAGAACCCGGAGTGGTCCCATGAAGCAGATTGGTGGGAGATCCAGGACAAATTAAAGGAAGTACTTCTTGACTAAATTTTCAAAATGCTTACAGCCTGGTCCACAATTAAAATATTTGAATAAAAGCTGAGCATCATCATCATTTATAATTTTTTAAGCACTGAGCCTCGTGTGGTGCAGAGCGGTAAAGCAGCAGTTTCTGCAGCTGAAACTCTCCCCAAGGCCTGAGTTCGATCCCAATGGAAGCTGGTTTCAGGCAGCCGGCTCAGGTCGACTCAGCCCTCCATCCTCCCGAGGTCGGTAAAATGAGTACCCAGTTAGCTGGGGGAAAGGTAATAATGACTGGGGAAGGCAATGGCAAACCACCCCATAAAGCTGATTGGTGGGAGATCCAGGACAAATAAAAGGAAGTACTTCTTCATACTGCACATAGTTAAATTATGAAACTCACTACCAGAAGATGTAGTGATGGCCACCAATTGAGATGGCTTTAAAAGGGGGTTGGATAAATTCCTGGAGGTGAAGGCTATCAATGGCTACTAGACCTGATGGTGCTATGCTATCTCCAGTATCCGAGGCTGTAAGCTGGTGTGCACTAGTTGCAGGGTAACATGGGTGGGAGGGTGCTGTTGCACCATGTCCTGCTTTGTTCATCCCTGGCCGATGGCTGGTTGGCCACTGTGTGAACAGAGTGCTGGACTAGATGGACCCTTGGTCTGATCCAGCATGGCACTTCTTATGTTCTTTATCAGGAACATACTGGACTCATGGAATTGCTAGCTGAGAGGAGTAACAAACATTGCAACTTCTTCTCATAGTGGCCCATTGCACTACAACTTGACCCTTGCTTTGTCAGCATAATTGCCTCCACCTCCAACTTCAGGCAGGAACTCTCTCTGTCCTCAAGGAAAGACAGGCCTGCTTATGAACCAAAGTTTCACTCCCATTCTATTCCCTGACTTCCTTCTAAGCCCTCTATCCCCAACACTTGAACCCCAAAAGGGGCCTGAGTAATAGTCTGAGGTGAATGACCTGAATGATCCAAATATCTGACCTCTGCTTAGTAGCCCTGTTAGTGCAGGGCATGAGAATTGGTGCCTCATTCTGCTGTGGCTGGGTTGTGCTTAATCCTGGGACAAACTAGGGTCGAATCCATTTAGCAAGGTCAGTAAGCAAGAAAAATGTCAAAGCATAGTATTACCAGTCTAGGGGTGCAGCGAGGGAGAGACAATAATCAGCATAAGAGCTCAGTCCAAAGAGAAGCAAAGTTTCAAGGTTCTGAAATAAGGGGTTGGTCCAACAAACAACAGGTCTCAACTGAGAGCTTGTAAACCAGAGCTTGTGGAGCCCCACCCAGGACTCAGCTGCAGCTCATCCGAGGCTTCTGGATGACGTTCTCCTCATGGAAAGACTTTATGCATGAGGAGTCCTTTACTCATGAGGAACCTTCCTTTTCAAATAAGCACTCCTTTTCACAGGGGCTCTTCTGGCCTGCTCTTGTGGGCTGGGAGGTGACACTCAGCTGCTCTCTCTGAGGTAGATTTTCCCCTCCGCTTGTGGGGAGCCCAGGCTCTTCCTCTGGCATGGGCTGGTCTTTGATGCTGTTTGTTTATGACAGCTCTAGTTCCTCCTCAGAAGATGATTTCTCCTGCCTTGAGCTTCATCATTCCTAACCAGAGGGGACATACCTAAGGGGAAACTACTACTGAATCTACCCCCCCCCTCTAGGAAAGCATCAATGTACCCCCCCCCAGTGAATTTGGCAGGTAGAAAAATAAATAATATTCTGCCTTTTCAATGCCACCCACTCAGATCTACACACTTTCATGCAATCTGCAAGTCTCCACTTGAATTTTATATTTTCATTTTCTAGCAAAATGTTATTACCTGCCCCAGGCTGGGTTATACATTTAAATAAATAAGGGAGATGGAAAGAAATAAGAACACTAAATCCACCTTGCACATTTTTAAGCAGGAATAGATAGTAACCATGCTATTAGTTCAATGAAAACTGATTGCCAAAAGGGCACCTACTGAATTGTAATTGAGTCAATAGATCTACATCTCCTTGCCGAACCGATCACGAGAAAGCAGATAAGCTATTATTTCTGTAACAGCATTTGCAATCAATATATTAAACAGCGATGGGGCTTGAAGATGCTCTGAGGGGTTTCAAAGCAGCGACCAATAAGTTTTTTCATCCGTTTATAAAATGTCAATTAGCCCAGATTACAGGAGGAGGAGGATATACTGATTTCCAACTGCTCCCCCCCCCCCTTTAATGCTTGGATGTTGCTAAATGTCTGAGAGGTTAGTAAAATTGCAACATATTGCTTTGCGTATGTTTTGTTTCAAATTAGTGTCGCTGCCAACTAAGTTTGTTCTCTGAACAAGATTTTAAATACTTACTGACAACGATAATCTGTCTTTTAATTACTAAAAACACACAACATCAACCCTGTCTCAGTCGGTCAAAAAACATTTAGGGGCTGGAAAATGTGACTGCATATGGGCTGCAATTTATTTGGAGAGCCAGGGTGGTATAGCTGCTAGAGTATTGGACTGGGAGCCATGGAAATCCAATGGGTGACTTTGGGCCAGTCACAACAGATATGTGACTGGCCCAGTCATACACAAATACTTGAAAGGTTGTCACACAGAGGAGGGCCAGGATCTCTTCTCGATCCGTCCAGAGTGCAGGACACGGAATAACGGGCTCAAGTTAAAGGAAGCCAGATTCCAGCTGGACATCAGGAAAAACTTCCTGACTGTTAGAGCAGTACGAGAATGGAATCAGTTGCTTGGTGAGGTTGTGGGCTCTCCCACACTAGAGGCCTTCAAGAGGCAGTTGGACAACCATCTGTCAGGGATTCTTTAGGGTGGATTCCTGCATTGAGCAGGGGGTTGGACTCGATGGCCTTGTAGGCCCCTTCCAACTCTGCTATTCTATGATTCTATGATTCTATGACTCTATGACTCTCAGCCCAACCTGCCTCACAGGATTGTTGTTGTGAGGATAGAAATGGATAGGAGAAGGATTATATATGTCGCCTTGGATTCCTTAAGGAGAAAAAAGGTGGGATATAAAAGTAATAAATAACAAATTAAATAAATAGTTCTCAGTGAGGACATAAGCCTATGGCCTTAGCTAGACCTAAGGTTTATCTCGGGGTCATCCCTGTTCATCTAAGTGACACACAAGGGATCCTGGGAGCAGGCAGGGATGACCCCGGGATGATCCCGGGATAGACCTTAGGTCTAGCTAAGGCCTATGTCTCCATTGAACCATTTCAGATTGTGGGTAGAATAGAATAGAATAGAATATTTATTTCTTAGCTGCCTCTGGATCGAGGTGGGGAACAACATTAAATACAAAATCACAATAAAATGCATAAAACTGGTTGAAAACATATAAAACTGATTCAACATTAAAATAACAATTGGATATGTTAAAAAAACCCACACACATCTGGGTAGGCCTGCCAGAAGAGATCAGTGTTTATGGCTGTATTAAACTCAGAGCGAGTATTAAGCCGATGAACTTCCTCCAGCAGGCGTTCCACAGCCTGGGGGTGGCAGAAGAAAAGGTCCTCTGGGTATCAGTTGTCAGCTTAGTTGTGGCTGAATGTAATAAATTCTTCCCAGAGGACCTGAGTGTGCAGGACGGATTGCACAGGATAAGGCAATCCCTCAGATAACCTGGACCCAAACCATGTAGGGCTTTAAACACTTTGCACTTCACCTGGAATGATTTTTTTTGGACGGAAGGAAATATATTTATATTAGGAATGTGCAAATCAGCCAACTTGAGCTCATCTAAGTTCTCCAGATTCCAACTTCAATCTCATGCCAATTTGAGTCCATATAAGAGTGTGTTGTTTTTTGGGCATGGAAATCCGTATGCATTTTCATGGATATTTTTTCCCCAAATGCAGGCATCAATTCTGTGCATTTTTGAAATGTACACATGCTTGTCCTATAGATTAAAGTGTCATTGTGCTCATTTTTCAGTAGCACACATTTTTCATGCACATTATTGATTGATTTATTACAATTTTATACTGCCCAATAGCCGAAGCTCCCTGGGCGGTTCACAAAACATTTCTCAAATGTACTCATGCTGTCAAACACGGGTTCCCCCGCCCCCAGTCTGCAAATCACATTGTAAGTGTGGAAATGTACAGACTTTGACTACAGCTTGCATCTAGGGGCGTAGCTAGACCTAAGGTTTATCCCAGGATCATCCCTGGTTCATCCCTGCCTGAGCACTGGATGCCCGTTGTGGCACTTAGATGAACAGGTTTGACCCCAGGACAATCCTGGGATAAACTTTAGGTCTAGCTACGGCCTAAGACTCTGTTTGGTCTAGAAGGTACAAATTGTGTAAAATCCTGATGAAAAATAAACTGAAATGGATTTCTTATACATCCCTAATTTATATGGAGGAACATTTGTAAACTTGGCTCCACGACTGACATTTGAAGTGGCACAGCGAAGATACAGACTTAATATAAGAAAATAAAAAGTGCCATGCTGGATCAGAGAAAGGGTCTATCTAGTCCAACACTCTGTCCATAGTGGCTAACCATCTGTCGACCAGGAACCCACAAGCAGGATACAGTGCAAAAGCACCCTCCCACCCATGTTCCCAGCAACTGGTGCACACAGGCTTACTGCCTCTGATACTGGAGGTAGCGCATAGCCATCAGGACTAGTAGCCATTGATTGCTTTCTCCTACAGGATTTTATCCAACCCCCCCCCTTTTAAAGCCATCCAAATTGACTTTACCATCTCATTGGTGAGAATGAAATAAATATATTATGCTTCGAGTAGGCTCTGGTTGCCCCTGCATCTATCAGAATTTGTGTCATAAGAATTAAAAGGCCTTGCTTATTCAAAGGGCATAGCTAGATGAGGCAATACCCTGAAGATCACCCCGGGATCGTCCCTGTGCATTCACATGACACACAGGGCACCCCGGGAGCAGGGAGGGATGATCCCTCCATTTCCCCAGGATTCTGCCATACTTCTAGCCTGGTTTTTCCATGGTCGCGGGCTGATCTTGAGACCATGGAATGTGTGGCTGGGTGTCGTAGTTTGTCCTGGCTCCGTGCGAATAAGCCTAAGGAGCCAAGAGCTGGGCACAGAGCAACTCAGGAGTTATTATTATTATTATTATTATTATTATTATTATTATTATTATTTATTTATTTATATAGCACCATCAATGTACATGGTGCTGTACAGATTACACAGTAAATAGCAAGACCCTGCCGCATAGGCTTACAATCTAATAAAGTTGTAGTAAACAATAAGGAGGGAAAGAGAATGCAAACAGGCACAGGGAAGTGTAAACAGGCACTGGGTAGGGTGAAGCTAAACAGTATAGAGTCAGAACAAACTCAATATTTAAAAGCTATAGGGAACAGAAAGTTTTTTAGCTGAGTTTTGAAAGCTGTGATTGAGTTTGTAGTTCTCAAGTGTTCTGGAAGAGCGTTCCAGGCGTAAGGGGCAGCAGAAGAAAAAGGACAAAGCCGAGTAAGGGAAGTAGAGGTCCTTGGGCAGGCGAGAAGCATGGCATCAGAGGAGCAGAGAGCACGAGCGGGGCAATAGTGTGAGATGAGAGAGGAGAGATAGGCAGGAGCTAGGCCGTGAAAAGCTTTGAAGGTCAACAGGAGAAGTTTATATTGGATTCTGGAGTGAATTGGAAGCCAATGAAGAGATTTCAAAAGTGGATTGACATGGTCAGAGCGGCGGGCCAAGAAGATGATCTTAGCGGCAGAGTGGTGGACAGAGACCAGTGGACTGATGTGAGACGAAGGAAGGCCAGAGAGAAGAAGGTTGCAGTAGTCCAACCGAGAGATAACCAGTGCATGAACGAGAGTCTTGGCAGAAGAGACAGACAAAAATGGTCGGATCCTGGCAATATTATACAGGAAGAAACGACAGGATTTTGCTACTGCCTCGATATGAGGAATAAAGGAGAGCGAGGAATCAAATATAAAGCCAAGACTACGAGCTTCCTTGACCGGAGTAAGCGTGACATTGTTGACAGTAAGAGAGAATGAGAGGAGAGGGGAAGGTTTAGGAGGAAAAACAAGCAGTTCGGTTTTTGCCATATTAAGTTTCAAACGACGATGAAGCAGCCAGGCTGAGATATCAGAAAGGCATGCCGAGATACGATCGTGAACATCAGGAGAAAGTTCCGGAGATGAGAGATATAATTGTGTATCATCGGCATACAGGTGATATTGGAGGCTTACCCAAGGGCAGCATGTATAAAGAAAACAACAACGGGCCAAGCACCGAGCCTTGCGGAACCCCTACTGAAAGGGGAAAAGAGGAAGACGAGGAGCCGTTAGCTGACACGCTGAAAGAGCGACCCTCTAGATAGGAGGTGAACCAGTTGTAGACAGAGCCACAGAGTCCAAGGTCATGGAGGGAATCTAAGAGAAGATCGTGATCAACCGTGTCAAAGGCTGCAGTTAGATCAAGGAGAATAAGAACGGAATAATGGCCTTTAGACTTGGCAGTAAGAAGATCATTGGTGATCTTGGTAAGGGCTGTTTCAGTGGAATGCAAAGGACGGAATCCAGATTGAAAGGGATCCAGAGCAGAGTTACTAGAGAGAAAGTCAAGACAACGAGAGTAGACCACACGTTCCAGGATCTTTGAGACAAGAGGCAACAGAGAGAAAGGTCAGTAGTTAGACAGAGATAGTCGATCAAGAGTGGGTTTTTTGAGAATGGGAGAGACTGTAGCATGTTTAAAAGCAGAAGGAAATGAACCAGAGGACAGAGAAGAATTAATGATGTGGAGC
The DNA here is from genome assembly GCF_023053635.1 of Elgaria multicarinata webbii. NCBI lineage: Eukaryota > Metazoa > Chordata > Lepidosauria > Squamata > Anguidae > Elgaria > Elgaria multicarinata. The sequence goes on from NC_086180.1 coordinate 10,348,274, forward strand.
AAGGACGGGAGGATAGCGGGGATAAGATTAATAAAGACGCGAGAGGGAATCGGATCACGGGAACAAGTGGAAGGCTTTGACGAGCGCAGTATTTTAGACAGTTCATCAGCTGAGACCGAAGAGAACGCCGAGAGAGTTGCAGGAGGAACTGACAGGTGAGGAACAGGAGCTGGAAGCGGAGCAGAGCTGGCCAGATCGGAGCGAATAGTTTGGATTTTAGCATTGAAGAAAGAGGCAAAGTCATTGGCAGACAGAGAGGCGGGGAGAGATGGTGGATTAGGCTTCAGAAGAGAATTGAAGGACGCGAAGAGCCGCTGAGGGTGCCTAGCATTTGACTGGATCAACGTTGAGTAGTGCTGCTGTTTGGCCAGTGAAATGGCAGAAGAGAAAGAGGAGAGAACAAATTTGTAATGGACGAAGTCCGCCCAGTCCCTGGTCTTATGCCACAGGCGTTCGGCTGCCCGGGAACAGGAGCGAAGGTAGCGGAGGAAAGAGGTGAGCCATGGTTGGGGTTGAGAGGGGCGAACTATCCGAGTTGTAGATGGAGCAAGATTATCAAGAGTTGAAGATAAGGAGGAGTTAAAGGAGGAGACGGCTGAGTCCAAGGAGACGCTGTGAAGACAGAAGGAAGAGAGGAGGCTAGAGACTGAGAGAAAGCCTCATAGTTGATAGAATGCAGGTCACGACAAGGGCGTGAAGCGGGGCGTGAAGGAGGGGGATTGTGAGTAATATTGAAAGAGACTAGATGATGATCTGACAGAGGAAAGTCAGCAATAGAAAAGTCCAGGACAGAGCAGTTCCGAGTGAGTACAAGATCCAGACAGTGTCCAAGGGAATGTGTGGGTGCTTCAGACCAGAGCTTAAGATCGTAAGAGGAAGCTAAGGAGCGAAATCGTAGAGCTGCAGCATCGTGAGGGTCATCCACGTGGATATTGAAGTCACCCAAGATCAGAGTAGGACAGTTATCAGAGAGGAGAAAGGACATCTCAGGTGGGGAGGGGGAAGGCAACGTTTTTTTTTTGTTTTTTTTTTTTAAAAAATACTCACGATTTTTACACGAGCACTTGTGCACTTCTTCTCGTTTTAAAAATAAATCCAAAATGGCAACTGCGATGTCGTGTGCCACATGTAGACCAGGGCAACGGTCTCTCAAACATAAAATCATGAGATCGTCGCCCTACAATCCCCCTCGTCTAGCTGAGACCAAAGACTGCGATGGATGTGCACGGGACAGCAGAGATCTCAGACGACAGATAGCCACGTTGGTTTTAGATGACACCACACACATCGAAAGAACATGTGATTCTGGTATCATGACATTGAAGAAGGATATATAAATAGTTTAGAACAATGTTTTTGTTCTTTTGTTGAAATGCCATTTAAACCTTCGGGGTCAATGCCCAGCCCCCCCCCCCAAGCCCCAAATACATTTCTCGAGACATGTCAAAACTAGGGGTTAGTGAGGGTAAGGGAAAAGGGATTCTCAACTTTTCCAAGATTCTGTGAATGCCACTTTGTAACTCAGTTTCTCATTGTCCCATTCTTTTTTACAACCTGTTTTTCTTTTCATTTGAACATGAAAAGTGAGCGTTTTCATATGAATGTTTCAAACTGTGCACTTTACCCCCGTTTCTGAAAGCATGAAAATGTGTAATTTTTTAAATACACATTTTAAAGTGCCTTGTTCTCCCCATCCCTCCCCCATAAAAAAAATTTGCTTTTTTCAAGATTACAAATGTAGGTATTTGTATTCCCCCCCCCCCAAAAAAAAGAAATATGCTTCCATTCATGTTTGGTATTGGAGGTGGGGCAAGTTTGAAAGATTTGTGCACTGTAATGAAATTCTCATACACCCCTACTGTACACATTATCAAGTTTTTGGTATGTGTATGCATGCATGTATTATTTCCATTGTTTATATACTGCCCATTTAATGTGGGGCTCTGGACAGTTAACAACAACAATGGTTAAAACCATAAAAATATCCTTAACAAAAAAGAAAGATCAAGCAAGATTGAATGGATAAATAAAACCAGCAACACTACGAATGGTTGATTAAAATGCACAGATGATTTTAAAAGATCTTAAAACAATTCTAATACCTGGGTGAATAGTAAGCTCTTCATGTGATATTGAAAGAAGTACAACATCTCGAGGACAAAACTGTTGTGGTTGGGTGCGGTGGCAGGTTCCAAACAGATACGAACACTTCTTTCTCTCTTGTTCCCTCCCTTTCTCTTTCCCCTTCAAAATTGAGACCAGAGTGATTTTCGTATTCTGAATTGCTCAGCCAACTCAGCAACCTGAATCCTGTATAATTGAATTAAGCCACAGGACTGAGCAGACTGCAGGTACATACCTATGCAGCTCTAGATAACGATGTGATGGTTTTACAAATATAGGAACATAACCCAGTGCTTTATGTAATATACTTGCCCTAGAATGCTCATCCTCTCAGAGTTTATAGCTTCATTACAAAATGGGTTTAGTGTACCGGACACATTGGAGCTTAATTTCAGACTATATGTTAATAGTGCCATAATGTTTTCATGAACCCGTGGGAAATGCATGCTGTTTCCAACACACACACACACAGTGGTCATGCACATTTCTAAGAATGCATTTTCTGTGTGTGGGTAGACCAATCAGCTGAACGTGCCTGAATAATATCAAAAATGTCCCACATTTCCAACACGCCACACCATGTGGTTGCAATGAATTGCCCATTATCTGGCTGATCCATATATCTTGAAAAACTTGAATGTTTTTCCGGAATTTGGAGAACAGAGCTTGGGTCAGTACTAGGGATGTTCTCCACTTCTCTTCGGTTCAGAGAAGCAGGAGCGAGGCGGCCTAATTCGCCTCCGGAAAAGGCGGAGGCGAAGAGAGTCAGGGGGGCTGCGGATCGAGGCGAAGAGGATCGCCTCAATCCAGAGCTTCGCCTGAAGGTAAGTGGGGGGGGAGGGGGACTAATCTGGCACTGCCGGCACCGCCATCCATGCGGCTGCGGCGGTGGCAGCACCAGGTAAGGGAGCAGGGAGGAGGGACGCTTACCTTTCTCCATCGCAGGCTTCAATTGAGGCCCCGGTTGAAGCCGGAAGTGAAGGCTGAGGCCTCTTCCGGCTTCAACCGGGGCCTCAATTGAAGCCTGCGACGGAGGAAGGTAAGGGAGCGGGGCTGGGGGCTGGGGCGGGGGGCTGGCCTACCTGGCGCCGCCACCGCCGCCATCCATGTGCTGCCACCACCGCCGCCAGGTAAGGGAGCAGGGAGGAGGGACGCTTACCTTCCTCCGTCGCGGGCTTCAATTGAGGCCCCGATTGAAGCCGGAAGTGAAGGCCGAGGCCTCTTCCGGCTTCAGCCGGGGCCTCAACTGAATCCTGCGACAGAGGAAGGTAAGGGGGCGGGGTGGGTGGGTGGTTTCTCTTGCGCCGCTGCCGCCGTCCATATAGTGGCGGCGGCGAAGCCGGATCTCGCTCCGCGGAGTGGGAGACGGGCGGAGCGGCGCGAAGAGGATCGGGCCCGATCTGGATTTTCTGGATCGGGCCACAAAGCAGATTGGGGGGTCCGTGCACACCCCTAGTCAGTACTACCTTGAATTTCAGGAAATAGTGAAAAGGTTTCCTGAGAATTCCATGCCTGGTTGTGTTTGAGGCTGTGAACCGGATATGTCCGAATAATTTGCAAACGGGAATGAGATTCTTGTATATCCTGAATGCAAACATTCATGCACTTGATGCAGACATGCACAAACAGCCAGAGAAAGAGACTGACTTTGACAATGGTACCCACCCCCAACGAACCCATCGTGGCTGAGCATGGGTGTTCTACCCATTTCTCTAACATGTTGTTTACTGCTCTGCACTAGTTCTCCCATGAAGAGCTGTGAAAGGCACACCTGATAACACAAGGAATGGAGGTAGAGGATCGACTACAATTACTGATGCCACATATGAGCTTTAGCATCATCTCTTGTGCTGATGCCTGAATCATATAGTACAGCCAGTGTGGTACACTGGAGCAAAAAGTAGGAGTGCAATCCTTTAGCTGCAAATGACGCATGTGCCAACATCTACAGCCTAGAACAGCCACAGAGCAACAAGGAACCTGGAAGAGGGGTTGGGTAGAGGCAATCACGTAATTAGCTGTGAACTTTGGAAGTGCTTCTCTGTATGGCCTAGCACCACCTTTCAAAGCAGACACACAGTCCATAGTTGAGCTGACAACCGAAATGTATACTTTTGCTTCCAGGAAGCTGGAGCAACAGAGGGCCTCTCCTGTCAGTTATGCAGGACATTGCTGGGTGTTCCAAGGATGCCCCTGTTAAGAGCCACACTGTGCGACTTGTCTCAGGCAACAGATTGGGAGGGGTGGCAGGCTCCCCAGATGTCCACTGGAATCCCACTCCACTGGCTGATCACCTTCTGGGGCATGCCACCATACTGTACACATCACTGCCAGATTACACATGTCACCGCCCACAGCTGCTATCAGCTGCTGCTGCTTCATTACAAAAGAAGTAATGCTACAATGCTCATCACAGTAACTGCCTGGTTTGGCACTGTCTGACCAGCATCTGACTTTGAGCGATGAAATGTGGAGTATGAGACCTGACAGCAGTTGTCCACCAGACTGAGGCTGGGTCACTTGGTGAGAGGCCTCCCCAAATGTCTCACAAGATGTTCCCTAGTCTCATGAAATGCTGCCAAAATTGATGGAAGGCGTCCAAGTCGAGAAACTCTGGGAGCAGAGTGGTAGCAATGTCGATGGCTAGCTGACAGTGAGGGCGTCTCTGGAGGTGAAATGGCTTGGACAAGCTCTGAGCATTGCCTTTTTGCTCTCTTTCTATAGCAGATGTGTGCAAGCTATTTGTTCCTGAAGGTCACATCTGGTGCCTTTGGGGGAAGGGAAGGGACAGGATCTACATGTGAATATTCCTAAGGGCATGCACATTCACTTACACACTGTTCTCCCAACACACATACACTCTCCCCACACACTGATACATGCACACAGCTACACTCTCAACCCCCATCTCTCTCTCTCTCTCTCTGGCCTAATCTACACCAAGCAAGATATTTCACTATGAAAGCTGTATGAAAGCGGTATATAAAAGGCAGGAACCATACCAAGCAGGATTTAGCAATATGAAAGTGGTATATGTTATGTGTCAATGGGCCCCAACAGCTGTCAGGGCACTTCAGTACCACTATAAAGCAGTCATGTGGCTCTTATATACCGCTTTCATAGTGCAATATCCTGCTTGATACAGATTAGGACTCTCTCTCTCTCTCTCCGGCCATCTACACCAGTAGAGAGAGGGGGTGGTCCTGGACTTACCTCCTTCCAGGATCGTCCCTTGTGTCCAAATGTCCAGCGCGACATCTGGGATAGGAGGAGAGACGTCGCGCGAGTGGATGTGGCCACTTTTTAAAAAAGTAATAGGAGCTGGAGCACACTCACACTCCAGAGAAAAGTAAGGGGGGAGGAAAAAGCCCTGACCTCTCTCCCCCCACCCCTGATTCTTCCCAGCCTGGCTCCTTTCTTCTACTGCTCCCTGCTACTCGTGGGGAGGAGGGAAGAAGCCAGGATGGCTGGCCACACCTCCTGCAGTCTCGGGATGATCCCAAGACCATGGGGAAGAATCAAATTTTCCCAGGGAGTACTTATCCCTAGGAAAACCCGTTCTCATCCCTCTTTCCTCCCAGGAGTCCTTGTGCATCATTTGGACACACAGGGACTCAGCTGTGACCGGGCTGGTGTAGAAACGGCCTCTGTCTCTCCTTCTCCTTCCAAACCCAGAAGTGTGTCCTCTGAGTACTGTTTCTAGACCACCTTCTGGGAAGTAGGTCCTCTGAGTGCTAATTTCTGCTGAGTGGCAGAAAATGTAATTCACTGGTGTGAGAATTATGGGGGTGGGCACAAATGACATGTTGGGGGAGTGTGTGTGCAGGCCACCCCTGCCCTATAGTCTCCCATGCAGTACTTTTATAATGCTCTGCTGAATGCTTTCTGTATTCTTGCATTGGAAGTAGTAATTTCAGGGAGGAAGGTCCCTTAACAATAAACAAACAGAAATACCAATATATATATTTGTACCTGTTTGTAGACACCCTGGGGGGGGGGATCTACACTAGTCAAGTTAGAACATGTCTTACCATTTTTAAGTGTGTGTTTGGTAGTATTTTGCTGGAAGTGAAGGCTGAGGTCTCTTCTGGATTCAAGCTGGGGCCTCAATTGAAGCCCATGGTGACGGACACAGGTAAGGGGGTGGGGGGGTTGGCTTACCTGGTGCCGATGTTGCCATCCATGTGGCTATGGCGGCAAAGCCAGATCTCACTCAGCAGAGCAGAGCGGGGGACAGACAGATCGGCCTGAAGAGGATCGGGTCCGATCCAGATTTTCCAGATCAGGCCATGAAGCAGATCGGGGTGTGTGTGTGTGTCTGTACACATTCTTAGTGGAGACACACCATGAAGTGTGCATACAGTATATACAGAAGTTGCAGCTGCAGGTTTGTACTCTGGGACCTAGACCGAGGAGGACTTGGTTCAAATCCTTGTTTGCACTGAAGCTCACAGGGATACCTTGAACCACTCACTATTTTTTTAGACTAATGTACCACTTTATTTATTGGGGGCACCCTTGTAGCCTGCCATTTGTTCCTTAGAGGGAGGAAAAATAAATAAAGAAAGAAAGAAAGAAAGAAAGAAAGCCATGCACTAGATTTCAGCAGCAGACAAGAAATATGATTTGTCCACTCAGCATCTTAGTTAATAAACCCTTTCCAGCACTGCTGTGTGAAATCTGTATGCATAGGCTATTGCAATAGTTATGTATTGTAACCCAGGGTCAGGGGAGGAATAAACAAAAAACCCTCTCATCTTATTATTGTTTAAAATCTATTACTCATTGCATTGGACAAATGAATAAAGCATTGTTTTTTGGAAAGCTTAGTATATATTTAAAACATACACACATACACACTATCTATCAAGGTTATATAAGTATGGAGGTTACTATGAAAATCAAACATTTCTTTTAATATGCTGACCACTGCTTAGTTGTTATAAAAGTATCTGTTCCTTAACTCCTCATTGAGTTGGCTGAAGTATTCCATTATTTTCAATATCCTTGGATACTTGCCCAGAATGTCCTATTAGATCGCTCCAGAACGTTGTGATTAAGAATCGATGTTTCCTCAGGAAAAGGTATAGAAGGAAAGTCACAGAAGATATGGCAAGGGAAAAAAAGGCATTTGCTTAAGACAAAACTTGGGCTATTGAGAACTTTCAGCTATACTACGGGCTCATCTACACTAAGCAGGATATAACACTATGAAAGTGGTATATAAAAGGCAGGAGCCACACTACTGCTTTATAGTGATACTGAAGTGCACTGACAACTATTGGGGCCCATGACACATCTACACCAAGCAGGATATAACACTATGAAAGTGGTATGAAAGCGGTATATAAAAGGCAGGAGCCACACTACTGCTTTATAGTGATATTGAAGTGCACTGCAGGAACTATACTACTGCCTTATAGTGGTACTGAAGTGCACTGACAACTGTTGGAGCCCGTGACACATCTACACCAAGCAGGATATAACACTATTAAAGTGGTATGAAAGCAGTATATGGTATACATCAATGGGCCCCAACAGTTATCAGTGCACTTCAATACTAATGTAAAGCAGTAGTGTGGCTCCTGTCTTTTATATACTGCTTTCATACCCCTTTCATAGTGGAATATCTGCTTGGTGTAGATGAGCCCTTAATAATAATAATAATAATAATAATAATAATAATAATAATAATAATAATAATAATAATTTTATTTATTTGTTACCTGCCTCTCCCTCTGGATCGAGGCGGGGTGTAACACTTGAATTGCCCATGATACTGGGGTAAGGTCCATCAAGAAGTTTAGCAGGGCTAAAGTGCAGTGATAGGAACCAGAGTGTTCTATGAGTGGGTGCATGGAGGGGATCGGTTCTGAAGAACGTCAATGAAGAATTGAACCTTCAGACAGTTGCTATTTCAGGAATAGCACAGGAGGAGTTGCACAGTGTTAAAAAAAATATGTTTCTTCTACAGCTGTTTCCAGTGGCTTCATTTGGCCAAGTTTGCTGTGGCAAATAGAACGTGTACCACCTGAACATTTCAAAGGCCTAGAACTGAGATGAAACGACACGTTGCATTTTAGGATATTAGTACATCCAATGAAAGAAGTGGCATCCTTTTGAGACACGTTGCCACCAATGGCTGCAAAAATATGCCCTCTTGTCCTCTCTCAGTTGGCTTCATTTTGCCATAGTATTGTCATCATGAAACCAAATCTGATTGGCTACATTGCATCATGATATCATCCCATTCATTGTGATTCCTTAGATCACCTTCCCAGCCCCCTCTCAGTTGGCTTCACCTGCCTCTGACCACAGCATTGCTGAATCTTCATGACAATATGGCGTTGAGAAATCCTCTTATTCATTGTGTGATCCTTGATTAGCTGGGATCATTCCTATAATACCACATTTAAATCAAATGCATTTACATTTCAGGTACTGCTCCATAACTAAATCGAGCCAATTCAAAATGTGCCTTGAAGAGTAGGCATATGCAAATGTATAACTTCAAGCCAGAAGGAGGAGGAGGAGGAGGAGGAGGAGGAGAAGAAGGAGGAGGAGGAGGAGGAGGAGGAGAAGGAGAAGGAGAAGGAGAAGGAGAAGGAGAAGGAGAAGGAGAAGGAGAAGGAGAAGGAGAAGGAGAAGGAGAAGGAGAAGGAGAAAGATTTGCATTTCTTGAAAATCCCTCCAGTATTTGGATTGAAGAAGGCACGGAATGGTTAAAAGAGGCATTGGAGTTATCTGACCTTCATTTTTCAATTTGCCTTCTAATTACATCTTAGACCTTTTCTGATATAATTTATTGTACTTGATTCCTCAGCCATACCCATTCTTCACTGGTTACATGGCTTCCTAGACATTGTTTGTCTTTATCGAGGTCTCCTTTCAGGTTCCATGCCTGCTTTCTCCTCACTCGTTAGAATTCATTTTGACACGTAGGGACATCATGGGAGTCCATTTGGGCATTGAGCTTGGTGGGTTAAGCGAGGAGGTGCCCACACACTTCTGAGACACCATTTTGCAGAAAATTAGGGATAAGCATTTTACAGAAACCCCCGTTTTATGCAAATGGCAGCCATAAATAGGGGCATGTATGCAAAATTAATGGTCTAAGTATACCATTTATGCCTGTGATTTTGCATAAATGGGCCTATTTGTGGCCACCATTTGCACAAAAGGGATTTACTTAAAGTGCCTAGTCACCATTTGTGCAAAATGGAGGCCACTGGAGCAGCGGGACACTGCACGCTACTCACCGGGTGCTCAAGGACCATCCAGCAGCGTGCATGGAATACCAAACACGGTTGTGCTGCTGGTGGAAATTCTCATTCACCGAAAGTCTAATTTTGCTGCAATTCAAAAGATACACACATTGTATAGACTCAACGTAACTTTAAGAAACATTTCTGCAATCGATACAAGCTCTGTTCTGCTTCCCCAGTACTAAGACTGACATTTAAAGCTTGCATGCAGTGACCTGTGTAAATGATATTGCTATCTGTGTTCTTGCTACTACATGGGACAAAGAAAAGCCATATTACTCATTGTTGTTCTAAAGATTGCACAGCGTTGATTTCCTTCCCCCTTTCATTCTTCCATGGGTTAAAAAGGGAAGTGAAAATACAAGACCATTGTATTTGGAGTGTTAGGGAAATGTCGCAATCACTCTTGAATGGTGGGATAATGAGTAAAAAAAACCTGATGCAGTGGTCATAATGTAGGGCAAAGTAAACTCTAGAGGCTTCCTCTGTATGAAACTAATGGGGTTATCAAAAGTTGCTGGTGCTAGAACTAGGAACCCAAAGCTCTGTTCAGAGCTGCCCCATGAGATCCTGAGTACTAGAATGGTTTGAACGGACAAGGTGGCAACAGTCTGGCCTGCAGAGATTTCCCTTGTTGCTCTTGTGCAGGCTCGTGATTAGACTTTGGAAGCAGTCTTGGGCAGCTGACCTTCAGATGCCTAGTTGCTCACAATGGTAACAAATGTTGTGGATCAGTTATATTGTAGATGCTGTTTATATTCTACAGCTGGAGAAGTCCATTTGTTTCTTGGTGGCAGCTCACCTCCTGGAGTAAAGGCTGTGAGACCGGAGGAAACTTGGCTCGATACTGCTGTTGTAACATTTCCTTCACGAGTTTGTTTTCCTCATTCTGCAGATAAAGATGCTCTTCTTAAAGATGAGCATTCTGCTGTGTTGTTCTGCTTTGCTGCTTTAGATCTCCTAACTATAGTCTTCTTCTTCTTCTTCTTCTTCTTCTTCTTCTTCTTCTTCTTCTTCTTCTTCTTCTTCTTCTTCTTCTTCTTCTTCTTCTTCTTCTCCTTGAAATTTTTTTTATACCATCCAAAAGCTGAAGATCTTATAACTCAAGTACTTTCTTCTTCTTTCTCCTGTCTTGCTCGTTCTTTCTCCTGACTTTCTCATTATTTTGTTCTTTTAACCAGGGGTATGTCTACACCATATTTTTATCCCGGGAACATCCCTAGATCATCCCTATGCATCCAAATGATGCACAGGGGATTCTGGGGGCAATCAGGGATGACCCCTCAATTTTCCCAGGATAACTGAGACTTCGGTTATCCCAATTTTGCCTGCGGTCCCGGGACCATACCGAGGACTGTGGCTGGTGTGGCACCCACTGCTGGATTCTCCCTTCCCCCCTGCAAGTAGCAGGGCTCCTAAAACAAGCACAGAGCTGTGCATGGGCAGTCCATGCCCATCAGGGGTGGGAGTGGGGAGCAGTTCAAAGGGTTGGGTTTGTTTGTTTTTTAAAAAACTTACTAGTGCTGGAGCACAATTGCATGACTGGGTCCTCTTCATTTTAAAAAATGGCGGCCACAATGTCTCTCTTCCCTTCCAGGATGTCACATGGCTGGGGAGGGATTGTGGAAGCAGGTAAGTCCATGATCCTCCCCTCACTACACCCTTAGGTGTAGATGAGCCCCAGATGTAGGCTGAATTTATCCCAACTGGTATTTATGCAATCACTGTCCCATGTGGAAGCAGGAGAGCTCTCAAATCCACTACATCCCCACCCCTCCTCAAAAGGCATTCCTGTGGCATATCACTTTCAAGTTAGCTTCCTGCGTGTCATTCATTTATTTCATTTCTGCATGGCCCAACTGCCAAACGCCTCTGGGTGGTTCACAAAAAAACAACAACAACTACAGTACAAAATACATCACATAAAATATTTACCATACCAAAAAAGAAAATTAAAAACCATGAAAAAGCTAAAAAAACCAACAACAAAAACCTAAACTCAATTACAATTACATTATCAGGACCTGATAAAACAGACATGAAAAGCCTCATCAGATGCCATCAAATGCCTGGGAGCAGAGGAAATTATCGACATGGTGGCAAAAAGATGACACCGTTGGCTCCATGTGCTAAAAGGGCCTTTAAGGGCATGTCTACACCATGCATATATCGCGGGGTTATCTCTACGTCATCCCTGTGTGTACAAATGACACACAGGGGATCCCAGGGTCAAGCAGGGATGACCCGAGGCTTTCCCTGGGATAATTGGGATTGCGAATTTTTTGGATTTCCCATGGTCCCAGGACACCCTTTGAGGACCACAGCCGGTGTGGCGCACGGTCACGGGTCATCCCTTCTACCCCATGAGTAGCGGGGCTCTGGAAACAGGCACAGAGCTGTGCAGGGGCAGTCCCTGACCATTGGGGGTGGGGAGCAGTTGCAAGGTGTGTGTTTTTAACATATTTTGTGGTGGAATGCAATTGCGCTACCATCACCTTTACATGAAAAAAGGCACCTGCAATGTCCCTCCTTACTCCCAGGATGTCTCACTGCCATTTGGACACTGGGGGAGGATCCCAGGAGCTGGAAAGCCTGGGATCCTCCCCTTCCCTCCCAGAAGGCTCATAGGTGTAGATTAGCCCTAAGGCTTCCATTGATGGGGGTGGGGAGAGAAATGCAATTTCCCCAAGACTGGTGAAAAAACATATCACCCCCTTTGCTGTGATAATGGTGGTATGCAACAAATGCATACAGGTCAGGTTGGAATTGAATTCCACCTGGACCTGCACCCCAGTGATGGGAGAAAGTCCTCCAGGCATGTCTGTCAGGGCCCGGGAGGGCTGGCCTGGGTGGATTTCTGCCCCATCTCTAATCCCCAATTTCAACAAATCATGAAGGTAGTTTTTTGTTCGCTATATTTCTGTTTCCAGAGTTAACCCCCTTCATTAGCCCTCAATTGACTTCTTCCTGAACTTGATAACCTCCTGCTTTCTGGGCTAAATTTCCTGAACTCCATGATCTAAAATAGACCCTTGACCTCTAAAGTATTAATCTTCTGGCTAAAATTTACTAGAGAAAAGGTGATACTTACCTCTATTTTACAATACTCCACCCCAACCCCCAACCCCACCTAAATACCAAACTGGTGGACAGTCTTGTTCCTTAATAAAAGGTGAATATTTACATGTGTGCATGCAAAGTTTCTCTGTTAAAATCCATTCCTTTGATGATAAACACAAAAGAGGTGCTTATTCCATGCAATCCTAAGAGGTTCGTATGCACCCTTATGCTTCACACTTGTCTCAATGCAGCCCTAGCAGGAACTGAGACTGGATACTCAAGAAAATGGCACAGTCGTCTTGTCTAAAAAACAGTATTGCATGCATATTTTGGGGGGAGCAAAATGTCTCCTCCTTCTCATCATACTGTGCCAAACATTGCTTCTCATTACAAGAAAGTGGAAGTCAAGACCTTTCCCTTGAAATGGCTTGCTCAGTTTTGGGTTCTCACTTCCATTCTAATCAGCAGAAGGGGCTTGTGTCCAAAATAAGGTCCTGTGGAAGGGCTCCGTGGGGAAGCCAAGGTCACATGAAGGCAAAAGATCAATGAGTAACTTTAGCTCTCTGAGATTGCAAGTGTGGGGGATGTATGCAGAGGGGAAGGCAAATGTTGATAAGTATCAAAACCTGAATGTTTCCTAGCCTGCATTCAAAGGAGGACACATCAAGGGAGAATCGGTGAAAAGAAAACAATGAAGAGTGATTAGTTTTCACTGAGCCGGAGCAGGTACCAGCAAGGGATTCTACGGAGACTGTGAAAAACTGATAGATACTGGAGAAACAGTTGTACTTTCAATCATATGTAAATGGGAAAGTTCAGCAGCTTAGTTATCGCAGATAACTGGGGGGGGGACTTTTTGTATAACGTTTATACACATTTAATCATAAATATTTGTCGATGAAAAGAGGGGGGAAATAAAGAGAAGAGATGCGTGTGAATGCTATAAAATTCAGGCCAGTTTTATTGAAGATCTGCAAAGGGGAAATTGGGTGGGTCCTAATCTATGCCAGGAACTAGCTAAGCTTTATATCAGGTGAACAAAGCCCTGTGAGGAGAGACTGAAAGAACTGGACATGTTTAGCCTGGAGAAGAGAAGATTGAGCAGAGACATGATAGCACTCTTCAAATACTTGAATGGTTGTCACATAGAGGAGGGCCAGGGTCTCTTCTTGATCATCCCAGAGTGCAGGACACGGAATCATGGGCTCAAGTTACAAGGAGCCAGATTCCAGCTGGACATCAGGAAAAACTTCCTGTTGGTTAGAGCAGTATGACAATGGAACCAGTTCCCTAGGGAGGTTGTGGGCTCCCCCACACTAGAGGCATTCAAGAGGCAGCTGGACAACCATCTGTCAGGGATGCTTTAAGGTGGATTACTGCATTGAGCAGGGGGTTGGACTCGTTGGCCTTGTAGGCCCCTTCCAGCTCTACTATTCTATGATTCTATGATTCTATGGTTGTATGAAATGTTCTATGCCTGTTGAGTGATGTCTGTAAGATTGACACCCCCAGGACTAACCTTTCAGGCTAGTCAGACTAATCTGTTTTTTTCCTTGTTTCGAATGTAGGTAAAGAGTGTCGCACTGCAACAGCAACAGTGATTTATTTCCTGAATTATTATTATTATTAGTTATTAATGCTCATATGCACATTATGGCATTATCCTACATACGATGATAAAGAGTAGAAGCCAACAAAGCTATAAATCTTATCTGCGGAGTTCCGCAGACTAAGGTAACACACAAACCGAGTGGGAGCAGTGGGGGGACGAGGCTACAGAGGGAAAGGAAGGAGGCAGCAGAACACGTCTCCTCATCTGGCTGCCTGTTTCTCTCTTTCTTTTTGTGAACCACCCAGATAGCTTCGCATATTGGGCAGTACAGAAATACAATAAATAAATAGATATAAATAGAGGAATGGATTAGTTTTAAGAAGCTTTCTCTGCAGAGCTCCGCAGAGAGACTTCAAACTAAAATCAGCGCGAACGAAGGAGGCAGCAGATTGGTGCAAAATTGGGAACAGGGCCAATCACATTATCCTACCCTCAAAGCTCCACCCACATGTCAAAATCTGACATAACTCCCCCAAAGACACACAGCCATAATGTGGTGCAAACTTGGACCCGATGTAAAAGTCACGGTAAATCGTGAATGCAAATATTTGCATTATTGCAGTTAAAACCCAGCACTGAGGCGAACGGATGGCCGCATCATATAACCTAAAATGCAAATATGTGCATTTAGGTTGGGATAAAGAAGCCGTATAGACAAGTCCCAGGTGAGGTGATTTGGAGTCACAGGAAACCCTTCTCTCCCCCCCCCCCCCCGAAGGTGCAAAGCCCTCAGCGGAAGGGCTCAAGAATCACCTGTCATCAAAACACTGCCACAGAATGATCACAATCCTTGTTTCCTCTAACCGTGTCTGCCCCTACCAGCCTTCAATCAACTGTGATCAAATCCACACCAAAACACAATCCATTTTCCTAATGACACCTTCACCCGACCTCCAGCGTGAAGTAAGCAAAAAGACACAAAGCCTTGGCCAATCAGACTATAAGCCAAAAATGAAGACTCGGCCCTCAATGGGGTGACCAGATGGACCCACACTGCATACAGGGAGGGATGGCAGGAGCTGGAAAGAGAAGATGTTGAGGGAACTGGGCGCAGCATGCTAATATTGCCTCAGCTGTCTCTCCCCTCTGTCCAGTGGAGTGATCCGATTGCTCAACAGCCATCAAGTACATGTCTTAGAATCATAGAATAGCAGAGTTGGAAGGGGCCTACAAGGCCATCGAGTCCAACTCCCTGCTCAATGCAGGAATCCATCCTCACACACACACACACACACACACACACACACACACACACACACACACACACACACACTAGCCTCCCTGTGGCCAGGCAAGACAGGGGAAGAGCATTTGTTGATCAGCATCAGCATAAAAATACAGAGGGCAGTGATGGGCCATCTTTTCCAGGTTCAGTCCTGGGCATCTTCACACGTGGCTAGAAATGACTCTTCACTAAAACCCAGGAGAACTTCAGCCTGTCAGTGTATACAGTTCTGAGCTTTCTGGGCCAAGAATCTGATTCACTTTAAGGAAGCTTCTGGTGTCTGGTCCAACATGTACAGTGTAGCCCAATTGTCTAACTTCAGGAATACCTCTGAAAAACCTCCCTTTAGAAATCATGCCAGCTAAAAAGGACCTTAGCTTAAGTGTTGTGAAGCTCTTAATATGGTTATGTTGTTGTTGTTTTTACATTTTGCTTTACATCTTTTTGGCCACCATAGTTTGTGACCATAGATCAAGGGAAACTTCAAATCTTCAGAGCTGGTGAGGTTCATCATAGGAGTGTTAACTTACAATATTTCTCCAAGTCTGATGTGTTTCCTAAGAAGAACTGATCTTTCCTTGTAATAATAAGCAATTTTTTTTTCACATGCACACTTGCCCATACTTCCGGTAAGGGATGCCAGCAACAGAAACACCTGTGTTTTTACGTGGTGTTTAATAAAATGTTTTTTTTTTAATGTAAATGTCTGCTGATAAATATTTGATAGCTCCTCGTGAAAATAGATCTGTGAGATGGAAAGGCAATTATAACCAGAAGAATGGTCCCTATAAACCTTAATGTTTTCAATTCGGTTGTATTGCCAGCCCAGGAACCCAGAGCAGCAAAGACGAATTCAACATAAAAATGGGTTGTGACATGTAATCTATTAAAAAAAAAGAAAAGAAAAGCTGTTGCCTTGTGTATATGGATTAATTGCAGGGATTAAGGCAATGGAACTAGGAGTTCTAATATCCATTCATGTGGCATGCTATTGGGCATTAACATAGCAGGTGTGATGAAATTAAAGTGGAAATTAGTAGGGATGTGCTCCGCTCCGATTAGGAGCGTAGAAGCAGTAGCGGATTGGCCTGCTCCGCCTTACCCAGAGGCGGAGTAGGAGCGGACCGCGGACCCCCTAGAAGCAAGGCGAAGAGAAGCGACCATTTTTCGGAGCTCCGAGTTCAGTCGGAGCGCTCCGGTCGCCATCTTGAAAACATTTCGCCATAGGATTGCATTGCGGCAAATAATCGCGCATAACTACGTTGTTTTTGAAGCTATCGTTCTGGAAATTCTTGTGCACAGAGAGTCGTGGATGGGGGTCATTTTGAGACCACTCTCACCTCTCTGCGTGCTGTGGTTCACGTGCAATATTTTTTTAAAAATCGGGTCAACCGCGGGGCTCAAACTGCGTTTCGGCTTTTCGCCCATAGGATTGCATTGAGGGAAAGAATCGGGGATAACTGGGGGGGGGTTTAAGCTATCGTTCTGAAAATTCTTGTGCACAGAGAGTCGTGGATGGGGGTCATTTTGAGACCACTCTCAACTTTCTGCATCGTACGGGTCGCGGGCTAGAAGTTTTTTAAAAATAGGGTCAACCGCGGGGCTCCGTTTCGGCTTTTCGCCCATAGGATTGCATTGAGGGAAAGAATCGGGGATAACTGGGGGGGGGGTTTAAGCTATCGTTCTGAAAATTCTTGTGCACAGAGAGTCGTGGATGGGGGTCATTTTGAGACCACTCTCAACTTTCTGCGTGCTGTGGTTCACGTGCAATATTTTTTTAAAAATCGGGGTTTGGGTTTTTTTTTTTTATTATTATTATTTTTTTGGAAGCGATGACAGGCACATTCAACTCCCAATCCTGATGAGAATTCATCTCCTCAGAAAGCATCCTCCTCCAATCCCAGCGTTGGAGGGGGGACTAAGGCAGACCCACCCTGAGAACTTTCTGTTTTGTGTCTCTTTGTGGGTTGGCGTTCGTGGAGGGAACACTTACTTAGCTAGTGCTCCTGCTTTGGAGATAGATTAATTTAATATAGGTTTAGTTTGGCGCGTGTGTGTGTTTGTTTGCTTCTTTCTGACTTGTAGCTTAGTTTGCCCTGTGTTTTCCCCTTACTTTGATTTAATATAAACTTTATTTTTGAATTTTGGAGTGTGTGGTTGGGTTGGTTGCCCCCCCCCTTCCCTGTATTAAAGCCTGACTGTTCTGCTTTTGTGAAAGCTTTCTTTTGAAAGCATACACACACTTTTTGTCCCATTTCCCTACATTTATATTCTTAAACATATTTTATTATATTCTTTCACATAGTCCATTAGTATATATTCTCATACATATTATATTAGTATTCATATTTTGTTCTTCTTATAGTAGTGGTTGGTTCTTTTTCCCCCTCCCCTCTCTTAAATCCTGATTGTGTTTCCTTCTATCTTCTATATACCAAATATACCAAAAAAATTGGATTCTCTTTTTCTTCTCTGTGTAACTTCGACGGAGTGGGCTGCTTTTGTCAAGTTCAACAGGCAGCCACAGATTGAGCATTTTGGGGAAAGCATACGCACACCATTTCCCTATTCTTAAACATATTATTATTATATTCTTTGACATAGTCTTAGTAGTCTATTAGTATACATTCTCATACATATTAGTAGTAGTATTCATATTTTGTTCTTCTTATAGTAGTGGTTGTCCCATTTCTTGTCCCATTTCCCTACATTTATTAGTAATATTCTAAAACATATTATTATATTCTTGTAGATATTCTTAGTAGTATATTCTCATACATATTAGTAGTAGTATATTTTATTGTTCTTGTCCCATTTCCCTACATTTAAACATATTATATTCTTCTTATACATATTCTTAGTAGTACCTTATACATAGTATTAGTAGTATTAATATTTTGTTAGTCATCATGAAAAGAGAAAGCAGGCGTGCTGAAAGCAGCAAGGCTCAGTCTGCCAGCAGGGCTTCCTCTCCTCCTGTGAAACTCAAACGGGCAACTCCTTGGCTGACTGCTCCAAAACAGAAGCAGGACAAGCAGCAGGCAGAGCCACTCTCTTCTGCAACTTGTGCCCGGCGTTCTCTTTTTGAGGGTGGGAATGGGAAAAGTGCCCGTTTGCAAGAGGCACGTGGCAGCAGTGCCATTAGAGGAGGAGGAGTATCCCCAACTCCTTCATTCTCCTTTCAGCCCACGAGCCCGCTGATGGACCTAGACGAGGTCCTCAGCACAGTGGAGGGGGGGGAGGAGGAGGAGGCGGTGGGCCTCCAGGATGTGGGGGCTGAGGAGGAGCAGCAGCAGGCCGAGGCTCTCTCCCCAGTCTCATCCCACACCCCTGTTTCTGTGGCAACACCAGAGAGCTCAGGCGGGCAATTGGTGGTGTCACCACAGAAACGAAAGACAAGCATCGTGTGGGACCACTTTGAGTTGGGAGCGGATCCCCGCTTTGCTGTCTGTCGCCACTGCAAACTCAGCCTAAGCAGGGGTTCATCGACAGGGCATTATGGAACCAGCAGCATGAAGATGCATCTTCATAGGCAGCACCAGGCGATCTTGCTGGGGAAAGAGGCGGGCAAGGCGACTGGTTCCAGGGGAAAGCCGAAGGCTGCTGCTGGCACTGCCACTCTAAGCTCTCCATCTCCCATCCCCACAAGGGTTAGGCAGGCAACCCTGCAGGACATGGGGTGGGGGAAGTATTGACCCACAAGATGGCGTTTTCCAATGCCCACCCAGGGTGCTACTGTGTTGGGGCATCTGCCGGGACTGACTCCTCCCCAATACTAGATCTATGACATGTCACTCTGCCTGCCCCTCTGCTAGCCTGTCCTCCTCGGTGACCGACTCGCTGGGATGGTTTGCGTTTGCAATGCGTGACTAACTGCAATGCTGGCTTAGAAACCAGCCATCACTTCCTTGTGCCCCCAGAAATGCCCGCAGCCTGCCTGCCTGCCTGCCCGCCTCCCCCGGGGTGCTGCTGTGGTGGGGCATCTGCCAGGACTGACTCCTCGCCTACTCTGCCTGCCTCTCTGCCCGCCTGGTGCCTGGTTTGCTCCCAATCGTCCTCCTCTGTGCCCCTCAAGGCGTAACTGCTGGCTTAGAAAGAAACAACCAGCCATCTTTGCCTCACTTTGCGCCCACTTATGGGTTGGTTTGCTATGCGTTAGTGCTCAAGCCATCCTTGCGGCACTACAATGCATGCTGCCTGCCTGCTTTCCATTGATGGTGCTATATAAATAAATAATAATAATAATAATAATTCTCCCCTTCCCGCCTTGCAGCGATGGTGTATGTGTCTTGCTTTGACTAAGGGGAGAAGTCCTTCCTGCGCTCACTTAGACTTTATCAAATTCAATAATCCCTTTTTCAAATGTGCCAGAAGATTTAGGGTTATCTCGTGGCATGTTGGGATTGCCTTGGAACTGGCCCCATTGAGCTGTCTGCAATTGCAACTTTAAATCCCTGACATACTGGAGTGTTCAAATTTCAAAAGTTCCCCTAACATCAGGGGATGATGGGATTGCCTTGAAACTTGGTGTCCATGGGGACACATGGGTAAGCTGTCATGGGACCAAAGGATAGGTTTCTAACGTGCAAATTGACGTAGTTGTAGAATGGGACTTGATTTGGGGTGAGTTAAAAAGTTTAAGCCGCGCCAAAAATCAGGGGATGATGGGATTTGCTTGCAACTTGGCGTGCATGTGGACACATGGATAAGCTCTCCTGGTGCCGAGTTTGAGGTTTCTAACATGCAAATTGACGGAGC
This sequence comes from Elgaria multicarinata webbii, assembly GCF_023053635.1. Lineage (NCBI taxonomy): Eukaryota > Metazoa > Chordata > Lepidosauria > Squamata > Anguidae > Elgaria > Elgaria multicarinata. The sequence goes on from NC_086180.1 coordinate 10,368,318, forward strand.
TATCCCAAGGGGTGTGAATGGGGTGCCCGATTTTCATAAATTCCCCAAAAATCAGGGGATGATGGGATTGCCTTGAAACTTGGCGTGCATGTGGACACGTGGATAAGCTATCATGGTGCTGAGTTTGAGGTTTCTAACGTGCAAATTGACGTAGTTGTAGAATGGGACAATTTGGGGTGAGTTAAGCCATGCCAAAAATCAGGGGATGATGGGATTTGCTTGCAACTTGGCGTGCATGTGGACACATGGATAAGCTCTCCTGGTGCCGAGTTTGAGGTTTCTAACATGCAAATTGACGGAGCTATCCCAAGGGGTGTGAATGGGGTGCCCGATTTTCATAAATTCCCCAAAAATCAGGGGATGATGGGATTGCCTTGAAACTTGGCGTGCATGTGGACACGTGGATAAGCTATCATGGTGCTGAGTTTGAGGTTTCTAACGTGCAAATTGACGGAGCTATCTAAAGGGGTGTGAATTAGGGTTATGGGAGGTGCGTTAGAGGGTAGAGCCGCGCCAAAAATCAGGGGATGATGGGATTTGCTTGCAACTTGGCGTGCATGTGGACACATGGATAAGCTGCCCTGGTGCCGAGTTTGAGGTTTGTAACATGCAAATTGACGGAGCTATCCCAAGGGGTGTGAATGGGGTGCCCGATTTTCAAAAATTCGCCAAAAATCAGGGGATGATGGGATTGCCTTGAAACTTGGCGTGTGTGTGTATATACGCCCATGAGGTGTCATGGTGCCAAACGTGAGGTTTCTAACTTCAACGGAAAAAAAGTTGTTTACTTTTTTAGCTTTCAATGCAAGCCTATGGGGGGGCAAAAACGGAGCTCCGGATCCGATCCGGAGCTCCGGGCGGAGCGGAGCGGAAGTGGGCGGAGCGGGGGCGGGGCGGAGCGACCCGCTCCGAAAAATGGCGGATCTGCAAGTGAAGCGGAGCGGGGGGTCCGTGCACACCCCTAGAAATTAGCTAGCCCGAACTGGAACTATATTACTCTTTCCAGATATAGTCTCTAAATTCATGGAGGGTGAGTGGGAATGTATCTCCTGGCCCTGCCTCTGATAGTACAGATTAGACTTTGGAAGCAGTCTTGGGCAGCTGACCTTCAGATGCCTAGTTGCTCACAATGGTAACAAATAGGGATGTGCTCCGCTCCGATTAGGAGCGTAGAAGCAGTAGCGGATTGGCCTGCTCCGCCTTACCCAGAGGCGGAGTAGGAGCGGACCGCGGACCCCCTAGAAGCAAGGCGAAGAGAAGCGACCATTTTTCGGAGCTCCGAGTTCAGGCGGAGCGCTCCGGTCGCCATCTTGAAAACATTTCGCCATAGGATTGCATTGCGGCAAATAATCGCGCATAACTACGTTGTTTTTGAAGCTATCGTTCTGGAAATTCTTGTGCACAGAGAGTCGTGGATGGGGGTCATTTTGAGACCACTCTCACCTCTCTGCGTGCTGTGGTTCACGTGCAATATTTTTTTAAAAATCGGGTCAACCGCGGGGCTCAAACTGCGTTTCGGCTTTTCGCCCATAGGATTGCATTGAGGGAAAGAATCGGGGATAACTGGGGGGGGGTTTAAGCTATCGTTCTGAAAATTCTTGTGCACAGAGAGTCGTGGATGGGGGTCATTTTGAGACCACTCTCAACTTTCTGCGTGCTGTGGTTCACGTGCAATATTTTTTTAAAAATCGGGTCAACCGCGGGGCTCCGTTTCGGCTTTTCGCCCATAGGATTGCATTGAGGGAAAGAATCGGGGATAACTGGGGGGGGGTTTAAGCTATCGTTCTGAAAATTCTTGTGCACAGAGAGTCGTGGATGGGGGTCATTTTGAGACCACTCTCAACTTTCTGCGTGCTGTGGTTCACGTGCAATATTTTTTTAAAAATCGGGGTTTGGGTTTTTTTTATTTATTTTTTTTATTTTTTTTGGAAGCGATGACAGGCACATTCAACTCCCAATCCTGATGAGAATTGATCTCCTCAGAAAGCATCCTCCTCCAATCCCAGTGTTGGAGGGGGGACTAAGGCAGACCCACCCTGAGAACTTTCTGTTTTGTGTCTCTTTGTGGGTTGGCGTTCGTGGAGGGAACACTTACTTAGCTAGTGCTCCTGCTTTGGAGATAGATTAATTTAATATAGGTTTAGTTTGGCGCGTGTGTGTGTTTGTTTGCTTCTTTCTGACTTGTAGCTTAGTTTGCCCTGTGTTTTCCCCTTACTTTGATTTAATATAAACTTTATTTTTGAATTTTGGAGTGTGTGGTTGGGTTGGTTGCCCCCCCCTTCCCTGTATTAAAGCCTGACTGTTCTGCTTTTGTGAAAGCTTTCTTTTGAAAGCATACACACACTTTTTGTCCCATTTCCCTACATTTATATTCTTAAACATATTTTATTATATTCTTTCACATAGTCCATTAGTATATATTCTCATACATATTATATTAGTATTCATATTTTGTTCTTCTTATAGTAGTGGTTGGTTCTTTTCCCCCCTCCCCTCTCTTAAATCCTGATTGTGTTTCCTTCTATCTTCTATATACCAAATATACCAAAAAAATTGGATTCTCTTTTTCTTCTCTGTGTAACTTCGACGGAGTGGGCTGCTTTTGTCAAGTTCAACAGGCAGCCACAGATTGAGCATTTTGGGGAAAGCATACGCACACCATTTCCCTATTCTTAAACATATTATTATTATATTCTTTGACATAGTCTTAGTAGTCTATTAGTATACATTCTCATACATATTATAGTAGTGGTTGGTTCTTTTCCCCCCTCCCCTCTCTTAAATCCTGATTGTGTTTCCTTCTATCTTCTATATACCAAATATACCAAAAAAATTGGATTCTCTTTTTCTTCTCTGTGTAACTTCGACGGAGTGGGCTGCTTTTGTCAAGTTCAACAGGCAGCCACAGATTGAGCATTTTGGGGAAAGCATACGCACACCATTTCCCTATTCTTAAACATATTATATTATATTCTTTGACATAGTCTTAGTAGTCTATTAGTATACATTCTCATACATATTAGTAGTAGTAGTATTCATATTTTGTTCTTGTTATAGTAGTGGTTGTCCCATTTCTTGTCCCATTTCCCTACATTTATTAGTAATATTCTTAAACATATTATTATATTCTTGTAGATATTCTTAGTAGTAGATATATATATATATATATTAGTATATTCTCATACATATTAGTAGTAGTATATTTTATTGTTCTTGTCCCATTTCCCTACATTTAAACATATTATATCTTCTTATACATATTCTTAGTAGTACCTTATACATAGTATTAGTAGTATTAATATTTTGTTAGTCATCATGAAAAGAGGAAGCAGGCGTGCTGAAAGCAGCAAGGCTCAGTCTGCCAGCAGTAAGCAGGCTTCCTCTCCTCCTGTGAAACTCAAACGGGCAACTCCTTGGCTGACTGCTCCAAAACAGAAGCAGGACAAGCAGCAGGCAGAGCCACTCTCTTCTGCAACTTGTGCCCGGCGTTCTCTTTTTGAGGGTGGGAATGGGAAAAGTGCCCGTTTGCAAGAGGCACGTGGCAGCAGTGCCATTAGAGGAGGAGGAGTATCCCCAACTCCTTCATTCTCCTTTCAGCCCACGAGCCCGATGATGGACCTAGACGAGGTCCTCAGCACAGTGGAGGGGGGGGAGGAGGAGGAGGAGGCGGTGGGCCTCCAGGATGTGGGGGCTGAGGAGGAGCAGCAGCAGGCCGAGGCTCTCTCCCCAGTCTCATCCCACACCCCTGTTTCTGTGGCAACACCAGAGAGCTCAGGCGGGCAATTGGTGGTGTCACCACGGAAACGAAAGACAAGCATCGTGTGGGACCACTTTGAGTTGGGAGCGGATCCCCGCTTTGCTGTCTGTCGCCACTGCAAACTCAGCCTAAGCAGGGGTTCATCGACAGGGCATTATGGAACCAGCAGCATGAAGATGCATCTTAAGAGGCAGCACCAGTCGGTCTTGCTGGGGAAAGAGGCGGGCAAGGCGACTGGTTCCAGGGGAAAGCCGAAGGCGGCGGCTGCTGCTGCTGCTGCTGCTGCTGCTGCTGCTGGCACTTCCAGTCTCAGCTCTCCATCTCCCATCCCCACAAGGGTTAGGCAGGCAACCCTGCCGGAAATGGGGTGGGGGAAGTATGGAACCACAAGATGGCGTTTTCCAACGCCCTCCCAGATCACCACGTCAATCGGTGAGATGGTGGCGTTGGACGACCAGCCATTCAGCCTCGTCGACAACGCAGGCTTCAAGAGGCTGATGGCGCTTGTGGTGCCATACTACAAGCTGCCGTGTCGCACCACCCTGAGCAGGCGGGTGGTGCCTTCCCTGTACCGTTCCTGCAGGGAGTTAGTGCTGGGTCGTCTGTGCCAGGCAGAGGCACGGATGGTGCACTTCACCTCGGACATTTGGTCCAGCGAGGGCGGAGTGCACGCTTACCTGTCCCTGACGGCACACTGGTGGGCAGCCGTGGGGCAGGAAGGATCCAGCACTACAGGGACTGGCAAGGAGGGCTACTGCTGGGCCCTCCTCCACACGCAAGTGATGGACCAGTCCCACACGGCAGGGGAGATTACGGAGGCCATGAACCGCATGGTGGATGGGTGGCTAGCTGGGCAGAAGGTCACCCGCGGTTACATGGTCACGGACGGGGGAGCCAACATGGTGAAGGCGGTGCGCGACGGCGGATTCGAGGGCGTCCGCTGCATCGCGCACGTCTTGAACCTGGTGGTGAGGGATGGCCTTGGGATGGGCAGCAGCAAGCCCAACCTCGGTCCCCTGTCCGGGATCCGTAACCTCCTGGAGAGCTGCAGAAAGGTGGCAGGCCATTTCCACCACAGCGTCAAGGGCAGTCGCTTGCTGCGGGAGAAGCAGGAGGAGTTGAATCTCCCGCAGCACAGGCTAGTGCAGGATGTGGTGACACGCTGGAACTCCACCTACCTGATGCTGGAGCGGATGGTGGAGCAACAGCGTGCCATCCACGACTTGTTCAGGGTCAGGGACATGGGCGTCCACCACCTGGGCAAGCAGCAGTGGGACGCCATGTCCCAGCTGGTGGCGGTCCTCAAGCCGTTCCTGAACGCCACCGAGACCCTGAGCAAAAGCTCTGCCCTCCTCAGCCAGGTGATCCCTGTATGCAGGCATCTCCAGAAACAGATGGGCGACTTTCTGGAGTACAGGGATCCCGTCACCGGCAGGCGCTTCGAGCCCGAGGTCCGCGAAGCGGTGACTAGGCTGAGGGACGGCGTGACGCGGAGGCTGGAGCCCATCCAAACCGACAGGGTCCACATGTTGGCAGCCATGTGCGACCCTCGTGTGAAGGATGGGCTTTGTGGGCCAAATAGCAGGCAGCACTGGGTGGAAACGCTGGTGGGCGAAGTGCGGGCGGCATGGGCCAAGAGGGTGGGGCAGAGTGAGGCAGAGGAGCAGGCCACCCCTCCCCACAGCAGCACCAGCAGCACCAGCAGCAGCCTCACCTGCATCCCTCCCAGCAGCAGCACAGGCGAGGGGTATTGGGAAGAGGCTCTGCACACCGTGTTTGGGCAGAGACCCTCCCCAGCCACCAGCCAGGATGACGCTGCAACCACCGTGCAGCGTTACCTGTCAGAGCCCATCGAGGACTCCTCCATGGACCCCCTGGCCTACTGGTCATCCCGTTTTCAGATTTGGCCGGACCTGGCGCGGGTGGCCATGGATCGACTCAGCTGCCCACCCACCAGTGTTCCAAGCGAGAGGGTGTTCTCTATGGCGGGCGACATAGTGACCCCTCACCGCTCTCGCTTGGAGCCGGACTTGGTGGAGCAGCTGGTCTTTCTGAAGGGCAATCTCCCCCTGCTGGGATACCCCACCCTCAAGCCCTCGTGGGAGTGACAGGCAGGCTCCCTTTAATTCCACCCCTCCTTGGGTTGGCAGGCACACTACAGTTCAGGCAGGCTGGTTTTTTCTCTGTAGGCACTAGGCAGAGTTTGTCACCGTGCGTGTGTGTGACTGACTGTGAGGGCAAAGCACCGCACTTGAGTTCATTTCATTTCTGTGGCGTCCGGTACAGCTTAGTCAACTCATCCGGATAGTTTTCCACCCAGTTCCAAAAGACTCCATTTATTTATTTATTTATTTATTTATTTATTTAATTAATTACATTTATATACCGCCCCACAGCCAAAGCTCTCTGGGCGGTTTACAACCGTTTGTCCATGATTGACTGCACGTTTAGGTGAGGTGCAAGCAGGGGGCAAGGCAATGCCTGGCACCACCACCACCACTAGCCAGGCTGCCTCTCTCCAGCAGTCCACGGGTCGCCCTTTGGAGTGCCCTGGGAGTGGAAGACGTACTCCCTGATCCAGAAGTATGGTTTTTTGAGAAGCAAACAGGCGAGTCCTCGCCTTTGAGAAGCAACCTTTCACTTGAACTCATGGAAGTCATTGACTTCAGCACAGCCACTACATAGAGGCTGTGGACCTCTGGGTGACTCCATCAGTGTGCTGATTTTGAGAAGCAACCTTTCACTGAAACTCATTCACTTCCCCAATTGAGGGTGAGGGAGGTTACACTCCAGCAGTCCACGGGTCGCCCTTTAGATAGCTCGGGGATCAAATGGAGTCCTTGATCTGTGTGCTGATTTTGAGAAGCAACCTTTCACTGAAACTCATTCACTTCCCCAATTGCGGCTGGTACTCCAACAGTCCACCGAACGCCCATAGCACAGCCACTTAGTGCATAGGGACAGTTTAAGTTTCCTCCTGAGAAGTGAGCACTCACTTCAACTCATGACAGCCATTGACTTCACCACAGCCACTACTGCGGATGCTGTGGTCCTCCAGGATGTGGGGATAAGTAGCAGTCGCTGGTCGAGCTTCTCTCCCCAGTCTCATATGGAGCAATTTTGAGCTCTCACTTCGACTTCAAGTTCAGACACTTGAGCACAGCCCCTACGGTGGAGGCACAGCTGGCCGTGCCTCTCTCCCCAACCACTGACTGCACAGGGACAGTTTAAGTTTCCTCCTGAGAAGTGAGCACTCACTTCAACTCATGACAGCCATTGACTTCACCACAGCCACTACTGCGGATGCTGTGGTCCTCCAGGATGTGGGGATAAGTAGCAGTCGCTGGTCGAGCTTCTCTCCCCAGTCTCATATGGAGCAATTTTGAGCTCTCACTTCGACTTCAAGTTCAGACACTTGAGCACAGCCCCTACGGTGGAGGCACAGCTGGCCGTGCCTCTCTCCCCAACCACTGACTGCACAGGGACAGTTTAAGTTTCCTCCTGAGAAGTGAGCACTCACTTCGACTCATGACAGCCATTGACTTCACCACAGCCACTACTGCGGATGCTGTGGTCCTCCAGGATGTGGGGATAAGTAGCAGTCGCTGGTCGAGCTTCTCTCCCCAGTCTCATATGGAGCAATTTTGAGCTCTCACTTCGACTTCAAGTTCAGACACTTGAGCACAGCCCCTACGGTGGAGGCACAGCTGGCCGTGCCTCTCTCCCCAACCACTGACTGCACAGGGACAGTTTAAGTTTCCTCCTGAGAAGTGAGCACTCACTTCAACTCATGACAGCCATTGACTTCACCACAGCCACTACTGTGGATGCTGTGGTCCTCCAGGATGTGGGGATAAGTAACAGTCGCTGGTCGAGCTTCTCTCCCCGGTCTCGTCCCACCCCTCTTCCGCTGTAACCCTGTCTTTGAGAAGCAAGCTGTCACTTCAACTCATGGACTTCCCCTATGTGCGGGTGGTACTCCAGTAGTCGACCGATCGCCCATAGCACAGCCACTTAGTGCGTAGGGACAGTTTAAGTTTCCTCCTGAGAAGCAAGCTGTCACTTCAACTCATGGACTTCCCCTATGTGCGGGTGGTACTCCAGGTGTCCACCGATCGCCCATACCACAGCCACTTTGTGTGTACGGACAGTTTAATTTTCCTGAGAAGTGAGCACTCACTTCAACTCATGGACTTCCCCAATTGCGGCTGGTACTCCAACAGTCCACCGAACGCCCATATCACAGCCACTTAGTGCATAGGGACAGTTTAAGTTTCCTCCTGAGAAGTGAGCTTTCACTTCGACTCATGACAGCCATTGACTTCACCACAGCCACTTCTCGGTGGATGCTTTGTTCCACCAGGATGTGGGTGAGGAGGATTAGTTGCAGCAGCTGGCCGAGCGTCTCTCCCCAGTCTCGCAATTCAAGTTATCTGAGAAGTGAGCTTTCACTTCGACTCATGGACTTCCCCTATGTGTGGGAGGTACTCCAGCAGTCGACCGATCGCCCATAGAACAGCCACTTAGTGTGTACGGACAGTTTAATTTTCCTGAGAAGTGAGCACTCACTTCAACTCATGAAACTCATGAAAGCCATAGACTTCCGAAGCAACCTCTCTCTCCTCAGTCTCATCCTCTTCCTCTTCCCCTTCTGCTGTAACCCGTCTTTGAGAAGCAAGCTTTCACTTAAACTCATCATTCACTTCCCCAACTGAGGGAGGTAAAGTCCAGCAGTCCACGGGTCGCCCTTTGGAGTGCCCTGGGAGTGGAAGACGTACTCCCTGATCCCGAAGTATGGTTTTGAGAAGTAAGCTGTCACTTGAACTCATGAGCCTCTGTGCAAAAGCTGTCCTTGTGTGTGTGGTTGTGAGTGTTACTGCAGCTGCCTGTCTCGCTGCGAAAATGAAACAGGCAAGTCCTCGCCTTTGAGAAGCAACCTTTCACTTAAACTCATGGAAGTCATTGACTTCAGCACAGCCACTACGTAGAGGCTGTGGACCTCTGGGTGACCCGATCAGTGTGCTGATTTTGAGAAGCAACCTTTCACTGAAACTCATTCACTTCCCCAATTGCGGCTGGTACTCCAGTAGTCCACCGAACTCCCATAGCACAGCCACTTAGTGCATAGGGACAGTTTAAGTTTCCTCCTGAGAAGTGAGCACTCACTTCAACTCATGACAGCCATTGACTTCACCACAGCCACTACTGCGGATGCTGTGGTCCTCCAGGATGTGGGTGAGGATTAGTCGCAGCAGCTGGTCGAGCTCCTCTCCCTGGTCTCGTCCCACCCCTCTTCCGCTGTAACGCCCTCTTTGAGAAGCAAGCTGTCACTGAAACTCATGAAAGCCATAGACTTCCGAAGCAACCTTTCACTTCAACTCATTGACTTCCCCTTTGAGAAAAAGCTAAGCTCCAGTAATGCACCGTTTTTCCGTGGGACAGCTCTCTTTCGAGAAGCTGCACTGCATATGCAGCAGTGCCATGGCTTTGAGAAGCCGAGACCCATCCCAGCCACCGGGAACCGGAGGAAAACTCCAGCAGTCCACGGGTCACCCTTTAGATAGCTCGGGGATCAAATGGAGTCCTTGATCTGTGTGCTGATTTTGAGAAGCAACCTTTCACTGAAACTCATTCACTTCCCCAATTGCGGCTGGTACTCCAACAGTCCACCGAACTCCCATAGCACAGCCACTTAGTGCATACTAGGGACAGTTTAAGTTTCCTCCTGAGAAGTCAGCACTCACTTCGACTCATGACAGCCATTGACTTCACCACAGCCACTTTGTGTGGGATGCTGTGGTCCTCCAGGATGTGGGGATTAGTAGTAGTCACTGGTCGAGCTTGTCTCCCCGGTCTCGTCCCACCCCTCTTCCGCTGTAACCCTGTCTTTGAGAAGCAAGCTGTCACTTCAACTCATGGACTTCCCCTCAGAGAAAAAGCTAAGCTCCAGCAGTCCACCGATCTCCCGTAGCACAGCCACTACGTTTCCTGAGAAGTGAGCTCTCACTTCAACTCGTCTTGTAGTGCGCCCGCCGAGTTGAGCACAGCCACTACAGTGGAGGCGCCTGCCCGCCTGCCTGGGAGCCATCCTTGTGAGGTAGCTGGATCTGCTGGGACTGACTCCCCCACAGATCTATGGCTTACTTGTGCAAGGTACCAGCTTTTCTGGGCCCGCCAACCCATGCCTGCCTGCCTGTCTGCCCGCCTCCCCCGGGGTGCTGCTGTGGTGGGGCATCTGCCAGGACTGACTCCTCGCCTACTCTGCCTGCCTCTCTGCCCGCCTGGTGCCTGGTTTGCTCCCAATCGTCCTCCTCTGTGCCCCTCAAGGCGTAACTGCTGGCTTAGAAAGAAAGAACCAGCCATCTTTGCCTCACTTTGCGCCCACTTATGGGTTGGTTTGCTATGCGTTAGTGCTCAAGCCATCCTTGCGGCACTACAATGCATGCTGCCTGCCTGCTTTCCCTCCCTTCTCCCCTTCCCGCCTTGCAGCGATGGTGTATGTGTCTTGCTTTGACTAAGGGGAGAAGTCCTTCCTGCGCTCACTTAGACTTTATCAAATTCAATAATCCCTTTTTCAAATGTGCCAGAAGATTTAGGGTTATCTCGTGGCATGTTGGGATTGCCTTGGAACTGGCCCCATTGAGCTGTCTGCAATTGCAACTTTAAATCCCTGACATACTGGAGTGTTCAAATTTCAAAAGTTCCCCTAACATCAGGGGATGATGGGATTGCCTTGAAACTTGGTGTCCATGGGGACACATGGGTAAGCTGTCATGGGACCAAAGGATAGGTTTCTAACGTGCAAATTGACGTAGTTGTAGAATGGGACTTGATTTGGGGTGAGTTAAAAAGTTTAAGCCGCGCCAAAAATCAGGGGATGATGGGATTTGCTTGCAACTTGGCGTGCATGTGGACACATGGATAAGCTCTCATGGTGCCGAGTTTGAGGTTTCTAACATGCAAATTGACGGAGCTATCCCAAGGGGTGTGAATGGGGTGCCCGATTTTCATAAATTCCCCAAAAATCAGGGGATGATGGGATTGCCTTGAAACTTGGCGTGCATGTGGACACGTGGATAAGCTATCATGGTGCTGAGTTTGAGGTTTCTAACGTGCAAATTGACGTAGTTGTAGAATGGGACAATTTGGGGTGAGTTAAGCCATGCCAAAAATCAGGGGATGATGGGATTTGCTTGCAACTTGGCGTGCATGTGGACACATGGATAAGCTGCCCTGGTGCCGAGTTTGAGGTTTCTAACATGCAAATTGACGGAGCTATCCCAAGGGGTGTGAATGGGGTGCCCGATTTTCATAAATTCCCCAAAAATCAGGGGATGATGGGATTGCCTTGAAACTTGGCGTGCATGTGGACACGTGGATAAGCTATCATGGTGCTGAGTTTGAGGTTTCTAACGTGCAAATTGACGGAGCTATCTAAAGGGGTGTGAATTAGGGTTATGGGAGGTGCGTTAGAGGGTAGAGCCGCGCCAAAAATCAGGGGATGATGGGATTTGCTTGCAACTTGGCGTGCATGTGGACACATGGATAAGCTGCCCTGGTGCCGAGTTTGAGGTTTCTAACATGCAAATTGACGGAGCTATCCCAAGGGGTGTGAATGGGGTGCCCGATTTTCAAAAATTCGCCAAAAATCAGGGGATGATGGGATTGCCTTGAAACTTGGCGTGTGTGTGTATACGCCCATGAGGTGTCATGGTGCCAAACGTGAGGTTTCTAACTTCAACGGAAAAAAAGTTGTTTACTTTTTTAGCTTTCAATGCAACCCTATGGGGGGGCAAAAACGGAGCTCCGGATCCGGATCCGGAGCTCCGAGCGGAGCGGAGCGGAAGTGGGCGGAGCGGGGGCGGGGCGGAGCGACCCGCTCCGAAAAATGGCGGATCTGCAAGTGAAGCGGAGCGGGGGGTCCGTGCACACCCCTAGTAACAAATGTTGTGGATCAGTTATATTGTAGATGCTGTTTATATTCTACAGCTGGAGAAGTCCATTTGTTTCTTGGTGGCAGCTCACCTCCTGGAGTAAAGGCTGTGAGACCGGGGGAAACTTGGCTCGATACTGCTGTTGTAACATTTCCTTCACGAGTTTGTTTTCCTCATTCTGCAGATAAAGATGCTCTTCTTAAAGATGAGCATTCTGCTGTGTTGTTCTGCTTTGCTGCTTTAGATCTCCTAACTATAGTCGTCATCTTCTTCTTCTTCTTCTTCTTCTTCTTCTTCTTCTTCTTCTTCTTCTTCTTCTTCTTCTTCTCCTTGAAATTTTTTTTATACCATCCAAAAGCTGAAGATCTTATAACTCAAGTACTTTCTTCTTCTTTCTCCTGTCTTGCTCGTTCTTTCTCCTGACTTTCTCATTATTTTGTTCTTTTAACCAGGGGTATGTCTACACCATATTTTTATCCCGGGAACATCCCTAGATCATCCCTATGCATCCAAATGATGCACAGGGGATTCTGGGGGCAATCAGGGATGACCCCTCAATTTTCCCAGGATAACTGAGACTTTGGTTATCCCAATTTTGCCTGCGGTCCCGGGACCATACCGAGGACTGTGGCTGGTGTGGCACCCACTGCTGGATTCTCCCTTCCCCCCTGCAAGTAGCAGGGCTCCTAAAACAAGCACAGAGCTGTGCATGGGCAGTCCATGCCCATCAGGGGTGGGAGTGGGGAGCAGTTCAAAGGGTTGGGTTTGTTTGTTTTTTAAAAAACTTACTAGTGCTGGAGCACAATTGCATGACTGGGTCCTCTTCATTTTAAAAAATGGCGGCCACAATGTCTCTCTTCCCTTCCAGGATGTCACATGGCTGGGGAAGGATTGTGGAAGCAGGTAAGTCCATGATCCTCCCCTCACTACACCCTTAGGTGTAGATGAGCCCCAGATGTAGGCTGAATTCATCTCAACTGGTATTTATGCAATCACTGTCCCACGTGGAAGCAGGAGAGCTCTCAAATCCACTACATCCCCACCCGTCCTCAAAAGGCATTCCTGTGGCATATCACTTTCAAATTAGCATCCTGCGTGTCATTCATTTATTTCATTTCTGCATGGCCCAACTGCCAAACGCCTCTGGGTGGTTCACAAAAAAACAACAACTACAGTACAAAATACATCACATAAAATATTTACCATACCAAAAAAGAAAATTAAAAACCGTGAAAAAGCTAAAAAACAAACAACAAAAACCTAAACTCAGTTACAATTACATTATCAGGACCTGATAAAACAGACATGAAAAGTAGGGATGTGCTCCGCTTCTAATCGGACCGGAGAAGCAGTAGCGGAGCGGGGGGCTTCGCCTGCCCTTAAGGCGGAGGCGAAAAAAAAAGAAAAGAAAAGCTGTTGCCTTGTGTATATGGATTAATTGCAGGGATTAAGGCAATGGAACTAGGAGTTCTAATATCCATTCATGTGGCATGCTATTGGGCATTAACATAGCAGGTGTGATGAAATTAAAGTGGAAATTAGCTAGCCCGAACTGGAACTATATTACTCTTTCCAGATATAGTCTCTAAATTCATGGAGGGTGAGTGGGAATGTATCTCCTGGCCCTGCCTCTGATAGTACAGTAACACACTCTGCATGGAGTTCCCTTTGAAAACTTCAGCTGGCCCAATGCTGCAGCCGTACTGTTGATTAGGGCTGGTTACACAAAGCATGTGACTTGTTACAACAGCATCACTGGCTACAGGTCTGTGCACAATTCATGCTGTTAGTTATGGACCTATAAAGGCATACAGCTTGCGATCAGGTTACCTGAACAACCCACACACACGCCCCATTTATTCCTGCCCAGGTTCTATGATCTTCAGGGGAGGATCTTCTCTTGGGCCCACTGGCTTCAGAGGCAGGGCCAGGATGGGAGAGAGGGCCTTCTTGGTGGCTGCTCCCAGGCTGTGAATTCTGCAGCATTCAACAAAAGCCACCACATACCAACAAGAGGAATCAGGAACAGAACGGTTAAGTCTACATTGGCCTCCTCTCTGTTGTCCTTTTTGTTTGCCAGGCAAAGTCGTTGTCAAATAAGTTTGGTCTATTACTGAAGGGTTTTATAAGTGGTTTTATGCTATGTGTTTCTTGTATTGGGGTGTGTGTGTGTGTGTGTGTGTTTGCATTTTTAATTTATTTCAAAAATTTTATTTATTTATTTATTTATTTATTTATTACATTTTTATACCGCCCAATAGCCGAAGCTCTCTGGGCGGTTCACAAAAATTAAAACCACAGTAAAACACCCAACAGTTTAAAACACAATTACGAAATACAGTATAAAAAGCGCAACCAGGATAAAACCACACAGCAAAGTTGATATAGGATTAAAATACAGAGTTAAAACAGTAAAATTTAAATTTAAGTTAAAATTAAGTGTTAAAATACTGAGTGAATAAAAAGGTCTTCAGCTGGCGATGAAAGCAGTACAGTGTAGGCGCCAAGCGGACCTCTCTGGGGAGCTCGTTCCACAACCGGGGTGCCACAGCGGAGAAAGCCCTCCTCCTAGTAGCCACCTGCCTCACTTCCTTTGGCTCATGGAGAAGGCCCCCTGTAGATGATCTTAAGGTCCGGGTAAGTACATATGGGAGGAGGCGTTCCTTCAGATAACCTGGCCCCAAACCATTTAGGGCTTTAAATGTTAATACCAGCACTTTGAATTGGGCCCGGACCTGGACTGGCAGCCAATGAAGTTGTAAAAGGACTGGCGTAATGTGATCTTGCCGGCCAGTCCTGTTGGGTTATTGTGCCAGAACTTTTCTCCTTCTGGAACTCTGTTTGTGCTCAGAAACAAACACACATCACGCAGGTCTTTTAATGACTAAGCAAGTATTTCTTTCATATACTTAACAGTCCTCCTCTTGCGCATGTTGTTTAAATTGTGTTACAATCTGAGACCTAGCTTGCTTCATGCCAGCCCTGAGCTTCTGTAGGTTCCATTTCCTGAATTTCCTCAAATGAAGTAGGTTCATAGGCTATTAGTAAAGCTCTATGAGAAACCTGTTTGCTTTGGTATTCATCTGAATAACGAATTGGAGCTTTGCGTTCCCTTTCTGATCGTCTTGGCATAGTTACAGGCATAGTTTCCTCCTCTACAGTTTCTTCCCCCTCCCTCTCTTGCTGAGATTGTTCAGGAATTTCTTCTGTTTCTACAGCTTTCTGTTCTACAGGCAAACTTACATACTGTTTTGTTTCCTGCATTTGTTCATGAAAAACTACATCTCTGCTCACAATTACACTTTTGTGATATGGAGACCACAAACGATAGCCTTTTGTTTGTGTATCATATCCCAACAGTTTACATTCCAAACCTCTTTGAGCTAGCTTTCCTGGTCTGTTTTCTTTCTGAACATGAGCAAAACATTTACTTCCAAAAACCCTTATATGTGACACTCTAGGTTTTCTTTTGTAAAACATTTCATATGGGGTTTTTTCATGTACAGAGTGGTAAAGCCTGTTTAACAAATAATTTGAGGTGGACAAAGCTTCTGCCCAAAACAGATTAGACAATCCTGACTCTTTCAATAGAGCTCTTAACATGTTCTGCAATTTGTATCTCACCGTCCTCCTGCTCAGAGTCCTCCTCAGAGTCAGCCGACTGAGATTCTTCCTCACTTTGCAGCACTGGCTTTAGCTTGATGTCTTCCTTCATCAACAGTTTTCTGTTTTAGCAGACTCCTGGTTCTGATACTGCACCGTTCCCATCAAGTTCTGGTTCTTCTGCCTGGATTAGGCTGGCTTAGACTGGTCTAGGCTGGCGTAGGCTGCCTGGACTGGACTGGGCCCATAACCTTTGTTGGGTTATTGTGCCAGAACTTTTCTCCTTCTGGAACTCTGTTTGTGCTCAGAAACAAACACACATCACGCAGGTCTTACACAGCAGAGCTGGTTTATTTCCTTCAGGCTTCTGTGCAGTTCAGTTCAGATCAGCACACTGAGGCATATACAGAGAGCAGTGATCATAGAGCAGTGATCAGTAAGCAGTGATCAGTTCCATTTTACACAAGTGAGAAACTATATACACATCTTACACAATTCTTATCTACATTACATACAGCTGTGATGAGGCTAACTTAGAATCTTGGCAAGGTTCCCAGAACAGCCTCTATCTCAAGGTAATTGCCCACAGATAGTCTTTCTCTGTTTAACCCTGAGATAGCCATACACACACAATTTTAATGACTAAGCAAGTATTTCTTTCATATACTTAACAAGTCCCTGTTAATAACCTTGCTGCCCTGTTAAAATGTTATGTTTTAATTTGAGCCCCCTTCATTTTGCCAAAAAGGTGGGATAGACATTAATGAAATGAATATAGAAATGCATACACCACAGACCTGCCCCTCTATGGCCAGATCTACACCAAGCAGGATATAGCACTATGAAGGCGGTATGAAGGCGGTATACAGTATGTGCCAATGGGCCCCAACAGTTGTCAGTGCACTTCAATACCACTATAAAGCAGCAGTGCGGCTCCTGCCTTTTATATACTGCTTTCATAGTGGAATATCCTGCTTGGTACAGATGTGTCCCTGGAGCTTGATATGACAGAAGGTGTAGATCTGTCCCAAGTCTGAAGCAACATCAAGTGAATAAAATGGGTGGAATTTTGCTTATCTATACCTGTGTTAGAAATATTGGGGGGGTCCTCTTGTTTCCTTCATGACACCCCTACTGACTGTCAGCATATGCCTACAAAGCACATGCTTTACCACTGAGATATAGGAGAACCCCTAATAGAATGAAAGGATGAAAACAAAATCACATCTCATGATGGCGTTGGCATGGACGCACACCGTGCCAGCAAAAACATTCCATCTCACGAAGAGAAATCTAACTAGTTGTGGGTTTTTTAGGTGTGTGTGTGTGTGAGAGAGAGCAACTTATACCTGTTCATGTTTTATGCATGGCTTTTGCTTCTGTTTTCTCACACTTCAAATGCTGTTCCAAAGACCAATAGCTCCCTCATCCTTTCAGGATAATTAGGAGATTTTTGACGGCTGTTACCATAGGGATTGTCACTAAGGGAAATGAAAATGCAGATAGGCTGCAGTGAAACTCTTGCCAAATTAACTGCAACTCAAATATCTCTTTCCCCCCCCTCCTTCTGGGCACTTGGGTAACTGGCAGTTGGCACCTCACGTCTTTCACCTTAAACGTATCCTAGGAGATAAGCCCTCTGGGGGTTTTCTTCTGTGTAACTAGCATTTTGTAGGATGTTGCTGCCACAAATAAAGGAGTTGAACATCGGCGAATCCACATAAAGGCCATATTTTCCTGGATGTGTGTTGAGATCTAAAACCATTCCTCCCCCTTACCACCACCAGGAATGAAAACAGGAAACTTGATTTGGGTTAAATGGACAAAGGTTTATTAATTTACAGAATCTGCAACACTGCAGTTAGCTGAGCCAGGGACCAAGGCCATAGCTAGGCCTAAGGTTTATCCCTGGATCTTCCAGGGGTGAAACCTGTTCATCTAGGTGACACACGGGGGATCTAGTGCTCAGGCAGGGGCGAACCCTGGATGATCCCAGGATAAAACTTAGGTCTAGCTGTGGCCCAATACTCTTATTAGTCTGTGGCCCTAGCTAGACCTAAGGATTATCCCAGGCAAATGGAGGGGTCGTCCCTGGTTGCTCCCGGGATCCCCTGTGTGTCATTTGATGCACAGGGATGATCCTGGGATAATCTTTGGATATAACCCTGGTCTAGCCATGGCCTGTGTCTCTGTACTTCCTGTGAGTTCTGGGTGGGTGACTTCCTGCTGTCAAACTGGCTCAGAATGTGCCCTCAAGTACACACAAAAAGATCCTGAGGAGAACCTGATTGATTGTATAGCTCATTGAAGTTATGGGACTGCCATAGCCCAAGGATGGATGGATGGATGGATGGATGGATGGATAGATAGATAGATAGATAGATAGATAGATAGATAGATATTCTCACTTACCAGATGATAGGGGTCAGTTGGATGATCCACTTTATCATATAGATGTCTCAGTGTGTTCACCATGGTGGTCTATACTTTGGCTCCCCTCCCTGGTCCACACTGCATCCACCAGTAGTGATAATTAAGATGTAATAGGTAAAAAGGGTATTCTCCACCTGCCAATTAGGAGGACTAGGGATCTGCAAGTATGAAAAACTTAAGCTTGTCTAGATTCACCAAATCCTACCACAAAGTTCATTCTGATTTTGCCTTGACCCCAAAACACACTACTCCTAACAAACACACCCTTTACTCACTTTTTGAGCATCATGACGCAGGGGGAAATTGTGTTTGCTTACCGTTGCTTCTCCACCCATGCATTTGTCCCTCATTACTTCTTCTTTTGAAAGAGGAAGTAAACAACGTGCACGTGGCCCATTCAGAGGGCCGTTTTGATCCCACTGCTTCTGCACAGAGCAGGAGATAGCGGCAACTTCCATCTGAAAAAATAAGTTGGACTTACTGGGGTGGTTTCTTTGTTCCGCAAAGAAGGCTAGAAGGTGTGGGAGGCATGGGGGATGCAATGTTGTGAGAGGGACCAGTGAAAATCCATGAGTGCCCAATAACGAGCATGCAATAAAACCCTTGTCTGATGGAGCGCTTTCGTTCAGGATAGCATGGCTTCTCCCATTGGAAGGAATGCAACTGCCAAGGCACAGGGCCTGAGAGAGAGATGAAGAGGGCGGGGAAGGAAAGAGAAATCTTCCCATTCCCTGTTATCTTCTTGGCTCTTGTCACTGTGCCATCCTGGTTTAAATAAGGATGGGGTGAAGTGGATACTTAGGGATAGAGAGGAGGGGCCCCATCCATTTCTGACCCTCTGGATTTGTTCAAGAAATGAACCAATTGTCCCCCAATTTTTCTGAGATAATCTTTGGGGTGGGGGTTGACTGTCGATATTCCTGACCCTGCTGTATATCTTGGACACTTCTGTGCACAAAGGGATATGCAGCTTTCATATTGGCTTCTGCGAATTGTGTAGACATTCATAGCATCTCTAGTTCCTCCATCCCATGTTGTGAAATTACAGAGGATTAAGCTCTTGTCGGGGCAGGGGAATCTCTTAGGCTCTCTTTAGACTCTTCCAGTACTGTGATTCTCTGATATGCCGTTCTTCGTGACAGCCGTGTTAAGCGAGAGAGTTCAATAGCCTAGCGCTAAGTCAAAATCAATAAAAATCAGCACAGCCAAAATATGTTCCTTGAGTTAAACAAACAAATAAGCAGGGATGGATTGAAGGCGAGCCGCAGTGAACTCTACCTAGACATGGCTCACATTCAAAGGGGTGTCTACACCAACTGTTTATTCCAGAATTGTATCACAGTCATCAATAATGGGGCACATGACATTCACCTGCTCCCACAGTGATCTCGTGTCCACCTCTCAGTTTTCCTGGAATATCGCTCACTGCTTTCGTCACTTTCCTTGGCTGTCTCACATCCATCGCGAGGAATGTTTGTGGTGCCCCCACCATTTGCAAGATCGTTGCTGTTCACCGTGAGTTCCGGAATCATTAAACAATTAGCTGTGAGGGCCGTGTGCGTGGGTATCGGCGTGTTTTACTGCCAAGTTGTTGTTGTTGTTGTTGTTGTTGTTGTTGTTGTTGTTAAACAAAGATCTCTCTGCCCAGGAGTGCATATTCAATGGAGTTCCTATCCCTCCATGTGTTGCTGTGTATCTGTCCTCATCCCTCATGAGTAATTTTTTTTAAATCCCTCACTGGTAATTAAATCCCTCATGAGTAATTAAAAAATATCTGTATCTACTGATACAGATGCAAAACCTCTGTAATGGGGCAAACGTGCTCCCGCAACGGCACTCCTGTCAATGTAGGAAACTTCATAGAATCATAGAATCGCATAATAGTAGAGTTGGAAGGGGCCTACAAGGCCATTGAGTCCAACTCCCTGCTCAATGCAGGAATCCACCCTACAGCATCCCTGACAGATGGTTGTCCAGCTGCCTCTTGAATGCCTCTAGTATGGGAGAGCCCACAACCTCCCTAAGTAACTGGTTCCATTGTTGTATTGCTCTAAAAGTCAGGAAGTTTTGAGGGCCAATCATGGAAGTGGCAAAACTCACAATCACCCTTCCTCCGTTGCTAAAGGGCTGTAGGTGTAGAAAGGGCTGCAGTCTCTGAAAGTGGAGAAGAAGCTATACTTCAGGGAGACAGGCTGTGTCAGGGCCACTTTGGCTTCCAACCTCTCACCAAGTCTCATATTTACTATAATGCTCAGAGAAGAGGTGAGCAACTAGCCCAACTAGCCAATAGCAAATGCAAAGACTCTTCTTATGGGCTCTGCTAGTTAGGCCATTTTCAGATGGTCACCCTATTCACTGAGACCAAGCTATGAAGTTACTGGTCCAAGGTTTAGAGCTCCTAACAGTTTGAAGGGACTTGTTCTAATGTAGTAATTCCCACATTTAGCAATCAGACCCCCGTTTGGAGCCACAAACCAGTGCACAGTTGTCCATGCTAAACTCCCCATTGCTGCCAAACCCAATGTCTCCTTGTCCTTTTGCTATCTTGGTTTCTTTTCTCTATGGTTAAAACTACAGATGGGGGAGGGGGATAGAAATTGATCCAGTTTGCACTTTAATGCGAATTTACCCACTTTTGAACCAATGTGCAAACTGAAACTCCATTCTCCTCTGAAATCCTTATGTTGCGGAATGTGGAGTGTGGAAATAACAAGGTGACACAAAATAGCTGGGTTTAAAACTGGGCCACATTTTATTCAATATATATATATATATATATATATATATATATGCAGAGGGGTAACCTAAGCGGACATCAGAACTTCAGTGGCCAACAGCCTCTAACTGCTAGGGCGAGCGATTCCTGGGATTATTTATTTATTTATTTATTTATTTATTTATTTATTATTAATTACATTTCTATACCGCCCAATAGCCGGAGCTCTCTTGGTGGTTCACAAAAATTAAAAACATTCAAAGTATAAAAAAACAGTATAAAACCATAATATAAAATACAATATAAAAGCTCAACCAGATAAAAACAGCAGCAATGCAAAATTACAAATTTAAAACACCAAGTTAAAATTTATTTATAGACTGTTAAAATGCTGGGAGAATAAAAATGTCTTCACCTGGCGTCTAAAAGCATATAATGTAGGTGTCAAGTGAACCTCCTTAGGGATCTCATTCCACAGCCGCCCCCTGGCTCCCCCTTTTGGGGTGGGAGACCTTCCGGTGTCACTCCTCCCCATGACGCTCGCCTCCGGGTGAGGGAGAAAGGTCGGCCTCAAGGGTAACCATTATCTCACCAGCTGGGCCACTAGGTTCACAGCTGGTGAGCCTCAGGCGTTTACCCCTCACTGTTAGGTGCCTTGGAATGCTCACCAATCCTCGTGATGTGAAGATGCCCGTTTCCCTGCCCACAAATGTGACTGAATTGGAATAACTAAATTGAAATAACCAATCAGCTTATTTAATACTGCTCGCCTGTCTTGCAGTGTGAAGTAGGCGAAAAAACTCACCACCTTAACCGTAGGTCTTGAGTAAAAAATTCCTACTTGTTCTCCTAAGGACAACCACTTAACCCACACTGCCAACAGGAAAGGGAGGGAGGGAGCCGCTTTTCGAAGAAGGACAAGGGAGGGGGTGAGCGTTCTTATATAGGCTCCCCCTCCTCTTGCTCCAGTGGCATCACACGAGGCCAACCAATATGCGGCCTCCACGCCTCTCAGCCACTCTCACCCGCAACAGCCCTCCCATGCCCAAGCTTTGCTGGGCGTTGGTTTAAGGCATTTTCTGAATTTTGCAATGGAGTTCTCCAATCAAGTATGCATATATTAGGGGAAGGTGCACACATAAATGTGTATATTAATGAAAATAATGTTCAAAAATGCATTACATGGGAAAGATGGGGTGTGTGTGTGGAAATCTGTATATTACGTGATACATTTTCTGTGCAGCCACGCGCCAATGACAGACCAGAAATAAACAGATTTCTCTAGTCCTATCTTTATGTTTTTTGGCATCAGATTTTGTCTGAACTGACATTCAACAGAAATTTGGAAGTTGCTCTTGAGAAATTTTAAATGAAACCACAACACTGTTATTAAAATTACTGAAATTTCTTGGTTCAGGTGAGGTGGATTCAATCAACTTAACCACCAGCAGTTAGGATTGAATTGTCAATTAAATCTATGTCCTCCTGATTCTTTCCAACCATCTCTTTATTTGGGCTTAACAAAAGGGACAACTGAAATAGTAACTGAGCCTCATGAAATGCAGACATTTGTTATTTATTCAGGGCCCCAAACCGACTAGTGTTAAAAATATTCACTCCAAAGTAGGGATGTATGAGAAATTCATTGATATTTTTACCAGAATTTACCCAGTTAGCTCCTCCCAGAACTAAGCCTGGAACCCAATGTGATCTATGATCAAAGACCATTTGTTTTTCAGTTTACAATGAGATTCACAGAATTGTGAGGTGTGGGGAAGGGATGTCCCAAAACTGTATGTATTTGAACAATCTGCCTGGAATAATGGCTACTTTTAAGAATGGCCATTCTGCCACGCCCGGCATAGCCTGGGCGTGGGGAGGCGTTTGTGGGTGATGGAGAGAGGAGACGTACTGAGCCAGCATTGGCTGGGGCTCGTATGGTGCCACATGGGGGAGGGGTTATAGAGCCTTTAAATAAAGGGCCCTCCCTCCCTTCCCCCTCTTTGCTGCACAGCTCCCTCCCTCCCTCCCGGTTGGCAGTGCGGGCTTGCTGGTTGCTGTTTGGAGCCGAGTAGGGATTTTTTACTCTGTACTGAATTGTGCAGGAGTTTTTTCACCTACTCCACACTGTGAGACAGTTTGGGTGTATTAATTAAGTTAATCTGTTGCTAATTTGGTCACATATTGCTATTAAGCGCTAGGTACAGGCATCCAGAGTGGGAGTGGGAATGGTAAGCATTCACATGGCACTGTTCACAGTGACTGGTAAGTCCGAGGCTCCCAGCTTTGAGCCCCACGGCCTACCTGGGAGATATGACGTACCTTTGGGGCCAACCCTACTCACCCACTCAGAGCTGGACAGCCTGAGATAGGGCGTGACAAAAGAAGGTCACCCGACCCCACAAGGGGCAGGCCCGGGGGAAGGCAAAAGATGTAGCACCTACCCTTGGGCCATGAATGTCTCGCCCAACTTCAGGGGCCTGGCAACAGCCATGCTGGATGCCCGGTAGGATTCATCCCCTCTTGCAGATCATTTAATAAAATGTGGTCCTGTTTAAATCTAGCTGTTGTTGTCTCGTTTCCTTATTTATTGACCTTCGCACCACCAATGAACAAAAACACAAAAATGGGAGAAACAATATGTGCATTTCTAAAATGGACGCAGGTGATGCACACATTTGGAAAGTGCACATGAATGTGTGCACAAATAATGGAAAAAGAGAAGAAAAAAACAGTCTGAGTTGGAAGGAGATTTGAGAGGAATTTGGAGAATTTCAAGGTGCTCAGATTATTATTATTTTCTGATTCACGCATTCCTACATCTTTGTCCTTGTTTGTATAGATAAATGGATTGAAATGATTTCGGATTCCACAGTGGATGCCTTTTCTGAGTCACATGGATGAGTTTTTTCTGGGTTTGTTTTTATCTGGTGTGGGGGTGCATTAATTCACATTAACACAAGTGCACACTAGTGCAAAGAGACTAATGCTAATTAACATTAATGCTAATGTGAATTAGCATATATCCCCTGCCACCCCCAAAGTAGGGGAGAACTGATCTTGAAAGACCGCATTAGTAAAATTATAATACAATTGTGATTAAAACAAAAACTGATTCCGTCAATGAGTGGACAACAGAACAAAAATTGGCCGACATGCCTGTGAAATGCAAATAGAACAGATTTAACAAAATCTGTACATGCTGTTGAGATAGAGAGATAGAGAGAGAGAGAGATGAAAGAAAGAAAGAAAGAAAGAAAGAAAGAAAGAAAGAAAGAAAGAAAGATGGTTATGTATATGGTTATTCTCATTTATGGGAACTTGGGGAGCAAATGTATGGGTTTCTGTGACCAGGGGAGAAAGAAAAGATCAAAAACCACACATGTGGAAAAATGCATGATTTGCCTTTATGTACTGATGCAAATAGATGACTTCAAGGAAGGAAGAGTAATGGAAACGCTGGGAGCAATCAGTAGCTATTGTGAAGGACACTTTTATGGTTCTCCATAAATATTATATGCTGCATAATTTGACTGAAAATTGCATTGTTTCCATTTCCCCCCCTGCTGTCCAGGAAAGTGTCTGTGGGTTGTTGAACCAAGGACAGAATATGTTAGGGAAATATGAAGAACACACAATCAGTTCTGGATTTATGCACATTGATTTAATTGATTTTATTAATCGGTTTCCCCCCCAAAAAAAATGTTCATACATGGTTATGACTTGAAGAATGCAACATATTAGCCATCTTCATGTCTGTTTTTCCACACATATCCTGAAAACTACACACATTGGCCCTACCTCCTAGTGATGTGCCAATCAGTAAAATCAAGTTTGCTGAAGTTCTCCCAAATTCCATTTCAGAGCTTACTCCAACTCCTGTCCATATCAGATTGTGAGTTGTGTGTGAGAGTGTTTTTCTGCCTGAAAATCTATGCATATTTTGTTCATATGTATTTTTTTTTCTAAATGGACACACCAGTTGTGTGCCTCTATGCATTTTCCCCATTATGTATTTGTGTACATTTTCCCAATGCATGCATTTTTGTGCACATTTTTCAAATGTGTCCATGCTGCAGAACACATTTTCAGGGATCCATAAATCACATCGCTAGCATAGAAGTGCATGGACTTTGACGGCAGATTGCGTCCAAGTTCATGATTAGTATGAAAGATATGAAGTGGGTAAATCCTGATAAAAAATGAACTAAATCTTTTTTTCCATATATACCTACTCTGGTGTCCAATGTGTTGATGGAATATCTGTGAAGGGAAGCCTACACTCATACACTTGTATACATGTGGACTTCCATGTGTTAATGAACTTTGCATTATTGGGTTTTCTGATCATATGGGAGCCTACATATGTGTATATACATTTTTTTGCAGAAAAAATGTATATACACACAGGGTAAAGGTAGTAAAGGGTGAGACCAGAGCATGAAGTGCCATCATACATTTTGTTTACAATTAGAGGGAATAATAATAATAGTAATAATAATAATAATAATAATAATAATAATTCATATTGCGCTTTATACCGGAGTACATTCCAATTAACCAAAACATACAAAATATAACCAATTAAATGGGGGGGGGATGATAAATACACATTAGATAACTAACCAGAAATTGAATTAATTCACAACCAACAAATTAAAATAACCAAAGAATTTAAAACCCCAAAACAAACTGATTGTTCCTCACTCCATATACCAACATGTACGGCTCCAACTCAAACAATATGATGAACTTTCATCAAATGATTAGGGCTTTAGCTTAATAAGCCATTAAACCAAAATTGTGTTTATTTAGTCCATTGACCTTTCCACATATTGGTACCTAAAAAAAGTTATTAAAAATATATAGTAAAACAAGGATAAATTACCGTATTTCTTCGATTCTAAGACACCATCGATCATAAGACGCACACTAATTTCAGTCCCACCAACAGAAATAAAAAGCTTTGATTCTAAGAAATAATAAACGCACCCGCGATTCTAAGACGCATCCCGTTTTTAGAGTTGTTATATGGGGGGAAAGTGTGTCTTAGAATCGAAGAAATACGGTAAGATAGCACAAATGGATGTTTCATATCACTGCTCCATTGCTGGTGTACTGGTGCTGGTCTTCCCTACCCAATCTCAAATTGGTCTTCCCACCCTGTGAACAGTGAAGTTGTCATGTCACCAATGAGGTTCGACGATGTGATGACGGAACTGAGAGCAAAGGAAGCTAACACAGAGTAACTGAATTTCTTTCACTCTGAGTTAGCTTTGATTGCCATCCTTGATGTAATCAGGTGGACATATCCCATTGGTTACATTTCACTATTACTTGAAAGAGAAGACATCTGGATTTTTTTTTTAAAAAATGGCACCACTGAAACAACAGGCAGAAGCCCTGTCGGGCATCTTATATCTGAGTAGAATAAATATGTGTGGAGATAGAGCATGATAGCCTCTTCCCCCTCATCTCATTTGTTTCTATCTCTTGTAGAGGGCAGCTTTCTGAAGAGAAGAGCCTCCTTTAACCATAGACAGTCTCCACGTCATTTAGAACATTGGAAAATGTAAGAAGCTACATTTTATGGACAGCTAGTGCTGTGCAATGATTAGAGTGTTGGACTAGGTGCAATTCGCCCCTCAATCGTAAAGCTCACTTGGTGCAGACCATCTGGAGGACGTTCAGAGGAGGGCAACGAGGAAGATTAGGGGCCTGAAAACAATGCCCTATGAGGAGTGACTGAAAGAACTGGGCATGTTTAGCCTGGAGAAGAGAAGATTGAGGGGATAGCACTCTTCAAATACTTGAAAGGTTGTCACACAGAAGAGGACCAGGATCTCTTCTCGATCATCAGAGTGCAGGACACAGACTAATGGGCTCAAGTTACAGGAAGCCAGATTCCAGCTGGACATCAGGAATAAATGCAAAGGAG
The DNA here is from genome assembly GCF_023053635.1 of Elgaria multicarinata webbii. Taxonomy (NCBI): domain Eukaryota; kingdom Metazoa; phylum Chordata; class Lepidosauria; order Squamata; family Anguidae; genus Elgaria; species Elgaria multicarinata. The sequence goes on from NC_086180.1 coordinate 10,394,699, forward strand.
AATGCAATGCCACCCTCCTCACACACAAGGCTTGATGCACACACCTCCCTCAGGCTAAGCACCACCACTTAAATACCTGAGGAAGTGGTAAAAAGAAAAGTATAACCGTTCCCTTATAGCAGAGGCAAAAGGTAAGGAGAATTTGAAAAGGCTTTTCTATGAATATAGCAGGCTGAAGGTTTAATGTAATGTGTTTATTTAAGAACCAATAGAGCAGGAGAAACAGCCAAACTGACATGTGGTTTTATGGTAGTAAAGTAAAGAAAATGTGTATTGTTGTTTAAAGTTCTTAGTTCCTTTAAATACTATTCAAATCCTGTCTGTCCTTAAGAATACTGGTAGTAATAAATCTAATAATAACAAACTGAAAGAACTGGGCATGTTTAGCCTGGAGAAGAGAAGATTGAGGGGAGAGATGACAGCACTCTTCAAATACTTAAAAGGTTGTCACACAGAGGAGGGCTAGGATCTCTTCTCGATCCTCCCAGAGTGCAGGACACGGAATAACGGGTTCAAGTTAAAGGAAGCCAGATTCCAGCTGGACATCAGGAAAAACTTCCTGACTGTTAGAGCAGTACAACAATGGAATCAGTTACCTAGGGAGGTGGTGGGCTCTCCCACACTAGAGGCCTTCAAGAGGCAGCTGGACAACCATCTGTCAGGGATGCTTTAGGGTGGATTCCTGCATTGAGTAGGGGGTTAGACTCGATGGCCTTGTAGGCCCCTTCCAACTCTGCTATTCTATGATTCTATGAAACCTTAGTCCCTATGATCTTATTTTCACTCATCCTCACACAACTCCTGACAAGAAATCACTCAGCTAAACATATCTACCCTCCAAACCCAATCACCCACTGAACCCCTCAAACCACTCATCTCCCCCATATATAGACTCCTCCCCCTTTACACAGCATCACCAGCCACACCCACTCAGCCCAACGTTCCACACTCTCTAGATATACTCATTCAGACATACCTAAAGGAATAGAAATGTGGGTAACGCCACAGAGGAGAATCAAGTACACCACCTTGGGTTCCTTGGAGGAATGGCAGGATATAAATGTAATAAATACATAAATAATTTTGAGTCAAACCATTTGTCCATCTAACTCAGTACTGTTGGCACTACCTGGCAGCAGGTGAGGTCTCCAAAGTTTCAATCTGATTTTCTAGAGTTCCAGTTTACGTAGAGCCCCTGCGATGGTTTTCTTCCTCAGCAAGTCACCCTCCATGAGGAGAGGGTGCTGGTAATGTGCAAGGACAGCAGGATTAGTGCATGTCCATTCCTCACACATTTCTTCTACTCAGATAAAGATTGCCTGAACAGGGCAAGAGGTGGTTTCCTGAGTGTTGGTTTGAACACTTTCCTCCCCTTTTGACTCCACTCGAAATGACTGCTGAAAGACAGGGGTATAGTTCACAGGGACACATTTGTTTGTGAAATGTTTCCCTTTTCTTGCTCTTGGAATGGGGAACCCTGGGTTTCCAGAAGAGACTAACCCCAGGAATAAATACCCAATGATAATAGATTGCGTGCTCCTTCTAATGTCTTCATTTGGAATTAGGTGCACTGAATACACATACACCTCACACATGGATAACAGTAAAGGTTTATGCATTTTGTAATTCCCATCTGAATGGGCTTTTGAACATTATAGCTGAATTTATCACCCCACCGACAGCCAGCAAATGATTACAGCTGCCAAAGAGGAGGTGGAAGTGGGTTCACTGGCATTATACATTTCTATTTATTCTTGCATTTTGCCTACTGTCTCTAGTGCAGAGGAGATAAAGAGACTGAGATTACTGATCCTCAACCCACCTCCCAACTTTTCTTACAAATCTATTACTAGACTGATGGGTTCGGTGGAATAGGGAGAGGAATGGAATAGTAAAGAAAAAGAAAAAGAAAAAGCGGACTGTATTCTCATCAGTATGCACACCCTTTGGGATGCAGGTAACATCTGCAACTGTTGACAAGGTGCCTATTTGGGCATGAATCGCTCAAGTTCTTAAATGCTCCAACTGCCCTATCAGAATGTGTACTCTCCCGGAGTGTGTCAATATCCTTCAGGAATCAGGTATGGCAAAATGTTCAGACTCCGAGGATAAAAACAGAATTGAAAACAAACATCTACGTGCTGTCATAGAATTTATAGTGATAGTGGTTACGAATGTGATAGCATCGCAAAGCTTTCGTTTGGGCCGAGTTGTTATTGTGAAGGGGAGCACAGAGCACTGCAGCCTCCCTGCAAGGTTGACCTGAATTCCCCAATAAACCAACCAGCCATCCCCCTTGGCCAGCAGCACTGGACTTAGCACTGGGAGTTACCCAGAAGGAGTCACATAAGCTTGGAGGTAGATAAGCAGTTTATTTGGGTAAGGGAAGTAGGGAAAGAAAATGGGGGGGGGGGGGAAATGGGAATAGCACAGTTACATAAGTCAATGTAACTGGCAATGTACCAAGAGGCAGCTGGACAACCATCTGTCAGGGATGCTTTAGGGTGGATTCCTGTCTTGAGCAGAAGGTTGGACTCGATGGCCTTGTAGGCCCCTTCGAACTCTGCTATTCTATGATTCTATGATTCTATGAATACAGAGAAGCTTTGATACAATATCACCAAGTAAAACACGAACTGATGTAAGGGTCTCCCAGGACAGGGCCTCAGCCAGGGCTCCACACCAATTCAGCATTCTTTGTGATAGCCAGAAAGGAGAAAAAGTTGCCATCATCCACCGTACCTTTTATCTTTGGGCCATGGCAACTCAGGCAGATTCTCACCAACCAATCCCAGGCTCAGGCCAACCCTTCTCACCCCATCCTAATGGGAGCCATACTTCCCCAAAAGGTCCAGCCGTAATCACTCATCCCAATTAGCAGGGCCTAGCTGTGGCCTTGAGCTGCAAGCACTGCCTGAGCTGCTTTAGCACATTCCCAGGCATTTATATCATATGTGCTAGATGGGCTAGGACAACAGCAGGGCACTTAAAGGAGAGACAAATAACCCATCTGTATAGGGTGACCATATGAATGGATTTGCCCGGATTTTTGATAGCAAATCCGGGAGGGGGAGGGGAAATCCGGGGTTTTTTTTTCCAAAGAGCAGCTCTAATGGGAATTAACAAAAATGCTTATAACTCTGTCATTTTTTAAGATAAAGATATGAAACTTGGCACAATGATAGCTCTTAGGAAGGGCTTTAGTCATACCAAATTTGAAACAAATCCATTCATCCACTGATTTTTTAGGATTTTTTTTTTAAAAAATGAGATTTTAAAATTATTATTTTAAATTGTCATTTTTAAAGGTAAAGAGATGAAACTTTGTACAATGATAGGATTTAGGAAGAGCTTTATTCACACCAAATTTGAAACAGATCCGTTCATCCATTGATTTTTTAGGAATTTTTTAAAAATTGAGGTTTTAAAATTATTATTTATAAAATCATCATTTTTAAAGATAAAGTGATGAAACTTTGTACCGTGATAGGATTTAGGTAGAGCTTTAGCCACACCAAATTTGAAACAGATCTGTTAATCCATTGATTTTTTAGGATTTTTTTAAAAAATGAGGTTTTAAAATTATTATTTTTAAAACTGTAATTTTTAAAGATAAAGAGCTGAAAGTTGGCACAATGATAGCTTTTAGGTAGAGCAACCCTGTTAACAACAACAGCAGCTTGCAATGAGTGAAGATACAGTCAGAAAAGATATTTGAGGGAAGGGGAGAATGTAACACACAGAGTAGAGCAAAAGCTTCAAAGTACAGCAAAACCTACAAAAGTCGGAGTGAGTGAAGTTAATTTCAGATACATTGAATCTCTCACTTGTTCTTTATTTCAGTTATTTTAACATTAAGATGTTATGTAGAACAGATTTTTCTTAAATGTGTGCTGTAAATCAGACATGTGACCAAGGCTATGTTCGGGTGGGCACGCCCCCTTGGTACTGGACACGCCCCCTTGGGAGCGACCATGTTGTCCTCCTTTTTGGTTTCCAAAATATGGTCACCCTACATCTGTAGTTCTTCAAAGTTATTGCTCACGTGCTAAAGCTGTGATGACCCTCTTCGGGTAGAAGTTTGGGGCTCACATGATTCAATGTTCTTCTATAGCTGGGGTGCAGAACATCAGGCTCAGTGGCTGAATCCTACCCTCCAGGACTCCCAATATGGCTCTCTGGGTTTATAATTATTTCTCAGTTATTTAAATGTGCATGTTTGCATATAAATGGGCACATGGCACAATTTTTGGCCTCCTTTTGAGTGATACATTTCTTCTTTTTCAGTTGCGATTCCTGTATCTAATGATCTTGGAATTGTTGTAGATTGCAAGCTAAATATGACCCAACAGTGCGATATGGCTGCAAGAAAGGCAAATGCTATTTTGGGCTGCATTAAAAGAAGTATAGCTTCCAAATCACGTGAGGTACTGGTTCCTCTCTATTCGGCCCTGGTTAGGCCTCATCTAGAGTATTGTGTCCAGTTCTGGGCTCCACAATTCAAGAAGGACGCAGACAAGCTGGATCGTGTTCAGAGGAGGGCAACCAGGATGATCAGGGGTCTGGAAACAAAGCCCTATGAAGAGAGACTGAAAGAACTGGGCATGTTTAGCCTGGAGAAGAGAAGATTGAGGGGAGACATGATAGCACTCTTCAAAGACTTAAAAGGTTGTCACACAGAGGAGGGCCAGGATCTCTTCTCGATCCTCCCAGAGTGCAGGACACAGAATAACGGGCTCAAGTTAAAGGAAGCCAGATTCCAGCTGGACATCAGGAGAAACTTCCTGACTGTTAGAGCAGTGCAACAATGGAATCAGTTACCTAGGGAGGTTGTGGGCTCTCCCACACTAGAGGCCTTCAAGAGGCAGCTGGACAACCATCTGTCAGGGATGCTTTAGGGTGGATTCCTGCATTGAGCAGGGGGTTGGACTCGATGGCCTTGTAGGCCCCTTCCAACTCTGCTATTCTATGATTCTATGATTCTATGGTTGTTTTTATGGTTTCAGTGGTTTTAAATTGTTGTATATTTGTTTTTAAAGTTCTCTGTTTTTAACCTTTGTAAACTGCCCAGAGAGCTTTGGGTATGGGGTGGTATATAAATGTAATAAATAAATAAATAATACAGTCAATGACTGGACTGAGTGCTGCCACCCATGGTCTCAGCCTTTTCTGAGAGTTCCTTAATTGTTCCTTGGCTCATCTCATCTCTCCTGGCCTCGAAAGCAACACAATCCATGCAACTTGGGAAGAAACCCAAACAACAGGGCTTTAACATTTGCATATCCAATCAATATCCACTGATGTTAATGGTAAGGTTTATGCCAGGACAACTGTGCTGACAAGAACAGATTTCATTTGCACTCAGCTTTCCTGCAAGCGACACGAATGACCTTTCTCTGCAAGCGACCAATTTCGACACAATCCATTTTAAATAGACTGCAGGGTTAGGGAGTTTGCAAAATTGTTCCATAAAGGACATCCTTTATTGTCAGCAGCTGAAGATACTGTCTTCTAAAGAATGAGATGGAAAAGCAAACACGAATCATTATCAACCCCAAAATATTTCAACAAGCAGAGATAAATGCTCCCACGCCATCATTTATTAGAGCCGTTGACACATCTATATTTATGTACGTCAATAGCACTGGTGGGGAAGGGTCCCATAAAAATAAATATTGGAAAAGTAATCACCTGAGGTTTGACACTTTGAAACTGGTGGTTAAAATTAGTATTCTGTGGCCACGGTGCCATAATGTGTGTGATTGAATAGCTGTTGTTATTGGAACAAACCGATTTATCACCTTCTGCAAGGTGTAAAAGTGAAATCAAAGGCAGTGTAATAAAATCTTATATGGCCAAAATATAATTTTATCGGGTTCCTTGTATACTGTAACATTTCTCAACTAGAAATTGAATGTGAAAATGAGTTTGGTGAATTAGATTTTGCATTGGTTCAAGCTGGTCAATAAAAAACAAAAGATTGCAACCTATAGGACAGACAGATGAGACAATGTTATGTTTGAGGTGTGGTTGTGTTTCATTCAGAGCACACCAGACTTTATAGTTTATTATTATAGATGCCCATTTGCATATCCATCACAGTGTTTTTCATTTGGAGGAGGGAAATAATAAAAGGAACCAGGGAGTGGAAATACACAACCATATTGCCACGTTTTGTTGTTTATTCGTTCAGTCGCTTCCGACTCTTCGTGAGTTCATGGACCAGCCCACGCCAGAGCTTTCTGTCGGCCATCACCACCCCTAGCTCCCCCAAGGTCAAGTCTGTCACCTCCAGAATATCATCCATCCATCTTGCCCTTGGTCGGCCCCTCCTCCTTTTGCCTTCCACTTTCCCTAGCATCAGCCTCTTCTCCAGGGTGTCCTGTCTTCTCATTATGTGGCCAAAGTACTTCAGTTTTGCCTTTAATACCATTCCCTCAAGTGAGCAGTCTGGCTTTATTTCCTGGAGTATGGACTGGTTTGATCTTCTTGCAGTCCAAGGCACTCTCAGAATTTTCCTCCAACACCACAGTTCAAAAGCATCTATCTTCCTTCGCTCAGCCTTCCTTATGGTCCAGCTCTCGCAGCCATAGGTTACTACGGGGAATACCATTGCTTTAACTATGCGGACCTTTGTTGTCAGTGGGGTGTCTCTGCTCTTAACTATTTTATCAACATTTGTCATTGTTCTCTTCCCAAGAAGTAAACATCTTCTGATTTCCTGGCTGCAGTCAGCGTCTGCAGTAATCTTTGCACCCAGAAATACAAAGTCTGCCACGTATGTGTGCTTATTTTGGTCTGTTGGAGCATTTACATGATGGTTCTCATGCACAGAGTTTGCAATGCCACAACCCAAATCAGTGATGCCTAGGACATGGGGAAGTGTCCAATGGATCACTAATGCTAACATAACATTATTTATGTATTTATTATTACATTGATATCCCATCATATTCCCCCTCTTGCAAAGTACCCAAGGCAGATTACATGATTCTTCTCCTTTCCATGTTCTCCTCACTGCAATCGTGCAAAATAGATTAGGCTAAGAGCCAGTAACTGGCCCAAAGTTACCTAATGAACTTCATGACCATGTGGGGGCTAGAAACTGGATCCAAGTCTAACATTACACCACACTGGCTCTCACATTGTGCTAGTGTAAGGAACATCTAGTGCTATGCCAATAATATTAGCTAATATGAAGGGATTCCTCAGGAAACCTATTGCACCAGCTAATATTATTTGCACTGCACTAGAACTCCTTTACATTAGTATAATGTTATTTATGTTAGCTCTCATGTCGCATTGGACACTGCCCAATGTAGGGAGTTCTTTTTTCCTATGTTATCCTGCCATTCAGTTTATTAGTCTATCTGACGAGCTCTTGTCTCTTCCCAACATCTCAGAATCTGTACCTGGCTGCTGCTACTGCAACAGTGAAGCTTTCTGTCCTAGGGATGTTGGAGGAGTCTGGTTTGGGGGTGGAGCTCACTGGTTTTTGCCAGCTCAGCCCCCTGGATGGCAGCTCGTGGATCCCTGAGCTTGCCCAACTTGACACACACCAAATCGAGTAAGCTTGCAGTTTCCATAAGTAGCTGTACCCATGATTTTGTACAAATTGGTGGCTCATGAAAAAGCAAGGAACTGTGAGCTCTCACTGTGTGCCTACAGACCATCTGGTGTCTCGCTCCACATGCCCACCAGGTTGGGCAAGCAGTGGGGGTCCAGCGAATGGCACGTGAACAGGGCACGGGAGAGTTCATCCATCTTTATTTCCCCCTCCTCTCCTCTTTCTCTCTACTGCACACAGTCGCCTTCCATCTGTAGATGGTGATGAAAATGACAATGGAGTGGAGCGCATATCTAGCATGCTCATCCTTGCTTTATTTTTTCACAAATAGATAAGATTACAATGCCTCAGCCAGTCTAGAATCATTCACCCATCCCTAATCCGACCTGGGCCTTAGGCTGACCTTCCTCCAGTTGATAAAATCAAGTTCTGCTGAAGATCAGGGCCTTCTGGCATCCCTTCCTTGTGTTTTTGGATCTAGGCCAATTTCATAGACTTCAGCCCAATGTATACATGAGTACAGGCACAGGAAGGTAATTTTCCTTGGGAGGTTTCCAATGTTCAGGGAAAGGCTGTTTCTGCCTTCCTTCCTCAGCCCTCCAACTCATAAGAGAAGAGAAGAGAAGAGAAGAGAAGAGAAGAGAAGAGAAGAGAAGAGAAGAGAGAGATCCTATTGGTGCCAATGGCATTTTTAAAAATTATATTACAAGCTGCACGTGCAGCTTGATTTTCAGGGGGTGAAGCTGGAGAGAAAAGGGATAAACCTTCCCTCTTTGTATGCTGCCCTCCTACTCCCCAAAACTATTTGCTCCCCATGCTGGGAATTTCATAAAGAAAATTGGAAGGCACAGTTTTTTGCTAAGTATTAGCATAATGTGTCACTTTGTCCCTTACAAGCTCAAAGCTCCACTTTGCTTAGTGGATGACTCACATACAAAATCCAAGCCACAAAGGAACGACGGGGTTCTAATGCTCACCTCATATCTGCAGTGAACGTGACAAATTCCTGACATTCATATATCCGAGAGACAATATACACATTTCAGCACCATCACTAATGATGATATGATCAATCTGATTCTTTCCCTTCCTTAAAAAAGGAGATGCGTTGCAAGGCAGTCACATGACATGAAATATTGTAGTACCAGCCCAGAACATTGCTTTTGATCTGAGGTGTCACTTTATTGATTTTGCTGTAGCTCCTTCCTAGGGATGTAAGAGAAAAAAAATTCAGGTCATTTTTGGTCTGGATTAGTCCAGTTCGCACCTTCCAGACTGAACCCATACTCAGACGCAATCTGCGGTTGAAGTTTGTACACTTCCAAACAAACAATGTGATTTGCGGAGCAAAATGAATGCATTCAATGCGTTTGAAAAAAGCACATGAAAAAAGTGTGTACTTTTGAAAATTGCAAACAAATGCCCTTTAGTGAATGGGAAAAGAATGAGTACATTTCAAGATGTGCACAACTAATGCAAACATTTTTGAAAACTTCACACATAAATACACACAAATTCTCATGTGGGGGAAAAAATACATGCACCAAAAAGCCAAAGGTCACAATCTGATACAGACTCAAGTCGGAACGAGCTTCAAGATAAAATTCAGATTATTTTGGTGAGTTTGAGTTTGCTCATTCACACTTCCCTAGGGTGACCATATGGAAAAGAAGACAGGACTCCTGCATCTTTAACAGTTTTATAGAAAAGGGAATTTCAGCAGGGGTCATTTGTATGCATGCAGCACCTGGTGAAATTCCCTCTTCATTACAGCAGTTAAAGCTGTATCTGGTCAAGAGGGCAGGGCTCCTAAAGCTTTAACTGTTGTGATGAAGAGGGAATTTCACCAGGTGCTGCATGCATCCAATTGACACCTGCTGAAATTCCCATCTCAATACAAGTGAAAGATACAGGAGCCCTGTCCTCCTTTCCATGTGGTCACCCTACACATCCCTTATACTTCCTTCCTCTCTTTCCACAAGCATTTTGCCAGAATTTTCTTTCTCACGATGGCCCTTTCCCAGCCTGCTAAAACCTCCATGTCCCCTTTCTTAGCATTATAGCCATTCAGCCGAAGTCAAGCAATCCGGGAAGCATTTAGCGGCCTCAAATGAAGACTGAGTGACCTTTCTGCGAGGGAAAATGGCTCATCCCTGGATAATATGCTTCTTTATCTCATCCATCAGCTGCGACACACTTTATCTGCGTGAACAATCGCGAGCATCACATTTGCCTTCTAATGAACAATGTCTCGTGTTAAAGGCTCTGCTCTGACTAATTCGGTGTCATTTATGATTTGATGTATTGGTGAATGCCAGGGAGCAAATACCCAAGAGAATAGGGATTCACACCCACCCACCCCATCATTCAGGAGTCTCTATGCCATGGTTTCATAGGTCACAGCGCTAAATTACAGACTGTGACACTGAAGATGGAGAAAGGAAAAAGTGATAGGGCATGTCTACACCTCCCTGCATTTCGGGAGGGAGGGGGAAGATCTCACGATATGCTGATCACGAGATCCTCCCCCTGCATTCACACATGGCGTGTGGTGTCCAGGGAGGAAGGAGGACATCACAACCACCATTTTTTTAAGAATACAGGAGCTGGAGTGCACCTGTGTTACAGCACAAAAGTACTTTTTTTAAAAAAAGGGGGGGAGAAAAAAAGCCCCGACCCTGCTCCCCACCCAACTCCCAATGGCCCTGGACTCTCCCGAGCCTGCCTCCTTCCCTCCAATGTCCCATGCTACTCACAGGGAAGAGGGAAGAAGCCAGGACAGCCGACCGCACACCCCACGGTCCTCGGGATTGTCCCGCGACTGCGGAGAAAACCACAACAAAAGTGTATGGCAATATCCCAGGGAAAGGGAGGGATCATCCCTCCCTGCTCCTGGGATCTCCTGCGCCTCATGTGGACGTGCAGGGACGATCCTGGGACGATCCCCAGGATATCGCCTAGTGTAGACATGCCCATAGACACAAACCCTATTTGGCCATTCAAATCCCCCACACAATTACAATCAAGTGAAGGTGATGCATATGATAGCTCCTCATCACCATCGTCCTCCATGAGTTGGAGGGAGATCTTTCTATATGGCTGGCACTGTGAAAGCTGTGGGTGGTTGAACTTCTGCCAGGCCATGCAATGTAGCAGGTTCACTGTGTTTGAGCTGATGCCGCTGAATGTCAGTTGACAGGGGAACCACAGCATGAGAGAGCTAGAGACATCTGTTTGACCACTTTTGGAAACAGGATGGTTGTCATGACCCTACTGGAGGACAACGTCTCTGATGAACCAGGGCTCCAGAGATGGATGATGTCACTGAAGCATCTATATCAGGAGATTTAGGGGAACCTGAACCATCAGAAGAGAGTGAGCTCTGCTTCAGAAACAGGGGCTGAGTGACCCCCCCTCCTCAGTCCGAGAGAGCGTCATCTGAAGACATTCATCAGCAGGGCTCATGTAAGAACGAATGCTTGACTCCTCAAGAGAATGTGACTCCATGGGAGCAGGTCTCTAATCAGAGATATCAAATGTATTGCAGCTGCACTCTGGGTGGGATTCAGACTCTGGTGTTAAAATCTTGCCAGTACTAGAAACAATAGCATCCTGTTAGTGCCCGTGCCTTCTATATTGCCTCTCTGTGATTGGTGCTCTGTGCTACTGACTCTTGGACTCCTTGACTCTGCTTCTGCACTATCTAATGTATCTGACATGATAGCACTCTTCAAATACTTAAAAGGTTGCCACACAGAGGAGGGCCAGGATCTCTTCTCAATCATCCCAGAGTGCAGGACACGGAATAATGGGATCAATTTAAAGAAAGCCAGATTCCAGCTGGACATCAGGAAAAACTTCCTGACTGTTAGAGCAGTGCGACGGTGGAATCAGCTACCTAGGGAGGTTGTGGGCTCTCCCACACTAGAGGCATTCAAGAGGCAGCTGGACAGCCATCTGTCAGGGATGCTTTAAAGTGGATTCCTGCTTTGAGCAGGGGGTTGGACTCAATGGCCTTTATACTTTGAATGTTTTTAATTTTTGTGAACCGCCCAGAGAGTTCCGGCTATTGGGTGGTATAGAAATGCAATAAATAAATAAATAAATCTATTCTATGATTCTATGATCTATGATTCTATGCTCAAAATTGGTGTGCGGGTGCCAACATGTGCAAATGGTTTTGTTCATGCCTGTAATATTGTGCACATAGTCCCTTTAAGACAGCCATTGTGCAAAGTGGACATTTATAGACAAGAATGAGCTGCCATTTCTGTGGAAAATGGCAGCTCGACAAAGGAGGGGGCTCCTGCATGTTTGAGCATGACCCTCATCAGAGAAGTGCTAGAGTCTTCGGACTGATATATAGGGGTCCAAACTGGCAATTTTTCACAAGGCTTCGAACCCCAACCAGACGCTGGTGCCATCCCTAATCTGACTATGCTTTGACCTTTTCTGGTTGCATTACCTTGCTTCTGGATTAGTCCCTTCACATTTGCAGCCAATGCAGGACAACGATGGGCCAGACAGTCATTTGGCCTCATCCATCATAGCTCTTATAGTCTGATGCAGAGCTAGGCAACTCTGTGTCTTCCAAATATTTTGGACTCCAATTCCCATAAGCAGTGACCATTTGACATGCTGGCTAAGACTGATGGGAGTTGGAGTCTAAAACATTTGGATGGTACCAGGTTTCCCACCCCTGTGTGATGGATCCAAAATACAATAAAAACAGAGAGAGATCCACCAGTCAAATAGACTCGCCTGCCACTGGAATTATGCTATCTTTGCTTTCCAGGATTCAACACTATCAAACACTCAAACACTATCAAACACTCAATCACGGAAAACAGGCTATTTGCAAGCTGCTACCTGCCATTTTTATTAGGGCACTGTACCGTATATTGTTAGTTTATGATGCCTTACCAATTGAAATATTAAAAGCTGCACTCCAGGAAAAGGGGGGGGGAGCATTGGCAAGGAAAGTCTCTTTTAATTGAATTCTTCAACGAGGTAGTTTGAAGCTAACGAAGTTGTATATGTTGATGGGCAGTGCGTGAGACAATTAGCTTCATCCCAAGTACCTGTTTCCCTCAAATTATCCCCTATAGAGCTAAGCTGTCGCCGTTGTCATTCTTGTCATCCAGGTCCGGGCCCGATTCAAAGTGCTGGTATTAACATTTAAAGCCCTAAGCGGCTTGGGGCCAGGTTATCTGAAGGAACGCCTCCTCCCATATGTACCTGCCCGGACCCTAAGGTCATCCTCAGGGGTCCTTCTCCATGAGCCCCTGCCAAAGGAAGTGAGGCAGGTGGCTACCAGGAGGAGGGCCTTCTCTGCTGTGGCACCCCAGCTGTGGAATGAGCTCCCTAAGGAGGTTCGCTTGGCACCTACATTATATGCTTTTAGACGCCAGGTGAAGACCTTTTTATTCTCCCGACATTTTAACAATCTATAAATTTTAAATAACATGGTTTTAAATTTGTAATTTTGCATTGCTGCTGTTTTTATCTGGTTGAGCTTTTATATTGTATTTTATATTACGGTTTTATACTGTTGTTTTATACTTTGAATGGTTTAAATTTTTGTGAACCGCCCAGAGAGCTCCGGCTATTGGGCGGTATAGAAATGTAATAAATAAATAAATAAATAAATAAATACATAAATTGTTGCTACCGGGCAGCTAGATCCTTTGCATACCAGGAAATGGGTTTAAGGGGAAAATGTAAAACAATCATTAAAAAATCAACGGATGACCCAATCTGATTCAAATTTGGAATGCTTAAAGCTCTCCTTAATAATATCTATTATTGTGCCAATTTTGATGTCGTTATCTTTAAAGCTTACGCAGATGTAAGCATCTGTTTAATTTTTCTTCAAATCCTGCTCCTGCGCCCCAGTGGCCGCTTGGAAAACAACAAAGGATACGCTCGAAAACTAGAATCAAAATATTGCACTTCTTTTGGTTAAGAAGTGCAATTAAAGCAGGATGCCTGGGAGTACTTCACAATAGAAGCAGATTATAAGCTGGAAAACTCTGGAATCCTTTGCACACAAGTCGCAGTGATTGCACAGTATAACACTGGTGTGATGAAGCTCTGAGCGCTACATTCTTAAAGCCTCAATGATGGAAAGAGGAAGGAGTCCAAATGCTGAGATGAATGAAGCAGGGGAGCCCATTTACAGCTAGGCAATACATGTAGTGGCATGAAAGTAGGGAAGGATTACCCAGGATAGTATAGTTTAGGCAGCGCTGCCATCCAGGAATACCCCAGCATGAAAAGTGTATTCTTTTGCCATGCAGTGGTATACGTTTACATTGTCCCCAAACTCAGGCGGTGGCAGAAGTTTTCCAACCACATCTTGCAATCTGAACAATGCATATTTGGAACTGCAAAAGCAAAGACTATTTACACCGAAGTCCTGCTGTGGGAGATGGAGCCATTCAGCCATTCTCTGTCCCTGCGATGAATTTATGACAGTAGTCACTAATCACAGAAAATCCATTGAGTTTCTTCTGAAAGACTATGGGCACAACCCTATGGACTGTGTCCTCACTGCTTGGAAGCCTCTACACTTGGAGGCTTCCAAGATTCCCATACCTTGCCAGGCTGAAGCTCACAAGGCAGGAGGAGCAGCAGAGATGATCTTTGCCTCCCCATCTCCTTTATTTTCACTAGCAAGGAACTTTGGAGTGGGAGGGAAGGAAAGTGGAGGAAGCTAAGGATTAATCACATCCTGTCCCCTCCAGCATCCTCTCCTCCCTGTTTGTTGGATCATCACCTCCCCACCTCCAAGGTCAATTCCAACCTTGTAGATGCAGCCAGTGAGGTTCTCTCCATGCAAGCTGCAGGAGGGCAGGGGCATATCTCTGACTCCCCCTCAAAAGGTCAAAGCATTCTCTGACCTCCGAAGGGGTTTGTTGAGCCATGCTATGGTCCCTGGGATGAATGCCTGGACACCATCAGATTGTTCTCCAAGAGTGTAAATTCATTCTCATTGTCACTTACATGGGGGGAGGGGGGAAAGGTTAAGTTCTCCCTTCTACCAACTGAACTTGTATTGGTCTGTTGTCATTTTTGTGAACCGCCCAGAGAGCTCCGGCTATTGGGCGGCATAGAAATGTAATAAATAAATAAATAAATAAATCACATCTTGGATAATTCATGCAGTTGGCTTTGCCAGGATCTCACCCAGAAATATTGCCCATCATGTTAAGACAGGCTTGCACTTACAAGCCACTAAGAAGAGAGAGAGAGAGAGAGAGAGAGAGAGAGAGAGAGAGAGAGAGAGAGAGAGAGAAAGAGAAAGGGAAAGGGAAAGGGAAAGGGAAAGAGAAAGAGAAAGAAATAGCAATGTATTGTGGCTAGGCAACTTCCTCAATTCCACTTTTCTTTTAGGGCTCATCTACCCCAAGCATGTATCAATGGGCCCCAACAGTTGTCAGTGCACTTCAATACCACTATAAAGCAGTAGTCTGGCTCCTGCGTTTTATATACTGCTTTCATACCACTTTCATAGTAGAATATCTGCTTGGTGTAGATGAGCCCTTAGTCTCACAGCACAATCCTACAGGAGTGATACTCAACAGATGAAGGGCTTTGATTTTGACTGGGGATCCCCTCCTTTGCAAGGGTGTCATTTTTTCTATGGCCTCCGAGTGGTAAATCCCCAGTACCCTAGGGCTCCCTGCCTCCACCTGCTAGCATTTTATAAAACTAAAATATGTTATTTGAAAGAGATATGATGTTGCTGCATATCTCTCATCACCAAGTGGTAACCAAGTGGTGTTCATTTCTGCCTTTGGTTTTGGTTGCTTCAGAGGGAAAGCCATAATGCCTTTGGTGGCTCCAGAACCAGACCAAAGTGGTCCAATCCAGCTCAAGCGTCAAGCTTCACATCTGATGAACATCCCTATTACAAATGCCTTCTCAAAAATGTTCTTTTTCACCTGTTAGACAAAAAGCATTTGGTTAGTAAAGAGAATTGTACCTTTTGAAAGACATATAAAAATTAGTATTCAGTGAATTTGACAGAAGGCATAATACGTCTCAAAATGACTTGCTAACAAAGACCCCTACAGTTAAATATTGCAACGTACTTATGTAATGAACAAAAATGGCACACGATATGTCAAGTAGATGTAGAATTAATTCCTGCATATTTCTAAAAAAGAAAAAGAATCTGAATTAGCATTTTGAAGTTCTTACATACTGACATACAACTACTTCAATAGAAGTAGGAATTAACTTTAATGGGTGTCCTGTCTTTGTGTGTCACTGGAAGTAATTTACATCTTTTACAACTTTGTTCAAAAGGAATTGGGATTTCTCAGGTCAAAGGATTCCTAAGAACTTCTGCAGAGCCCTGCTGGATCACATGCATGTCTAGTCCAACATTCAGCTCTTACAGAAGCCGACCAGATGTCTATGAGAAGTCCACACACAGGACATGAATGTAAGAGCATCATCCTGCTCACAATCCCTAGGATTGCCGAATAATAATATTGCCTCGGATAATATTGGAGGAAAGATATAGCCATCATGACTAGTAGTTCATTGATGTCATTATCCTACATGAATTTTTCTACTCCCCTTTAATGCTGTCCAAGTCAGTGGCCATCCCTACATCTTGTGCTAGCAAATTCCATAATTTCACGATTTCCTGTGCAAAGAAGTCCATCCCTCTGCTGTAAATCCCTTTTCTTATGTGGATTCTCTTCTCTCCAATGGGCTATGTGGCAAATCAAAACAAGTTGGTTTCAATTCATATTAAGACCTGAGTGATGGGAACTCAAACAACTAGTTTGCCTCTTTGAAAAGTGAGTCTACAAGTTTCCCTCAACCACCCGCTAAATTAGGTTGCAGGAAAATCCCACCAAAGATTAGATGTTGGCAATCACGAGTTGTGATGCAACCTAAACCTACATGTGTGTGTGTGGCCTGGGTGTGGGAAGGCCTTTGCGGGCAGGGGAGGAGAGAGACGAGCCCTCCCGCCATTGGTCAGGCCTGCATGGTGCCACTGGACTGGGAGGGCACTTACTATAAATGGGCACTTACCCCTCCCAGCCTCCTCTTTGTTCATGAACCTCCCTCTCTCCCTCCATGTAGGCAGTGTGAGCTTGCTGGTCGCCATTCGGGGCCAAGAAGGATTTTTTTTTTTTGCTCATGTTCTAAATTATTCATGATATATATATATATATTGCCTACTCCACACTGTAAGACAGCCGGGGAGTATAAATAGGTTGATTTGGCTATGGTTCTACAGTTTGGTCACATTTACTGCTAGGCAGGTAGGAACAGGCATCCAGAGAGGGATTTCGGAATGGTGAGCATTCATAGGCACTGTTGCAGTGACTGGTAATACCTGAGGCTCCCAGCTTTGAGCCCTGTGGCCTGGCTGGCAAGATCAGGGTTACGTTTGAGGCCAACCCTTCTCACTCACCAAGAGCCCTGCGCCCTGGGTTGGGGGTGACACCGGAAGGTCTCCCTACCCCGAAAGGGGCAGGCCTGTGGGAGGGTGAATTGCTCTGCACCAACCCATGGGCCATGAATGGCTAGCACGACTCAGAAAGGCCTGTTTACAGGCCAGGCTGGATGCCCTATAGGATTTCGTCTTTGCAGATCTTTTATACATGTGACCCTATTTAAATCCAACGTTCTGTGTCTTGTCTCATTACTTATCGGCCTCTGTTCCGCAAAAGCAAATTCAGTATTATAGCCCCTCTCTTAGCCCATTATGAGCTGAGCCCACAATCTCAGTGAGGCCAGCTGTAAGCAATTCTTGTCATCATCCATTTTTGGAACACCACTAGTGACAATCCCTCATAAATAGAGGGAGTGTATGTACCAGCAGAATACAGGGAGAAACATCATATCTGTTTTTCTTTGCCGTGAAAGTTAGGAAGACGCCTTCTCTTATATGTATGTGTTTGGATGTATTCTTTTCATTTAATGAAGTCAAGGCCCTTTCAGACTTTCAGGTGTCAAAGGAGGAAGGGCTGGAATCAACTGATAAAGAGAAGAGCAGTAAGTCATTTGGAGCAGAGAATATATTATGTATCCAGGGCCTGGGAGGGGTTTAAGAGACCACATGCCATCCGGTGCAATCTTTCATTAATATCAGTGAATGCCCTAGAATGATGGGGGCAGGAACGAACATAACCACCTTTCCTTGTCCTCTTTCCTCAAGATGCTGGCATTAATTCTGCAGATTAGAATAGGTTCAGAGAAAGGTTAAAAATACAATTAAGAGATATAGAGATGAATGTGATATCAAAGAGGAGAACCACAGTGGTTTCTCAAAGGCGTAGTAGCATGTCTTTTATCCACTAGAATTATTGGGGTTAAACAACTAAAGGGAGTCAGCGTGCCCTAGTTACTGACTGCTGTCTCTCCCTTGGCTCCTGATGTGATTCCTTCAGAATGGATCCCTGTCATCTCAGCTTCCAAAAGTGACACATACAGTCATTTTTTTAGTGTACAAAGCACCAGAATTTAAACAGAAAACACATGAAGTACAAAGGGAATGTGAGCTTTACAATATATTAGTTTCCCCAAAACAAGTATGAAAGCAGCAACTGGGAAAAAGTCACATACTGGGAGCATTTCTACACCAGGGGAGGGGAGGGGGAGGATCTCATGATATTCTGATCTTGAGATCCTCCCCCTCAGTCCACACATGGTATGTGATGTCCCAGGAGGAAGAAGGACATTGCTGAGGCCATTTTTATTATTATTGAAAATGAGTGCATGAGTCCTCCAACGATAAGGTATTTTTATATATATATATATATATATATATATATATATATATATATATATATATATTCTGCTCCCCCACACACATCTCCAATGGGCACAGAGTGCCTGCAGTCTTGGGACAATCCTGAGACCATGGGAAAAAACAGGCTAAATGCCATCCCGGTAATCTTGGGGAAATGGAGGGATCATCCCTCACTGCCCTGGGATCCCCTGTGTGTCATGCGGACACACAGGGATGATCCTGGGGCAATCCCCGGGATAAGCCCTCATCTAGACATGCCCTGGTTTCTCCTTTGATTGCAGGGAAATTTGGCTATGTCACATGTGGGGCAGCGACTAGGTGAAGGAAAATGTATATGTGTTTTCCAGCAAACTTTTTATTCCTGAGGAGATCCTCTCCTGCTACTCCCTAGGAGCTACAGGCTATCTGGCAGAGGGGAGTCATCCAGGACAGAAAACGTAGAAATAGCACCTGCACTCCCTTGAATCATCCATTGTTTTGTTTCCTGTGGCCTTCCACTATCTTCAGCAACATCCGCCTGTAGCTGTGCCTCTGGTGCATATGTAAGTGTGCTCTTAGGGATCTATTTTCTTTTTTTAAAAAAAAGAGAGAGCGAGAGAGTTGAAGTCTCTGTGTGTGTGTGTGTGTAATGCACTGCAGATGTTTTGGTGTTCTTTTATTTTTATTTTAGTTTTAGGGTTGTGTTAATTTTAAACCTCTTAGGGTACAGTTCTATGTATGTTCAGACAAAAATAAGTCATGCGGGCTAGGGAATGATGATAGTTGTAGGACTTATTTCTGTCTAAAAATGCATAAGATAGCACCCATAATGTTTTATTTGAACAACGGTTTATTCTTGGAAGAACTGAAATGAAAGGTGTGCAGTTGGTGTTTCCATCTGTCTTAAATGAAATTTAACATCTCAGATTGTATTTGGTTTAGATTTGTAAAGTAAGAACATAAGATTATAAGAAGAGCCATGCTGGATCAGACCAAGGGCCTGTCTAGTCCTGCATTCTGTTCACACTGTGGGCAACCAGCTGTTGACCAGGGATATGTTAAAAAATGCCTATCCCTGCACAGAAATACAGGCAGATGAGACTGGGAGCCCAATTGAGAGCAACTGGATTAAAATAAATGGGGCAAGGAATAAAAAGAACATGATAATCAGAGTCTACTACTGACCACCCAATCAAGGAGAAGCACCTTGAAAAGTGCAAGCACCTTGAAAATAATGCAGTGATTAGTAGAAGCCAACTTGGATTTGTCAGGAACAAATCCTGTCAGACTAATTTGATCTCATTTTTTGATCAGGTAACCTCCCTTGTGGACTGTGGGAATGCTGTGGACATAATATATCTTGACTTCAGAAAAGCTTTTGACAAAGTGCCCCATGATATTCTGATTAACAAACTAGCTAAAAGTGGGCTAGATGGAACAACTATTAGGTGGATTCACAGTTGGCTACAGAATCAGACTCAAAGAGTACTTATCAACGGAATCTTCTCAAACTGGGGGGAGGTAATGAGTGGGGTTCCACAGGGCTCAGTCCTAGGCCCAATGTTCTTCAAAAAATTTATTAATGATTTGGATGAGGAGGTGCAGGGAACGCTTATCAAATTTGCAGAGAACACAAAATTGGGTGGAATAGCTGATACCCTGGAAGACAGAAACAAACTTCAAAGTGATCTTGATAGGCTGGAGTGCTGGGCTGAAAACAACAGAATGAAATTTAATAGGGAAAAATGCCATGTTCTACATCTAGGAAATAGAAACTAAATGCACAGTTACAAGATGGGGGATACTTGACTCAGCAATACTACAAACGAGAAGGATCTTGGAATTGTTGTAGATCACAAACTGAATGCTATTTTGGGCTGTATTAATAGAAGTATAGCTTCCAAATCACATGAGGTACTGGTTCCTCTCTATTTGGCCCTGGTTAGGCCTCATCTAGAGTACTGTGTCCAGTTCTTGGCTCCACAATTCAAGAAGGACACAGACAAGCTGGAGCATGTTCAGAGGAGGGCAACAAGGATGATCAGGGGTCTGGAAACAAAGCCCTATGAAGAGAGACTGAAACAACTGGGCATGTTTAGCCTAGAGAAGAGAAGATTGAGGGGAGACATAGAATCGTAGAATCATAGAATGATAGCACTCTTCAAATACTTGAATTGTTTCACATAGAGGAGGGCCAGGATCTCTTCTTGATCCTCCCAGAGTGCAGGACACAGAATCATGGGCTCAATTTACAGGAATCCAGATTCTGGCTGTACATCAGGAAAAACCTCCTGACTGTTAGAGCAGTATGACAATGTGACCAGTTACCTAGGGAGGTTGTGGGCTTTCCCACACTAGAGTCATTCAAGGGGCCGCTGGACAACGATCCATCAGGTATGTTTTAGGTTGGATTCCTGCATTGAGCAGGGGGTTGGAC
This sequence comes from Elgaria multicarinata webbii, assembly GCF_023053635.1. Lineage (NCBI taxonomy): Eukaryota > Metazoa > Chordata > Lepidosauria > Squamata > Anguidae > Elgaria > Elgaria multicarinata. The sequence continues at coordinate 10,415,462 of NC_086180.1, forward strand.
TCGATGGCCTTATAAGCTCCTTCCAACTCTACTATTCTATGATTCTATGACCCATAAGCAGAACATGATGCAACAGTACCCTCCCACCCATGTTCCCCAGCAACTGTTGTATATAGGCTTACTGCCTCTGATACTGGAGATAACACATAGCCACTAGGAGTAGTACCCATTGACAGCCTTTGGGCCTGTTCAGTCAACACACTAAGCCATGGTTAGGCTACTAACCCCTTTGCAGCAAGTGGTTAGTGTGTTTAAAGAATGGTTATGTACCCACCCTGGTTAGGAACAGTTCATATGACACCATAATTAATACATTTTTAATGTTGGCAGCTATCACTCTTGATGAAGAATAAAAGACTAGCTGTGGTTCTGTTGAGTTTAGTTAAAATCTTTAATTATTTTTTTCTGAATGTAAGAATTATTAAAGATTTTATCTAAACTCAACAGAACTACAGCTAGTCTCTCATTCTTCATCTGTTCAGTGGTATCTCTTTTCCCTGCCAACCACACGTACACACAAGCTGTCAATCCTACCCACCACCTCACTTCGAAATAATACCTCTGAAAAGTAAAACAGTAAGTCATGGTTCACAGGACACACTAAGCTATAATTTTATTTATTTATTTATTTATTACATTTTTATACCGCCCAATAGCCGAAGCTCTCTGGGCAGTTCACAATCATTCAAAATGATTAGTTCAAAATGCTTACCCATTATGGTTTAGTTTCTTGTCTGAACAGTGCTTTCTCCTCCAAGAATTTAACCAACCCCCTTTTAAAGCCATCGAAATTGGTGGCTGTCACAACCAGGCCTCACACTCCAAGCCTTGATGCACACAAACCCTCCTCAAGCCAAGCGCCACCACTTGAACAACCCAAGGGTAGGGTAAAACACAACCTTTCTCTCCTATGAGAGGGTAAAGGCTAGAATCTGAAAAGGTTTTACTGTGTGTGTAATAAGCTGAAGGCTATATATAAGGTGTTTACAATAGGGCTGTGCACGAACCACCCAATCTGCTCCAGTTCCCAATCTGCAACTTCCGGACAGGGTCCGCTCCGCCCCGCGTCGATCTGCCTATGGTCCGCTCTGCTCCGCTGCAGAGCTCTAGATATGAATCGGAGCTCTGCGCCGCCCGCACCACCACCAGATAAGCCCCTCCTACCCCCTCACAACTTACCTGCCTCTGTCATGGCCTGGTGGCGGCTTCAACTGAGGATGAGGACTCAAACAGGAAGACCAGGCTGCAGCCGCGGCCTTGTCTTCCGGTTTGAATCCTCGACCTCAGTTGAAGCCACCGCCAGACCGCGATGGAGCCAGGTAAGCTGCCCTCCCCCCTGCCCCTTACCTGGCTCTGCCACCATCACTGCAAGATTGTAAGCCTATGCGGCAGAGTCTTGCTATTTACTGTTTTACTCTGTACAGCACCATGTACATTGATGGTGCTATATAAATAAATAATAATAATAATAATAATAATAATAATAATGGACTGCGGCGGTGGGGCCAGGTAAGACCCCCCATCCCTCTTTACCTGGTTCCGTCACGTTTCGGCAGTGGCTTCAACTGAGGCCGAGGATTCAAACAGGAAGACTGGCCACAGCATGGCCTGGTCTTCCGGTTTGAATCCTCAGCCTCAGTTGATGCCGCCGCTGGACCACAATGGAGCCAGGTAAGCCGCCCTCCCCCCTGCCACTTACGTGGCTCTGCCGCCACCGCCGCACAGACTACGGCAGCTCCAGGTAAGCCCCCACTTACCTTTTTTTCGGAGCTCCGGATCGAGGCGAAAGATCCACTTTTTCTCGATCCGCAACTCTCCCGACCCGATCCGTCTCCACCATTGTTGGAGGCGAATCAGGCTGCCTCGCTATTGCTTCTCCGATCTGAAGCGAAGCACAGCAAAGCCCTAGTTTACGATAGTCACTGTAGAGCAGGTGATAAAGCCAAGCAGACACGTGGTTTGAGGTAACAAAACAAAATATTTTTTTTATTTCTGTTTAACAGATCTTAGTTACTTCAAATTCAAGTTAACCTGCTTAATCTACTAGTTTTGATAAAAACAGTAATCTTATGTCTCATAAAATCTTATCCCCTTTCACTCTCCACACCACTGACAATCCTAACTGACACTCCCAACTCCCAACCAACTAACCAACCACCCCTGTGCTAGACTCCCCCATTTATACTCCTCCCCATTCACAGTATCATCAGCCACACCCACTCAATCCAACATTCTGCACTCACTAGACATACAAAACAGACATACCTAAGGGAACAGAACTGTGGGGAAATGCCACAGTGGCCATCACTACATCATGTGATAGTGAATTCCATAGTTTAACTATGCACTGTGTGAAGAAGTCCTTCCTTTTATCTGTCCTGAATCTCCCACGATCAGCTTCAGGGGATGACCGTGGGTTCTAGTATTGTGGGAGAGGGAGAAAAATTTATCCTCATCCACATTGTCCACACCATGCATATTTTTCTACACCTCTATCATATCTAGTAAGCTGGCTTCTTCTGAACCATTTTTTTTTAAATTTCACATCTTAAAATACAACAACATAATACTGATTAAACACATGAATCAAAACATAAATTTCTTACAATTCCACATTTATAATTATCATTTTTACATAATCACATAACATATCATAAGTGCTCCCCTCTACCCTTCGGGATCTATTCCTGCTTCCAAAATCTCATTGCTTCTTCTGGTGGTGGTTTTCCACCCCCCTTAGAGAATACATTTCTCTAATGTATATTCTCTGTATAATGTATACATTTCTCTACAGTATATTCATAATGTATGAATAATTTGAATTCCCTCAAATTCATTTACATTTGTTATACCTTTTCTTAACTTTATATTGCATGTCAATTTATCATTAATAGCTATATCCCATATTTCCTTATACCACTCTTCAATATGATAGTCTCCCTGAACCTTCCAGTTCCTAGATATGATTAACCTTACTGCTGTCAACAAATTTGTTATCAATTCTTTGGTCTCTTTATTACACTTTAAATTACCATATAATGATAGTAATGCCACTGTAAGTGTCTCTTCAATCTGTATTCCCACATTTTTTTTTATCTCAATAAACACCATTTTCCACAATTTTTGCACAAATTCGCATTCCCACCACATATGCAAATACGTTCCTTTCCCCCCACATCCTCTCCAACAATTTGCTGAATTCATCTTATTTATTCTATTTAATCTCACCGAGGCTTCTGAACCATTTATTAAGCCTAACTGGTTTCTTGTTCCTATTGTCTTATTTGATGACTCTATTATGGATTTAACAAATATACAATATATTAACCAATTGTTTGCCAATGATTTGGAAGAGCAGGCGGCTAATTTCCAAATTCCTAATTCTTCTACTGATGCTGATAAGAATCTTTCTCCAATGCAGCTATTGGGGTAACTGTTTTCTGACAAGCAAACTTGTCAATAAACTGTTGGCTGAAATTACATCAATTAGAGAGCTGCTGTTGACCTCTCCTAGCTACTACCTGTGCTTTCATTGACAATTTTTAACAGTATTTCTAGTCTACAGGGGGTTGAAGATTCTTTTGATAAGGAGTTCTTGCATCAGTCAATTCAATCTGGCTGGAAAGAGGGATAGTTTTTTTAAAATAATAATAATAATAATAACACAGAGAATATTGTCAACAGAAACGGTAGCAAAGTTGTTAATAGCAAAGTTATTTTAGAGGTGGGTTCTAAGAATGGGTGAAAATGTCAGTTTTGCTTTCCCTCACATTCAACTTTGTTAAGTCTCAGTTCTTTCTCTCCTGAATATAAACTTGACAAATTTCTGCAATTTTTTTTTTTAATCAAAAATGAACTGAAATGAAATTCCTAACCATCTGCACCAGTCAATTTCAAGAGGTACAGCTGTATCCAGCATGGAGAAGACTATGCTGTATCTGCTTGCCATAGACAGGGTGACCAAACGTCCAGATTGGCCCAGACATGACTGGAAATCCCGCCCCCAAGCGGGATCCGGGGGGAGATTTCAAAATCGCCCCAAATGCCCTGGAAAATCAGGGCCCTGGCCCAGCCCTGCATCCCCCAGGGATGCTCTCCCCTTCTCCTCTATGGTGGCACAAGCACGCCAGCACAGAGGAGTAGACTGGCGTCACTGGGGGGAAGGAACTGGGAGACACATTCTCCGAGAACGGGCCTCGCAGCCCCTGCCCCCGGCAATGCCCTCCCCTTCTCCTCTGTGCTGGCGGGGAGGAGCTGGGAGACCCATTGCCCGTTCCCAGCATGCACCGAGACCCAGCGGAGGAGAGGTGGCTTCTGGCTGGTGCCGGCGGCGCTTTCTCGGAGTGGGCAGCAGCAGCAGCAAAATGGAGGCCAGGGCGCCAAATACGAGTTTTTGAGAGGTGCAGGCGGGCGCCGTCGTTGTCTGCGGGGTCCAGAGGTGCAGCAGCTTGTATGAAGTCGCTGCTCCTGGCGGCTTCGCAATACCGGGCTGCGCGCACCCAGCCGAACGCAGCGCTGTTGCAGCGGAGCCTGGAGGTGAGCACAGTGAGATTTACTTCTGAGTAAGCATGGATCGGATTGCACCATAAATTGCTGCTCCTTCTCTAGCTGCTTGACAGGAGGAAATTCCATAGAGGTGTAGGGATGGAGGTAATGCTGCACCCCTTAAATCTCTACTGGTTCTATAGCTGATAGGCACACAATAAACCTGCCAACAAAAAGGGACTTAAAGCACTCTGTAAATGCACCTGAGTTATGGGACCTGCTCCCTTGGGAGTCTCTTCTCCTTTTCTATTAATAGCCATGCATCAGGTTACAAGAATGTTATTTCAAAAGGTTTTCAGAATCATTTGAGTTATGAAATTATGTTTTGCTGCTGGTATTTAGATCCTGAATGAGGGTTTTTTGGTGGGGGGGGGCTGTTTTGTTGCTGTCTCTATTTTTATGAATTTTAAAAGTGTGCCTTTTGAAGTTAAACACTGGCATACATGTCTTAAGGACAGCTTGTATTTATCTGAGAAGTGAATCTGAGCCACATTTTGCTTAATTCTATCCCTGACCCACCCTGGGGTGGAAATAGGGAGAAGTGAACATTTAATTTTTATACTATGGAAGGGTAGTATAAACATGGAAGGAGTTGCTTGTAAATACTGTCCTTTGGTAAGTCTCCAAGTAATGCAGTTTTCATAAGCTCAGAGGCCTTGGATCTTATCATACTTTATTTTATTATGGTCTGTTTTAAATTGAATGCCATGCTGATAATTTCTACCTTTAATTGAAAGGTAAATACAAACATTTTAAATGCCGTTTATTGCGGATAATTTCATATAGAACGTCTTCCAGCTCCCTGATGCTGTCTTTACATTCAAGTGTTAGAATTTTCCATATAAATGCAACAGAATTAGGTGAAAAATCCACGTTCTGCTACTTCTGTGTAGGTAACTAGGCAGAAGTGTCCCATGTTCAGGTGCATTCTCAAAATCTTTATTATCCAATTGAAACATTTTTGGATGATATTTTTAACTGTTTTAGAAGTAGGAGCTGTTTTAGAAGTATGATCAAGCACATACACAGTAGCTTAGTATGTTCTGGTTTGTGCATAATACCAATTTATGGATTGTGTAAGAAACATTCTTTATTGAAATGTTTTTTGATGTATTAGTTTTTAACATTCACTGTTTTAAACTTTTGTAAACCACCCAGAGAATTTCAGCTATGGGGCGGTATATAAATGTAAATCATCATCATCATCATCATCAACAACAACCCTGTGAGGTGGGTTGGGGAGTTTGTGACTGGCCTAAAGTCACTCCATGGCTGAGTGGGGACTAGAACCCGATTCTCCCAGCTGCCAATCCAATACTTTAGCCACTACACCGCACTATGATGATGATGATGCCTTGGGTGAGTAAGTATTGTATTTTTGATGTTATTTTATTGTTTGCCTTGGGGGGTGTTGCTGTAGATTTTTTATTATTTTGCCTTTGGTGAGTGTGGGATGGAATTATCCCCCACCCCCAGTTAAGTATGTGTGGAGTTTTGGTTTTTTTTAGATTGTCTTGGGGAGGGTGTGGAGTTTTTTCCATGCTGGGGGAGTGTGTAGGGGTGTGTAGGGGTGTGTGGATTTTAATTTTTATTGTCTTTGATGAGCATATGTGAGGTGTGTATTGCTGTTGTTATTTTACCTTGAGTGTGTGTGCGAATGAATTTTTATTTTTGACTTAAGGCTCATCTACACCAAGCAGGATATTCCACTATGAAAGCAGTATATAACATGCAGGATCTACACTACTGCTTTATAGTGGTATTGAAGTGCACTGACAACTGCTGGGGCCCATTGACATGTACCATATACTGCTTTCATGACGGCTTTTATAATGTAATATCTTGCTTGGTATAGATGTGTCATGGGACCCAACAGTTGTCAGTGCACTTCAGTACCACTATAAAGCAGTAGTGTGGCTCCTGCCTTTTATACACCACTTCCATACCACTTTCATAGTGTTATATCCTGCTTGGTGTAGATGAGCCCTATGTCTTTGAGATTATGGTTATTTTACAGTATGGCTTTCTTTTTATTGTACTAGATTTTTCTGCTTCATTTGTTAATATGAATTTTCTGCTTCATTTGTTAATAATGCTCCTTCTCTTGCTGGTGATGGTGATAATGGATGCTGATTCTAATATTAATAATGCTCCTTCTCTTGCTGGTGATGATTGCTGGTTGTGGTTGTTTATTATGTTATAAAAATAAAGAAATGGATTTATGTAAGTGTTAATTTTTTTTTAGTATTTAGTATATTATTATAGTAGTTGTGTGTCTTTGGCACTCATTGGTTGCTATCATTTACTTTTTGTGAACCTCCCAGAGAGCTTCGGCTATTGGGCAATATAAAAATGTAATAAATAAATAAATGTGACTGAGGCCACGCCCCCTTGGGGGCCGGACATGTTGAGTTGGCTCCGCCTTGGGGGTGGGCATGTTGGGGTGGCCATGCCTCCTGAGGGTGGCCATTTTGTCCTCCTTTTTGGTTTCCAAAATATGGTCACCCTAGCCATAGAGGTGTTAAAAATGGGTGGCAACCCTAATTAAGTACTAATACAGGGATTCATACCTAGACTTTTAAGAGCAAAGCACTCAAACCTCTGAACCTCACAGGAATCATAGAATAGTAGAGTTGGAAGGCCATTGAGTCCAACCCCCTGCTAATTGCAGGAATCTACCTTAAAGAATCGCTGACAGATGGCTGTTCAGCTGCCTCTTGAAGGCCTCTAGTGTGGGAAAGCCCACCACCTTCCTAGGTCATGGATTCCATTGTTGTACTGCTCTAACAGTCAGGAAGTTTTTCCTGATGTCCAGCCAGAATTTGGCTTCCTGTAATTTGAGCCCAATATTCCATGTCCTGCACTCTGGGAGGATTGAGAAGAGATCCTGGCCCTCCTTTGTGTGACAAACTTTCAAGTATTTGAGGAGTGGCATCATGTCTCCCCTCAGTCGTCTCTTCTCCGGACTAAACACGCCCAGTTGTTTCAGTCTCTCTTCATAGGGCTTTATTTCCAGACCCCTGATCATCCTGGTGGCCATCCTCTGAACACGCTCCAGCTTGTCTGCATCCTTCTTGAAGTGTGGAGCCCAGAACTGGATGCAATACTCAAGATGAGGCCTAATAAGGGCCAAATAGAGGGGAATCAGTACTTCACAGAAATTGGAAGCTATAGTTCTATTAATGCAGCCCAAAATAGCATTTGCTTTCCCCCCCCTTTTTTTCTTTTTTGCAGCTACATCACACTGTTGGCTCACATTCAGCTTGTGATCTACAACAATTCCAAGATCCTTCTTGTTTGTAGTATTGCTGAGCCAAGTATCCCCCATCTAGTAACTGTGCATTTGGTTTATTTTTTCCTATGTGTAGAACTTGACATTTATCTCTATTAAATTTCATTCTGTTGTTTTCAGCACAGCACTCCAGCCTGTCAAGATCACTGTGAAGTGTGCTTCTGTCTATCCACACCCAATTTTGTGTTGTCTACAAATTTGATAAGCATTCCCTACACCATCTCATCCAAGTCATTAATAAAAATGTCGAAGACCACTGGGCCCAGGACTGAGAATCTGACAGTTTTGGTTTCTCCCACAGTTAAAATGTTCACATCACCATTTCTCTTTTTGCCCGCAAATATGGAGAACTTTGTGAATTTTTGTAAATTCTTATCAAACCTCATCTGAACCAATGCACTCAGTACTAGGATGACCATATGAAAAGGAGGACAGGACTCCTTTATCTTTAGCAATTGTGATGTAGAATGAATTTCAGCAGGTGTTGTTTGTATGCATGCAGCACCTGGTGAAATTCCCTCTTCATCCCAACAGTTAAAGCTGCAGGAGCCCTGCCCTGTTTTATAGAGTGACCAGATATGAAAGAGGGCAGGGCTCCTGCAACTTGAACTGTTGTGATGAAGAGGGAATTTTGCCAGGTGCTCCATGCATACAAATGACACCTGCTGAAATTCCCTTTTCTATACAACTGACAGGAGCCCTGTCCTCCTTTTCATATGGTCACCCTACTTGGTACATCCCTAGGTGCTCAACTAAGGAAATGAAGATTGCTAATGTGGAAGATGTTGGTCCCAAGATGAAGGGAAGGAATAGAGTTAATGATAACCAGCCTCCCTCTGATATTGTAGTAAGAAAGGTTTGAAGTGGAGAAAGTTTTGACTATGGTAAAACAGAGGACGAAGAACACAATGCATCAATTCTAGGGGTGCTGCAAGCACCTGACTGGGTCCAGGAGTCCTGTGGACTGCCCCCCATGTCTGGACCTCCAGACTAGTTGTGCTCTCCCAACACAAGCATACACCCACCCACACCCACAAGCGCTCACAAGGCCACCATTGGCATGGGGGAGGTGCCGAATTTAAAGGTTCTGCAAATTGTGCAATTCCCCCTGTTGCATCAATGGCAGCCGCCATTGCACAGGGAGGGGAAGTGTGTAATTTTGGCACATGGGTGGGAGGCTGCTGAGCAATTGCCAGGGCCTTGTGAGCCTCTTGTGAGGCTGATGCAGCCCAGCAAGTGGGGGGGGTCGGTTGCAGTGTTGGGGCAAGCACCCTCCGAGGTGAGCACAAGTGGGTTCGCCCACCTCTAAAAATCACTGCAGATGACTCAATGTAATGTAGCAGTTCCTGATACTGAAATATAATCACTTTAAAGGGAGAGGTCCTGACACATATATCTGAAGATGCTTCATTTTTATGTTATAACGTCATGATTAGGAGTTCTAAAGGGTTGCTTTGGTCTTCTGAAGAGATGCACTCTCTCGTTTTGGAGCTGCTTGGTCTTGATGTTCCCCTCAAACGTTCATGTTATATTTGGATTTTTTTCCTCCTTGGGGTTTCAGAGGCACTGTGGAAATAGGCTTGGGAGAATCACAGTGGGTTATGTCAATCTGGAATTCAAACAGGAAGGACATCCTAAAAGTTGAGGAAGATGTCCTAACCATCAAAACAAGCTACTAGGGGTTTCATAACTTCTGCTCGGTTTTTCTTTTTTTTTCTTCCTTTTTTTTAATATTGAATAAAAACCAAGGATGTGCATCTTTCAGTTGCAGATCAAAATCCCAAACCAAAGTAAGCCAGTTTCCAGAAGTGGCCCTTTATGGCTGCCGTTGTTTGTAATAGTAGCTCTATGATTATAGAAATCCCCCATCTTCCGTAAAAATGGCAGCTCTTATGAAGGATGGGTTGCTGCCAGGAGAGAGCAGATGGGTCAGGTAAGTCTAAGGGCTCATCTACACCTAGAGCCCTTTCAAGAGGGGGCAGGGATGATCGCCTGGTTTCCAGCTTCCAAGATCATTCCTCATGGGACACAGGCGAGGGACTTTTTCCAGGAGTTAAGGAGAGCCACTGCAGGAGGACGTGTACTCCGTGGTGGCACCTTCAGAGGTGTATTGGGAAAAGTGGGTGGAAGTGGACAGATGGGTATAGGGCACCGGGTTTTTGTTTTTTTAAAATACCTCCTCCAAAATTCACACCAGTGCAAATACACAAAAATGCAATGGGGGATAGGTACTGTATCGAAAATGTGCTCCTGCACATCTAGATGTTTGCATTTAAAAAAATACACACAGTCGGGGCCAAAACATGCTGATAACCGATCAAAAAATGTGCCAAAAATGGCTGCCGCCCACTCCGGCACATGTCCGAAACTGCTGGGCACACCTCTGACAGTGGGTTGGGTGCTGAGCTGGGAGGTTGCACCAAACAGAAACAGCTTTGTGAAGGGGGGGGCACACCAGCTGAGGACTTCGGGATTATAGTGAGAGAGCCAGAAAAACCAGGGCAAAAGAAGTCTGCGATATTCCTAGATGACTGTGGGGTCGTCCCTAGATCACTGTGGGAGTAGGTGAATGTCATGTTGTATGGTAGGGACAACCTCAATATTATTCCGGAATGAATGGCTGGTGGAGATTAGGCCTAGGCAGCTTGGCAGGTGGGGGCAGTGGCTCAGCTGGTTTGGGAGGCAAGCAGGGGGGAGTTCAATGGACTCTCACTTGGCCTCACGCCCAGCAAACCGCAATATCCAACCTGCTTCTTGTGTCTGGATTAGGGATGTGCTCCGCTTCTAATTGGACCGGCGAATTAGAAGCGGAGCGGGGTGCTTCGCCTCCCCTTAAGGTGGAGGCGAAGAGGATTGGGGGGCCGGCGGAGCGTGGCAAAGAGGATCAAGGTGAAGGCGGATCCTTCGCCTTGATCCGGAGCTCATCCGGAAAGGTAAGTGGGGTTTACCAGGCCCTGCCACTGTCGCTGTCGCCCATGCGGCGACAGTGGCAGGACCCAGTAAACCCCCCTTCTCTCCCTTACCTGCCTCCGTCCGCAGTCCGTCGGCATCTTCAATTGAGCCCGCGGTTCAACCAGGAAGTCTAGGCCGCACTTGCGGCCCAGACTTCCTGGCTGAACCGCGGGCTCAATTGAAGAAGCCGAGGGACCACGGACGGACGCAGGTAAGGCCCCCCTCCCCCTTGGTCCCTTACCGGGCTCTGCCACCGTCACCGCACGGGCGGCGACGGCGGCAGGGCCCGGTAACCCCCCCGCCCTCCTCTCCACTCCCCTCCACTGGCACCACTCCCCTCCACTGCAGAGCTCCAATTCGGAGCTGGAGCTCCGTGGCGAAGAGGAGCGGAGTATGGGCGGAGCGGCACAGAGCGGCACGGAGCGGAGCAGGCTGATCCGAAATTTTCGGATCGGCCCACAGGGCGGAGCGGGGGGGTCTGTGCACACCCCTAGTCTGGATCTTACTTTGGATCTGGATCTGAAGTGGGTCAGACCAGGTCCAAAGTGGGCCAAGGCAGATCAGAGCCAATTCAGAAGCTCCACATCAGCTTCCAAAGCAAGTGTGTGGGGATTCCTGCCAGGCCTACTAAAAATCTCAGTTGGGAAAAGAGAACTATTAAAGTATAAGCTTTCTTAGAATAGAGTTGAATGGCAGAATAAGGTGGCAAAGAAAGATTTCACTGTTCTACAAGTCTCATATATATTAAAAAGGCAGTTGTGTAGGTTGTAAAAACAACAACCCACAAATCTAAATAGTATATTACTTGAACGCTTGTTCATTCTTGAAAGCTTGCTCATTTTTTAATGATATCAAGATCTCTTCATTAGGCAAGATATTACAAAAAGCAGATTGTTGTTGTTGTGTTCAAGGGGGTGAATAAGATGCAGGCGGAACGCTCACTGGGTGTTCTAGTCAGGATGTCTGCATAGATAGGTTTTTTAAAAAGATAATCTGGAGGAACAGGGTTTACAGACAGTCAAATTGGACTCTGCAAGATGAGTGAGGGTTTCAGCACCCCTACGACCACTGGGATGTGGCTGGCAATTATTGGACTACCAATTCAAGAGGTACCTTCTGCAGAAAAAATTGTGGGGGAATCACTATCCCCCCCCCCGCCTGCCATTTGCTGGAGGCTGCTGCATAGATGGTAGCAATTTGAGCCGTTCCATTACTCAAAATGCACCTGACGTGAATTGATTAGAATGAGAAATATGATATAAAACAAATGTTGCTAAGACAATTTGATGTAAGCTCATAACCTTGAGGAAAAATGAATAACAAAAGATGATGATGAACAAGGGGGGAAGTAATACCATTAAACACTGAGAGTTATAAAAGGAAACGTAAAGAATATTCAAGAAATGTATCTGTGGGAAAAATCACATAGAAACAGAGAGAGAGAGAGAGAGAGAGAGAGAGAGAGAGAGAGAGAGAGAGAGAGAGAGAGAGAGAGACTTTCCTTCTTTAGCTACAAGCATGCCTCAGAGGGGGGGGGGGATGGTTGACATGTTCCATGACCAAATCCATTTGTTTTCTTGATGATAGCTGTTGGAAGAAGTAAAGTTTAACATGATAAATCTCTCTCCACTTCAATCTTCCTTCCAAAAACTTTCAAGTCATTTTCGATTAATTCTCAAATGAACAACAACAACAACAACAAAAAGTGTAAAGACACAATGAATCAGAGGAAGTGTTTTGTTTTGTTTTTCTTTGGTAAAGCCATGACTGTACTGCTTCAGTTCTGTTTTGTGGATCAGTCTGTCAAGGCTGAGTGGTAGGCAGTAGGGGTGTGCACGGACCCCCCATTCCGCTTCACTTTAAGATCCGCCATTTTCGGATCGGCCCGCTCCGCCCCGCCCCCACTCTGCCTGGGCCCACTCCGCTCCGCTCAGAGCTCCGGATCCGGATCGGAGCTCCGGTCCCCCCCCCCATAGGGGGGGGGGTACCGGGCCCTGCCGCCATCGCCGCCCATGCGGCGACGGCGGCAGAGCTCGGTAAGGAGGAGGGGGGCCTTACCTGCCTCCGTCCGCGGTCCGTCGCCGTCTTCAACTGAGCCCGTGGTTCCACCAGGAAGTCTGGGCCGTGCGGCCCAGACTTCCTGCTGGAACCACGGGCTCAATTGGAGACGCTGACGGACCGCGGACGGAGGCAGGTAAGGGAGAGGAGGGTGGGGGGCGTTACCGGGCCCTGCTGCTGTCGCCGCATGGGCGACAGCGGCAGGGCCTGGTAAACCCCACTTACCTTTCCGGCGGAGCTCCGGATCGAGGCGAAGGATCCGCCTTCACCTCGATCCTCTTCGCCACGCTCCGCCGGCCCCCCAATCCTCTTCGCCTCCACCTTAAGGGCAGGCGAAGCCCCCCGCTCCGCTACTGCTTCTCCGATCCGATTAGAAGCAGAGCACATCCCTAGTAGGCAGCTATCCCAGCTGTCAGAGGTGAGCCAGGGAGTCCAAAGCACAGAGACCAAGGCTGTTTCTACACCTGCCTTTTTTCCAGAGGTCATCCCGGGATCATCCCTGTGCATGCAAATGACACACAAAGGATCCCGGGAGCAGGCAGAGATGATACTTCCATTTTCCTGGGATAATCGTTAGGTGTAGAAACCACATGGAAACACCCCAGAAACAAGATGTAGAAACCACATGGAAACATCCCAGAAACAAGGTGTAGAAACCACATGGAAACATCCCAGAAACAAGGTGTAGAAACCACATGGAAACACCCCAGAAACAAGAGAATCTTGTTGTGTTTTAGCTCCACATCAATCATGCAAGGAAGATTAACATAAGAGACAATACCTTCAAGGAGCTTCAAGTATGAGAGATTTTTAAACTAGAGTTTGCCTTCTGTTTTTGTTTTTTTTAAAAAAACAAAAAAACAAACAAACACCAAACCAAACAAAAACAAAATCAATGGCCAGTCACAAACTCTCAGCCCAACCTACCTCACAGGGTTGTTGCTGTGAGGATAAAATGGAGAGGAGGAGGGGGATTATGTGTGCCACCTTGGGTTCCTTGGAGAGAAAAAAGGCAGGATATAACTGTAAATAATAATAATAATAATAATAATAATAATAATAATAATAATAAGAGGAGGAGGAGGAGGAGGAGGAGGAGGAGGAGGAGGAGGAGGAGGAGGAGGAGGAGGAGGAGGAGGAGGACAGGGCTCCTGTATCTTTAACAGTTGTATAGAAAAAGGAATTTCAGCACGTGTCATTTGTATGCATGCACAGCACTTGGTGAAATTCCCTCTTCATCACAACAGTTAAAGCTTCAGGAGCCCTGCCCTTTTTTGTATCTGGTCACTCTATAAAAGAGGGCAGGGCTCCTGCAACTTGAACTGTTGTGATGAAGAGGGAATTTTACCAGGTGCTGCATGCATGACACCTGCTGAAATTCTCATACAAATTTTCATGCAAACTTTTTTTTTAAAATGTCAAAGTTCAGGATAGGGACAGGTGAATAAGCAATGTTCAAGATTGCTAGGGTTCTCCAAATATCATCTTGCTGCTGATTTCATGCTCGACTGCTGTTTGGGTTTACAACTGCTGCTTACTCTGAGTGATCTGGAAGATTGTGCAGACATTTGCTCGTGATCATGTTTGGGGGTTTGAACAGGGCAAGCTGGCATGCTTTGCAATCAAAACCAAAATTCTCATACATCCCTAATTTAGGATGAACTGAATTTAAGATGAAGAGTACAAGAACTTAACATTGGAACATAAGAGGAGCCATGCTAGATCAGACCGAGAGAGAGTCCATCTAGTCCAAAATTCTGTTCACACAGTGGCCAACCAGCTATCAACCAGGAACCCATAAGCAGGACATGAGTGCAACAGCATCCTCACACCTATGTTCCCCAGTAACTGGTGTACATAGGCTTACTGCCACTGATGCTGGAGCCAGCACACAGCCATCAGGGCTAGTAGCCATTGATAGCCTTCTCCTCCAGGAATTTATCTAACCTAGTGTGACCATATGAAAAGGAGGACAGGGCTCCTGTATCTTTAACAGTTGACTAGAAACTGGAGTTTCAGCAGGTGTCATTTGTATGCATGCAGCACCTGGTGAAATTTCCTCTCCATCACAACACTTAAAGCTGCAGGAGCCCTGCCCTCTGGACCATAAACAAAAGAGGGCAGGGCTCCTGCAGCTTTAACTGTTGTGATGAAGTAGTAATTTCACCAGGTGCTGCATGGATACAAACAACTCCTGCTGAAATCCCCTTTTCTATGCAACTGTTAAAGATACAGGTGCCCTGTCCTCCTTTTCATATGGTCACCCTATCTAACCTCTTTTTAAAGCTGGTGGCCATCGCTACATTTTCTGATAGCAAATTTCATAGTTTGACTCTGTGCTGTGGAGGAGGCCTTCCTTTGATCTCTCCTGAATCTCCCACTAATCAACAACATGGGATGACCTCAGGTTCTAGTATTTTGAGATCGAACAGAAGAAGAAACTGAGATTGAATGATTCATCCATCCTTAGCCACAACAGCTATTGAATAGGGTGACCCTATGAAAAGGAGGACAGGGCACCTGTATCTTTAACAGTTGCATAGAAAAGGGGATTTCAGCAGGTGTCAGTTGTATGCCTGCATACAAATTCCCTCTTCATCACTACAGTTAGAGCTGCAGGAGCCCTTCCCTCTATTTATCTGGTCAAGAGGATAGGGCTCCTGTACCTTTAGCTGTTTTGATGAAGAGGGAATTTCACCAGGTGCTGCATGCATACAAGGACACCTGCTGAAATCCCCGTTTCTATGCAACTGTTAAAGATACAGGAGCCCCATCTTTCTTTCCCTATTTTATTTATTTATTGCATTTTTATACTGCCCAATAGCTGAACCTCTTTGGCCAGTTTACAAAATTAAGACTATTCAAAACAAAATGAAGCCATAATATAAAATACAATCTAAAAGCACAACCAAGATAAAAACAGCAGCAATGCCAAAATACAAATTTAAAATTCCAATTTAAAACAGCAAAGTTAAAATTAATTTATAGACTGTTAAAATACTGAGAGAATAAAGTCAAGACTTTTTGAGCATTCCTGACAAAGGATTAAAGAAACCTATGGTCAACCTACCACTGCCTCCTCCTGCCTCAACCACCATAAAACTCTTACCTTAGGGTAAGGGGATGCAACAGTGGACATTGACTGTGGACATGACCCCAGCTGTGTGTTTTGCTCATAAAGGACTGGTACTAAACATCCCAGAATTCCCAGTAGGGGTCAGCCTCCAAGCGAACTCAAGCCCAGGGGAGACCTCATTGGAGGGAGAGGATTGGGATTCCTCAGCAAATCCCACTTCCACAGAAGACAAGGGGCAAACTGAGCAGACCTGTTCTTGGGTTGGCTTACTTGAGGTCCCAAGAACCCCTTCAACCTTACTGACACTCCAGACTCTCCTCCCTAATCCCACAGCTCACAAGAACTCTGGAGATGATATATCATGTAGGATACTCATAGTCATTATCCAAGTGCCTGCCTAGCTGTCAGAAGACCCTCTCACCCAGGGTTAACTCAAGAGGAATGGTCTACTTGGGAGAAATGACCTACTCATGAGGAAGAAGACCCAGCTGTAGCCAATGAAGAAGCAAATAAGTTGCAACTGATGAATCAGGGATAACCAATATTTAGCCTCTCAGTTTTAACCTAGACCTTTCTTGGCTCAACAGCTCTCATATATCACTGTGCTCTAGAGGTATGTTCAGGAGAGTAGGGAAGTGTCATTTCTACCAAGGAGAAAGCACTAAAGAAAAACACAACAATGCCATCTTGGGACAATTTCACCTTTGTAGGCAGCTTAGAAATTATTTTAGATCAGTTTAGACTGAACACAAAAGCACTGTTACCTATTCAGTCACAGAATGATCCATTTTCAACCAAGAGCCAAACAAGAGAGAGAGCTCCTACCATTTCTTTGACTAGTCAACAATGAGGTAACTCTCCCAAACTTTTATGGGAGAAGGTTCCCATTCTGGAGCTATCACTGAGAATATCTGACTTGCCATAAAGTTGGAATGGAGTTGATGACCAGAGCTCCATGGGTGAATGGTCTCTTATGGGGGAGTGACATTACTTTAGGTATGAGTATCTTGGGCTGTACAAAGTGAAGTTGAGCTGGGTCCAGAAGTAAGATGACAGCCAACATCACTGATGCAGAAGAGGTTGAATGCCTATTATGCCACCCAACATCTCTTAGGAGACAAACTGCTAATTTCTACACTAGTCTTCAAGCCCTACATACAGTAGAGTGTACTGTGTTAATCCAGGCTGGGAAGTAAAGAAGTATAGATTGACATAATATCATTTCTGGTACCATGCTCACCTGAGGCAGGATGGGCGCCCACACCTCCTGTGGTCTCAAGACGGTCCCGAGACTGTGGGAAGAATCTGGTTTTCCCAGGGTTTCTTTATCCATGGGAAAACCCATCCCCCCTGACCCCGGGAGTCCGTATGTGTCAGATGGACACACAGGGACTAAGCTGTGCCCGGTCTGACCTGCCAAGGGATGTTTGAAGAATTTGGACTTTGTCAATTGCTCTGTGAACTGACCTAACCTTCCCTGGCTATTTTGCAGATTGGAAGTTAGCTGTCTACCAGCTTCTTCACAAATATTCCAAGTGATGCATTTATTTATTTTTGCAGGTGTGTATTTGTGCTCAAAAAGCATATCCAATATGTATTTTGAGGGGGGATCTATTTTAAATTAAATGTTTAAATACAAATCGTCACACAGATTTAAAAAATCAAAGACAAGCAAATTAAAGGGAAGCAGGTTAGAACCATTCTGATAGGTAAACACAGATGAAAACAATATGTTGCAGAAGAAACAGACTGATTCACGTATCTCTAGGCCTGTCTAAGAGAGGAAAAACAGATGTACACTTTTGGCAGGGCAGATCCAGGTGATTCTTGTGTATTGTGGGAAATCAAGGCTATTCACACCATCCCTGTTTGCATAGGATACTTTTAAGCAGCTGCCACAAAGAACAGGTGTATCAGTTTCCACTCAGTTCCCAGCTTTTAAGAATGGGTATGGGTAGCATAGCATTATCAACCTAACCATATACTCCAGCTGCATGGACATGTAGATCATGCTGTCAATCAGGACAGACTAAATGTGCCACCTCTCAACTGTTCCTGTCAATTTGGGGAAGAGTCAGGGTTCTGTCAGCCTACAGAAAGAGCACGTTGGCTGGGAAACCAAATGAGGTTCAGAGGCTCTCTCATATTTGTTGTGGTTTTGAGACATGGTGACAGTTCTACAATGTAGCCATCTCCCCTGCCAGCTGCCTGATGGCTTGAAATTTCAAAAATAGTGCCCTCAGTCCTATTTCATTAGAATATGAACACACTATGGAGATCATTTTAGGCTTATTTGGAAGGGAAGACAGGAAAATCATAACAGATGGGATTTCTTGAAGAAGCTTTCTGAAAAAAATAATCATCACATTTTCCAGATGCACTGTATTTTTAGTGTGCTATAGTAGCAATGACAATGCACAACATGCTATCTTGGTGTCAATCTCACTGCTTAGGGCATTATCAAAGTCTTTGGGATCCTTTTCCATGTGGCAGCCCTACAAAACTCCCTATTATTATTATTATTATTATTATTATTATTATTATTATAGCACCATCAATGTACATGGTGCTGTACAGAGTAAAACAGCAAGACCCTGCCGCATAGGCTTACATTCTAATAAAATCATAATAAAACAATAAGGAGGGGAAGAGAATGCAAACAGGCACAGGGTAGGGTAAACAGGCACTATGATGCCATGGTTATCCATGCACAATGGACATCCCAGACTGCATTACTGTGATGTGCTCTACATGGGGCTGTCATTAATGTTGGCCGTATCCCATGACTTCTCATGATAGTTTGGGCATATACTGAGATCTTGCAAAAAACCCAGAGCCAGTAAGATCTCGTGAGATGCCCCCTTCCCGTGTGGCAGCAAAGGAAAAGTGATGGGTTAGCAGCGGTAGCAGAGAGGGTTGCCACGGTGGTGGTGGTGGCATGAGTCCGGCCTCTGCTTCAGGTAGCAAGATAAGTTGTCCCAGGCCTGTTTATTTGATAAGGAGTTTAGCCATTTGAGTTGAGTGCCCCTGGTTTGAAGTTTTGGTTTGAAGTCTGGTTTAAACCCCAGGAGGTTGAGAATGGAAAATGGCATAGAACCATAGAATCATAGAATAGCAGAGTTGGAAGGGGCCTAGAAGGCCATCGAGTCCAACCCACTGCTCAATGCAGGAATCCACCCTAAAGCATCCCTGACAGATGGTTGTCCAGCTGCCTCTTGAAGGTCTCTAGTGTGGGAGAGCCCACCACCTCACCAGGCAACTGATTCCATTGTTGTACTGCTCTAACAGTCAGGAAGTTGTTCCTGATATCCAGATGGAATCTGGCTTCCTTTAACTTGAGCCCATTATTCTGTGTCCTGCACTCTGGGAGGATCGAGAAGAAATCCTGGCCCTCCTCTGTGTGACAACCTTTTAAGTATTTGAAGAGTGCTCTCATGTCTCCCCTCAATCTTCTCTTCTCCAGGCTAAACATGCCCAGTTGTTTCAGTCTCTCTTCATAGGGCTTTGTTTCCAGACCCCTGATCATCCTCGTTGCCCTCCTCTGAACACGCTCCATTGTCTGCGTCCTTCTTGAATTGTGGAGCCCAGAACTGGACGTAATACTCTAGATGAGGCCTAACCAGGGCCGAATAGAGAGGAACCAGTACCTCACATGATTTGGAAGCTATACTTCTATTAATGCAGCCCAAAATAGCATTTGCCTTTCTTGCAGCCATACTGCACTGTTGGCTCATATTCAGCTTGCAATCTACAACAATTCCAAGAACCTTCTTGTTTGTAGTATTGCTGAGCCAAGTATCCCCCATCTTGTAACTGTGCCTTTGGTTTCTATTTCCTAAATGTAGAACTTGGCATTTATCCCTATTAAATTTCATCCTGTTGTTTTCAGCCCAGCACTCCAGCCTATCAAGATCCCTTTGAAGTTTGTTTCTGTCTTCCAGGGTATTAGCTATCCCACCCAATTTTGTGTCATCTGCAAATTTGATAACCAACATGTTTAAGAAGTTTACCAAGTAAGAACAATAAAACCAAAATTTAATCTAGCATGGCCTGGTGAAAGGTTTGTTTTCATTACACTTCTGAATGGTCAGAGGAAACTTCCTTTGGTGGCATTAAAGATCTTGAAAAAAACTGTTTTCAAATGATAGAATCAACAGACTGCTCCTGAATGATACTTGGAAAATCTCCAAATTTGGATTCCTGGAAATCTTCACATGATTCTGAAGCATCATGATGCGGTGTCAGATCTGGAACTCTTCGAAATCTATGAAGCCTGTGCGCCTATGTTTTTTGAATTGGGCTTCTTCTGCAGTCCTCGGCATAGCCTCCAGGATGGAGGAATTCAATTGTAGCTCCTGTCACACCACCCGTATGTTTGCATTCTGGGTCTCGCATCTCCAGTTTTAATGAAAAACTTGGATTTCCATGAGTGTTGAGAAAATATTAGGCAAGGCAGAAGTATAAAGGGCAGCTGCTAACTCATCATTACATCACTCATAAAATCCAATAAAACGTGGCTATGGTGTCTGGACAGATGCCTGCTGAGTGACTCATGCCAATGTTATAAATCACACACACACACATGCACAGAGAGAGAGAGAGAGAGAATGCACATTTCTGTGAATATGGGATCAAGTGCTATTATTTGCCTTGCCAACAATGCAATGGTGATAAAAATCCTCAATCCCTTCCTAAAGCACCCATTACAAATTATACTTGGGTACAATGGCTTTTGGAATGAAAAGTTCAGTTCAGATCTGAAAGACTACTGCAAATGAAGAGGCTAGGCTTCAACAACCAGCAGTGAGGGGAGCACACAGCTGATAGGTTCCCCCAAATTCCACCTAGTCCACCCTCACAATCTCTGCTCATCAGCGTCACATCAACACATCCTCTGTTCGCCGTAAGGCTCATTGTGGAGGGCTGCTGCGCTCTCCCAAGCTGTGTCGCAAAAGAATTGGGGTGCGAGAGAAATTTGTTTCTGCTTGCTTTTGAGCAGGATTTTGCTCAGTTTGCACCTTCCAGACTGAACACAGACTCAGACACAATCGGAGGTTAAATGAGACCAACTGGAGGGAATCAGCTTGAGGAAGGCTGCCTTAATGTATTGGTTCTATTTCAGGGGAGGGGGGGAGACAAGTTCATTTGGAATGCAAAATAATAGGGCTGTGCATGGACCCCCCGATCTGCTCCGCACCCGATCCGCCTCGCATCGCTCCACTCTGCTGCAGAGCTCTGGCTCTGAATCGGAGCTCCGCAGCGGTGGGAGCGGTGCCAGGTAAGGCCCCCTCCCTCCTTCCCCCTTACCTGCATCCATCGCATTCCAGTGGCGGCTTCAACTGAACCCAAGGACTCAAACAGGAAGATCAGGCTGCAGTTGTGGCCTGGTCTTCCAGTTTGAATCCCCGGGCTCAGTTGAAGCCACTGCCGGAATGCGACGGATGCAGGTAAGACCCTTCCCCCCTGCCCCCTTACCTGACTCTGCCACCGTCACTGCATGGGCAGTGGTGGTGGCAGGGCCAGGTAACCCACCCTGGCACAAACCACTTACCTGGTTCGTCACGGCCCGTAACCAGCTTCACTTCAGCCTGTGGATCAAGTAAAGCCAGTGACGGGCCACAACAGACCAGGTTAGACCCCCTCCCCCCTGCCCCCTTACCTGGCTCTGCCGCCGTTGCTGTACGGGCAGCGGCAGCACCAGGTAAGGCACCCTTACCTTTTTTTCGGAGCTCTGGATCAAGGCAAAGGATCCACCTTCATCTCGATCTGCTCCATGATGCTCCACTGCCCCCCCCAATCCTCTTCGCCTCCGCCTTAAGGGGAGGCGAAGCACCCCGATCCGCTTCTGCTTCTCCGACCCGAAGAGAAGCGGCGCACAGCCCTACAAAATAATCCAGAGAGAAATTCAGATATATAGATTTTTCACATGAAACTGTGAACTGTGAACCATTACTGTTTACAACAATGGGGAGCAGTTCTCCATTTTTGGCAGGCAGACTTTTTTTTTTTTTAACCAATTCTGCATTTAAGGTACTTTTAACTGAGGGGGACCCAGGGATTGAACCTGGAGCCTTCTGCATGTCAATCTTATACTCCGCCACTGTGACCATGATAGGTCCTTTGTGTAAAGTTTCCTTAAATTGCACAGCAGGAGCCTTCAAGAGGTTGAAAAGCCAGAGCAGTTCTGCATACAGAATGTTCCCCCACTGAGGTCAGCTTCTTCCAGTTTTCCCCATCTATTATTTTCACATTTCAAAGAACTTCACAGGGAAAGCCGTTGGTGCTCTGCATGGCATGAAACCCATTCTCCCACATAGCAGCCCTGTATTAAATACTATTTCACCACCGGAATACATTCACTCTGTTCTGGGACAACAAAACATTCTGGCATGCTTGGGTGCAATTAAGTGGGTGATGTAGTCCAGCAAGACCTATACCACCCAGTTCTTGTGACCATGCAGCTTTAGTTCAATGTGGTGAAAAGTGCTGCATTAGAAACATACAAACTCAAACTTTCAAAGTCACCCTGGTTTTTTGGGTGTGTGTGTGTGTGTGTGTTTTAATTGTGTAAAGCACTCCTACATCACACAATCTCAGCAGGAGCCTTCCAGAGGTTGAAAAGCTAAAGCTCTTTTTTCATTCGTAACACCCCCACACACCCCCACACACACCAAGGGGATCAGCGTCCTCCGATTTTCTGCATCTATTATTTTCACATTTCAAAGAACTTCACAGTGAAAGGCGTTGACATTCCACCCGGTGTGCAACCCATTCTCCTGCATCACAGCCATGCAGTAAATACTATGTCACCACAGGAATCATTGCACTGTGTTCTGGGACACTGTGTGGCATATGCTAGGTTTTTAAAGGAAAATAGCTAACATGAATGCCCCCAAACGAAGGGAATTATGTCGGGTTAATGAGGGAGCTGGCTTGTATACAATAGTTGCCTGTCATTGTACTTCTTTTATTTATTTATTTATTTATTTTTGGTTCCTCCTCCCCCCCCCCCACAAGCCCCCATCATGTTTATATATTTTAAGCTGCTTTTTTTGGGGGGGGTTGACTCATCATCAACAGCTGGCAACAGAAGTGTAGCTCATCTCATGGTGGAATAAAAGGAAGCAGATACAGAGAATCTCAAGTTACCCTCCTACTTCCAACTGCTAGGATGAGTAATTTCTACAAGCTAGAACAGGCTTGGCCCAGTTGGAGCTCTGCATTTGATTCTCCTTTTTTGCCTTCAACATGTTCTGATTCTCAGTCGGCAACAACGCTGCTTCCTCGGCTTCCTCCCATATCATTTCCCTGTTGTCAAGTGTCGCTCATTACTGCATCCTTCTTGACTTTCTGCTTCCCTGAATTCTATACCACTCCCCACCAAAAGTTTCCTATTCACACGACATCTTAAGTCCTTTTCAAGTTTGCATTCCATTAGCAGAGCATATATGTGTGCGAGTGTGTGGGTAGGTGAAACTTGGTTACAAACTCCACCCCAAATTCAATAGTGGGGTGACCATATGAAAAGGAGGACAGGGCTCCTGTATCTTTAACAGTTGTATCGAAAAGGGAATTTCTGCAGGTGTCATTTGTATATATGGGGAACCTGGTGAAATTCCCTCTTCATCACAACAGTTAAAGCTGCAGGTGCCCTGCCCTCTTTTAAATCTGGCCACTCTAGTATAGCTCCTGCAGCTTTAACTGCTGTGACGAAAGGGGAATTTCACCAGGTGCTTCATGCATACAAATGACACCTGCTGAAATTCCCTTTTCTATGCAACTGTTAAAAGATGCAACACCCCTAGAAATGAAGTGAGACGGTGTTAGAGAATCTTGGTGATCATGACATTTGCTTCTTCACCCATTCCTTCAAAATATAGGGACCGACAAACTGTGTGGCAAAGTTCAAATTCTTTGGCATAAGTAACCGTAACTGTTGTTGTCGTTTTAAAATAAAACCCAGCATTCAGTTTGAAAGAGATAGAGAAAATATGACACTTCTTTTTCTATTATTCCAAAATATCTTGTTTGACCTTTAGAAATATATATGAAATACTTCATTTTCTTTTTCTTCTTTAAAAATTCTGGGCATTTCATCAGTCCTGATATCACTCTGCCTGTAGGGCAAAAATACAGCTATTTACGGACTTTGACTCACTGTTCCTTCTTTTTAAAACTGAAGTCTTCATTGTCTGCACAGCTGTTGCCACAATACAGAGATCATGGTTAGATTGTTAATCAGATTAATAACCACGTAAATGTTAGCATCCACATGATTGAATCTAACCTGATATACCCCTCTCCACATTGCCAGACCCTTTCTTTACTTGACCCCCAAATGCCTGTGGTCCATTCAAGTCATGGATTGTTAATCAGAAAAACTCGTTGTGATCTATGAAGATTGATGTCTCTAAAGGCAACAGTTCAAACAGAGTGTGTCGAGTGATGCCTAAACATGACTTCATTGAAACAAGAGAAGGGATTCTCGGTTGCTCTAACAGTGAACCTCTCTAGGGCCCAGGACTGTGCGGAAAATTCTTGGGAGTGGTTGGTTATATGGACTATTTAATAGCGGGAGACCCACCAGGGTTGGTATAGGGTAGGGCTGTGCTCCGCTTCTCCTCGGACCGGAGAAGCAGAAGCGGATTGGGGTGCTTCGCCTCCCCTTAAGGCGGAGGTGAAGAGGATCGGGGGAGCAGCGGAGCACCGTGGAGCGGATCGAGGTGAAGGCGGATCCTTCGCCTTTATCCGGAGCTCCGCAAAAATGGTAAGGGGGGTTTACTTGGCCCTGCCGCTGCTGCCGCCACCTGTGCAGCGGCAGCAGGTCTTACCTGCATCTGTCCGCGGCCCCGTGGCTGCTTCAACTGAGCCCGAGGACTCAAACAGGAAGACCAGGTTGCCTGGTCTTCCTGTTTGAGTCCTTGGGCTCAGTTGAAGCAGCCGTGGGACCGCGGACGGATGCAGGTAAGGGGGAGGAGGGAGGGGGGTTACCTGGCCCTGCCGCCACCGCTTTTGCGGCGACGACAGCAGAGCCAAGTAAGGGGGCAAGGGGGTGGGGAGTCTTACCTGCGTCCATCGCGGCCTGTCACCGGCTTCACTAGAGCCTGCGTCTCAACCCGGAAGTGTAGGCCGCAAGTGGGGCCTACAGTTCCTGGTTGAGCCGCAGGCTCTAGTGAAGCTGGCAGCAAGCTGAGACGGAAGCAGGTAAGGGGGAGGAGGGAGGGGGGCCCTTACCTGGTGCCATCCCCCGCCACTGCGGAGCTCCAATTTGGAGCCGGAGCTCTGCTGCAGAGCAGAGCGGACCCTAGGCAGATCAAGGAACGGCAGAGCGGGCCCGACCCGCAATTTGCAGAGCGGGAATGGAGCGGAGCGGGGGTCCGTGCATAGCCCTAGTATAGGGTGCCTCTCCTGCATCACTAGAAATGGGGATGAAAAAGAGGACACTGGTTTGTGCATGTGCTAATTGACCAGGATAGGTGCAAATTTAAGGGGGACTCCCCTCATACCCCCAAAGTTAAATAGAAATACAATACACTTAACCAGAGGGCAGAGGACTGTGACCTATGTGCCCACCTGTTCAGCTTGCTATCTAGTTGCTAACTGGATAGCAAGCTGAATGAGCAAACTTTCTTATGGTTCTTTATCTTTAAACTGGAACTGGACAGGGAAGTTTTTCAAATAGAGAACACTTGCAAATAGAAGACTGTTCTCTGATAGCCCTTCAAATAGAGGACTATCCTTTATAACAGCCATGGGGAACTTCCAAACTCTAGGGGTTCCCATCTGCCCTCTCAGCTTCTTTTCAAGGTAGTGCCCCCAGTTCTGGTGAGATGAAGCTCTTATCTCCTATTAGGAGTTAAGTGGAGATAAGAGTTTTCTCCCACCCACCCCCACCCCAGCTGAGCACTGAATATGACTCCTTTTTTTGTGTCTGGCATGAAAAAAGCTCTTATCTTGAATATGCCAATATTTTCCTAGGACCACCACCTAAGATGATCCCCCACTCAAGGAAGCTATGTTGTTGGAAGAATCAAAGTGTCCTTACTGGTGCATCTTCCCACTCCAGTCCCACCAGGATAACCCCCAGGGCCTGAAGAACAAAGATGGCAGTGTTTATATTGTATTTTATATTATGGTTTTATACTGCTGTTTTATACTTTGAATGGTTTTAATTTTTGTGAACCGCCCAGAGAGCTCCGGCTATTGGGCAGTGTAGAAATGTAATAAATAATAAATAAATAAATAAATAAATAAATAAATATAAGGATGGAGGCACAGAGTTGGGGCTGCAGTGCTCAGCTGACAGCACATCAAAAAGCCCTGAGCCTTACTCAGGAGGAGGAAGCATGCTCCAAATCAGGGCCCTAACAGCAAGTCAGGAAGGGGCAGGGTAACAACATCTGCTATGAAGCTGCACAGTTGGAACCTAGCTATTGCTGAAACAACATTTCTCATTCTGTGCTCTCTGCTGGACAGTTTCCCCTACTGGCAGGAACAGGACAAAGTAGCACCAGGACAAGATTGGAATACATGTGGATCTTCAGGTATTGCAAATGAATTTCCAGACAGTAGGCGTAGTGCCACTCTGCCTAATTTGCTTCCCTCATAGGCCTCCAAGCAAGCTCACAATGCCTCTAAGCATACTGTCAATATATTACTGGATTTTGCATACCTGCTCTCTCCCCTTGTCCAGGGCTATAATCCTGTCTGAACATGCTAGAATCTATCATCAACAAGTTGCACCAGCCTTCTCAGAAGCAATGCAGGTTTCCTTAAGGTTGTCTGTAATTTTGGGACACTATTCCAGGACTGCAAATTTCACACACACACACACACACACACACACACACACACACACTTTTAAATGACTTTCAGAGGCAGCCTTACCATACCATGATGATATGACTTGTGCAATAGGAAGACCTCATCATGTAGAATAGATTTCATTCTCTCCCATAATGCAAATTTTATAACATGGTTTATGTCTCTCGTAAAGTCGCTGGGACCAACGGGAGCAGAAGACGCTCTATAAACATGAGATATCATTTTGCAACTTATTGCATATGTTTGATCATTTCCCCTTTCCTTCCCCTCCCCCATATAATATCATATTCTGCTGGATACCCCTCCTTTTCCTGCTTGCAAGAGGGAGTTAAACCATCACAAAGGTCTATCAAGGTAAAAGTGACAACACCCATCCATCAAAAGGAGCCACAAAAGCAGGAAGGCCGTGGAAGCCAACATACCAATCTGCAATGCTTTTTTATTATTATTATTATTCCTCCTGCTCAGTTTCTAAATCGATCTTTTATGGAGTTTTTAAATGAAATCCCACAAAACGATAGTCCCCCAAATTGTGATGCACCATATGACTTACGATGTCAATAAAAAAAAAACCTATGGGATTTACATTGCTATGTGTGCAAGGCCATTTACATGTTAGAATCTCATTTATGAAGCCAATAAAAGTCTGGGGGGATTTACTTTACAATTTGTGGGAGGCCATTTATGATGTTAAGCATCAATTTACAATGTCAACAATTGTGTTAGCAGTAAAAATGCAACGCTTATCTATAACGTTGATTTTTCTCCCTCTTTGCTTGCATTACACCATCCTCAAATACTTATTCCACCCAGAACCATTCAAATATTCTGCTTAATGGCTTGTAAGAGACAGATATCTTGCCAAAAGTGCCCCCCTTAAGTATATCTTATTTGTTTTTCACCCATAAGTCTTAACTTTCCTATCACAGCATCACCAGGCAAGGATATGTGTTGACAATCGACAGTTATATTGGGTATAATATACTCCCAGGAGAAGTGGTGATGGCCAGCAATTTGGATGAGCTTTAAAAGGGGAATGGACAAATTGCTGGAGGAGAAGGCTTTCAGTGGCTTCTAGTCCTACTACCTCCAGTATCAGAGACAGTATGCCTATGTACACCAGTTGCTGGGGAACATGGGTAGGAGGGTGCTGTTCCACTCATGTCCTGCTTGTGAGCTTCCTGTGGGGAGCTGGTTGGACTCTGGGT
The DNA here is from genome assembly GCF_023053635.1 of Elgaria multicarinata webbii. Taxonomy (NCBI): domain Eukaryota; kingdom Metazoa; phylum Chordata; class Lepidosauria; order Squamata; family Anguidae; genus Elgaria; species Elgaria multicarinata. The sequence continues at coordinate 10,443,417 of NC_086180.1, forward strand.
AAACAGAATGCTGGACTAGATGGACCTTGGTCTAGTCCAGCATGCTGTACCTCCTCCTCCTCCTCCTCCTCCTCATGCTCCAGGGTTTCTCTGACCAACCTGACTAATTCCCTTCCCTAATCTCTAGCCCAGCGGCCCCAACAATGCATAAATCTTTGTCAAATATTAATATCCAAATGTAACAGTACACTAGCTTCTATTCTATCAAAGAACAACATCCCTGTTTTGGTGTAGCTTAATTTGGAGCAGAGCCCAAAGGTCTTTGGTGAATATTTTCAGCTTGGACCTGGAGCCAGAAAAATGTTACCCTTAGTCAATCAATCAATCAATGTACCTTTATTGGCATAAAACAACCATAAACCATACAAAAACATCATGACATTCTCCAGACAAACTAGTACTCTTACATTGTGCAGTTCAGCCTGCTAGTATAGTAGACAGTACTAATCTCCCTGCTGATCCTTAGTCTTTTTTTCGAGCGGGCACTGGGGATGAACAATTCCCTTAATTCCATTCCCCACCATTCTTAGGTTTGGGTACACCAAAACATTGGCATCTTTTTTTTTTTAAGTGCATTTTTTGTGCATATTCCTCTAAATACAGGGATAGGTAACATGCAGCCCCTTGGCCCTTTCATGCAGCTGCACCAACAAAGCAGTGGTTTCTTTTTGAATGGCAACAAAAAGTCTCCCTGCTTTACTACGAAGTAGAGGATTGTCACTGACATTTCGACAAGCCGTGGTGTAGCAGCAAAAAGAAAAAGACAAAAGGACTAATTTTAAGGGAAATCATCTGGTTTTGCTGCAGTGCCACCACTAGGGATGTACGAGAAAAAAATATTTCTCACAAGCATGCCCAATTTGAAACCCTGAACGTGTGCATGTATGTATGTGAGCATGTGTCCACAGCAGATATTTGCAAATTGTCGGACAAATTGTACTCACCATTTATCATGTTCTTGTTTCTCAGTTTGGTTTTGACAGATTTCCTAATCGGAGCAAATGGCCTTTGAATCAGCTCCGCATTAGTTTATAGAGGAATTTTGTGCAGATTTGGGAAGATTTATACAAATCTCCCATTTGATTGCTGCTTTATTTGTGCAAATCTCCCATTCATGCAAAGTGTGCAGTGAACACAAATTTGGACATGAATTGGGTACAAAATTTGATGTTTGGACAATTCCAGCAATCTTGAACATTGACCATTCACTCAGTCCTAGCTATCACACCCCTGAATTTTGGAGGTGGTAGATGCAAAGGTGTGCTCAGGTGGATTAAAGGGAGAAATTGTCCCATCAGACCCCCACAAATTGCCCACCTAGGGTTCATCTACACCAAGCAGGATATTGCACTATGGAAGTGGTATATAAAAGGCAGGAGCCACACCAAGTGGGATATAGTGGTATGAAAGCAGTAAATGGTCTGTGTCAATGGGCCCCAACAGTTGTCAGGGCACTTCAATACCGCTATAAAGCGGTAGTGTGGCTCCTGCCTTTTATATACCGCTTTCATAGTACAATATCCTGCTTGGTGTAGATGTGCCCCTAGTACTAGTACATGCATTTTGTATGTAACTTTGCCTAATATACACATTTTCCAGTCAATATACACGTGTCATATGTGCATTTTTTGACTGGAGAACTCAGGAAAGTGACAATTGCAAAGGATAACTGAGTTTTGGTTTCTGGATTGATTCAAAATTTATCCTCCATTCCTAGCTCCCACCATCTATTCATGTCATTCTGAACGTTCGTACTTCCAGGTGGCATTCCATCAATGTTTCCTTGTTTTTTTCTTACCCAGAAGATGTCAGAATAAATGCAAGGAGCCCTCTTGTGGCCCTCTAGAGTTTTGGACTCTGATTCCCATCAGTCCTAGTCAGTATTGCCAGCGGTGAGGGATGCTGGGTGGTGTAGGCCAAAACATCTGGAGGGCCACGCTTTGACCATCACTGCCTTAACTGTCCAGAGGACCTTTTCTTCTGTTGCCCCCAGATTGTGGAATGGCCTGCCGGAGGAGATTCGTAAAATTAACTCTCTGTGTGATTTTAAGGCAGCTTTAAAGACTAGCCTTTTCTGGCAGGCCTATCCAGATCAATGTTAAATCAAGAATTTTTAAGATGTATTGATTCCTGTTCTAATGTTGTTCCCCGCCTTGATCCAAAGGGAGAGGCGGGTAAGAAATTATTATTATTATTATTATTATTATTATTATTATTATTATTATTATTATTATTAATATATTCCATGCCGCAAGAGACAGTGATAGAGTCAGCCACATATTCAATAAGTAATTGTTTATGTTATTAAAAACAACAACACTCCCATCAATAAAGATTCATTTATGTATGTATTTATTTGAAATATTTATCTATCCTTAGGCCAGCTTGAGGCCCAGTATTGGGCAAAAGGCGGGCTACTACTACGACTACTACTACTACTAATAATAATAATAATAATCTGCTCCTCGTCCAAAAAAAGACTCCGAGAACAGCTTGCATAAAATGTATCCAAAATATACTAAAACAGGAAGTCCCTGCCCACAGCTCACAATCGAAGAAGACATGACACACGACAAAAAAAAAAAAAAAAAAAAAAAAAAAAAAATGGGGAGAGAAGAGGGGGAGGGGATAATATGAATTTCAGCAGGGCTAGAGATGTATGAGAATTTTGGTTTTTTGCGCACAAATCACGTGAGCATGCCCTGTTCGAAGCCCTGAGTATGAACACAAGCTGCATCCTCTAAACATTTTCACATGCATCTGCAAGTCATACTTCCCAGTTCTTTTTGCGCAAATTTCCCTCGTGGGCCAAATCAGCCCGGCTTTAGTCAATGGAGGAACAATGCGCAAATTTCACATTAAGTTGCTGCTCAATTTGCGCAATTTTACTGTTTGTGCAGAGGAAGTAGGAATCACAAACACGAACAGGCATTGGGCACCAGATGAGCAGTGACACGATGTTCGGAAAATCCTATCAGCCCTGAAGGTTGCTCATGCATCCATACCTGAGGAGGACTGACGGAATGCCCCAGCTTCCACATCTCATCTTCCCCAATTCTACCTGCTGGAGTGCACATTGGTGGTGGAAGTTGAAGGAGAAGGAACCTTCATGGGGGTGGCCTTCAGCAAGGCTGGTGGAATGGCCCCGCTCCCCCAATCCTCTCCTTCATAGAGCTTGTTGGAATGAATAATAATAAAAAAGAGCGCCAACGAAGAAAGCTAAAGCAGGGAGGTGAAAATTATATCCCAAACGATCTCAACGTTTGGGATATAGGTAGGCTGAATGCAGTTTGGAGTATTCATAAATGTGTTCACTTCCCAACATTTCATTTGCAAATCTTTCCAAGGCCTGCTTGGTACAGTTCGGTCTTGAAGGAATATCCCTCACGCTACCCCATTGGTATCCAGTCTCTTTTCAAAGTAACGATGGCGCTACCCGCCTGCTGAAATGTCTTTTGCTCACCTCCAAACGCCAGCGTTGGAGGCTGCTGCTTGTGCGCTCCTCCGCCCCTGCTCTTTCTGACCCCCTCAAGTCTGCAGTGCATGATGATTTGATGTGCTGTCAGTGGACATGAAACAATAAACTCCGGAGGGTTGAGCTGCTGCCCTTCACGAGTGCAAGCTTTGCATCAGGGCAAAGTTCGGGGAAATCAGTTCAATGATATTTTAAGATGGGGAAGCAGGAGGTGCTCCAGAGTTTAAAACTTCTGAAGGGGCACCAGGAGCCGAGCCGAGGTTTTGGATTCATAAGCAGCCCGTATTAATTTAGGAACAAAATACTCCCCCGTTAGGCAATGGAGAATGTGAGCAGACGGATAGCTTGCGTTTTGCAAGGACCACGGATATGACTTTGTGTGTGCATCTGTGCATAAGCGTGTGACATTCAGCACATCTCTGCCTGCTCCATGCGCAGGAGTGCATTGTACCTCTTTAAGGATCTCCGCTGGGCATAACGATGCTTGCAAAATTCTCCTCAGGTGCACTTTGGAGTTCTTCTGATCTAATTTCCAACATGGGAACAATGCATTCAGACTCCTCCATGGATTCCTCTTGTTTTGTTTTTATATCTGACTTTTCTACAGCAGGGCTGGTCAGACTTTTTTTGGTCAAGGATCGCTTGTGGGCATTAAGTCAGGGGGTACGTGGCAGGCAGAGCCAAAACCAATGGGCGGCAGGCCCTGAGCCAAAAGGGAATGGGTCACCCCTTTTCTCTTTGTGCTTGTCTCTTCCCCCCCCCCCCCTCTCCTTTATACTCATACAGCAGGCTGACAGGGAAAAGACACACTGTTCTTGAGAGAGGTCTGAACTATTTACATGCAGGAGGGAGGGGGGCTTTTGAAATTAGGTTGAGGAGAGCATGACATTAGGTCAAAGGCCACATGAGGTCCTAGGACAGGTCTAGGGTGACCATATGAAAATGAGGACAGGGCTCTTGTATCTTTAACAGTTGTATTCCAAAGGGAATTTCAGCTGGTGTCATTTGTAAGCATGCAGCACCTGGTGAAATGCCCTCTTCATCACAACAGTTAAAGATGCATGTGTATAGCTTGCATGACTAGATACAAAAGAGGGCAGGGCTCCTGGAGCTTTAACTGTTGTGATGAAGAGGGGATTCCACCAGGTGCTGCATGCATACAAATGACACCTGCTAAAATTCTCTTTTCTATACATCTGTTGAAGATACAGGAACCCTGCCCTCCTTTTCATATGGTCACCCTAGACATGTCTGCACCATAATTTTATCCCAGGATCATCCCTGTGCATCCAAATGACACACAGGGCATGTCTACACCAGGGGAGGGGGAGGTGTGGCGTTACACCCCACAAGTCAGTTCCCAAATGTATGTCTGCAGTTTGTAAGTCTGTGGTTTTTAGAATGTTGGCCTGAGTGGGCGGAGTTAGAATGTCTTGGGAGGGGGGAGGAGTGATATATAAGGGAAGGACGGAGGGGATTGAGAGTTCTTTTTGGGAAAACCTTTTCAGGGAGACTTGTTAGGTACTCTTAGAGTCTGTAGTGCTCTCTGTATTTATGGTACTTAAGTTCTGGGAAATTTGAGAGTCAGTGTAGTGCGTGGTGTCTTTAGAGTGTGGTGTGCACGTAGTGGAAGTATATTAATCAATACTGATAATAAAGAAAGTTCAAGAGTGATTGTGTGAGAAAAAGGAAAGTGCGAATGTGAATGAGTGAAAGGATTGGATGAAAGGTTTCAAAAAGGTTTTTAAATGGTTTATTTGAAACAAAGCTTGTGAACTTTTGAAAATAAATTTTGATTGTTTTGTTTTTAAACTACCACAAAAATCCCACGTGTCTGTTTGGCATTTATCATCTAAAGTTTACTTATTTAACACCCACTCTGACAATAATTCACCTCAGCACATATAACTCACAGTGTTTTATTTTATATATTGAAATCCTTCTCCATTTAACGCCTTTCTCCACATAGTTTGGAGGAAGGTGGTTTTTATCCCTTGCCTCAGGCATATCAAGCGGTGGTGCTTGGCTTGAGCAGGGAGTAGCCGCGGCCGGGCTTGGTGTTCAGAGCCTGTGTCGTGGCAGGAGGATCTTGTGATATGCTAATTGCGAGATCCCCCCCCCATCAATCAACATGGGCTGCGTGACATCCCAGGCAGCGTGCCCATCATGGCGGCCACTTTTTTTTTTACAAACAAGAAGAGCTGGAGTGCACTCGTGCTCCAGCAAAAATTAAAAGCTAAAAAAACAATAAACCCCTCTCCCGCTCCCCTCCCCACCCCCGATGGGCACAGAGTGCCTGAAGAGCTCCGTGCCCTATGCCAGGTTCCAGGCTCCTCACTTTTACTTGTGACAAAACCAGGATGGCTGCCTACACCTCTCGATCCCTGGGATAAGGCAGGGATCCCACAGGGGATCCTGGGTATAAGCAGGGATGACCCCTCCATTTTCCTGGGATAACTGAACCTCGGTTATCCTGATTTTGCCTGCAGTCCCGGGACCATACCGAGGACCGTGGGTAGGGTGGCGTGGCGTGGCGCCCACTCCCGGCTCCTCCCTTCCACCCTGCAAGTAGTGGGGCTCTTAAAATGGGCACAGAGCTGTGCAGGGACAGTCCGTACCCATCAACAGTGGGTGGGTAGGGGAACAGTTGAAAGTTGTTGAGGGTTTTTGTGTGTGTGTGTGTTTTAAAAGACTTACAGGCACTGGAGTGCAATCGCGCGGCCAGCTCCTCGTCATTAAAAATAAAATTAAAAAATGGCCCGCAAAGTCCTTCTTCCCTTCTGTGACATTGTGTGTCTATGTAGACACTGGAGGAGGATCGTGGAATCAAGTACATCCACGATCCTTCCCCTCCCTCTACCCCCTTAGCTGTAGACATGCCCCTAGGATTGCAGTTTGTCAACCCATGTTCTACAGAATATTGTGTATGAGCAATTTCCTGCAGATTTGCGTGCCTTCAGTTTGGGGGCGCCTTCTCCTCCCTTGAATTACTATGATGTGCTTGGGTATATTGCTAATATGTGACAACAGCAGTTGTGATGTGTTTGCATGCACCAACGTTCCGAGATCCTTTTTGTGCATGACTGTAAGTACTGTATCAGCAGCAGAGCTGCTGCAGGCCTGTGCTCCCAGTGCATGCCCTCTCTCCTGCCATTGCACCCACCCCACCCCTCGCCATCATCTGGCTGTCTTTGGATAGCCATCTCAGCCACCGAAAGCAGCCAGCATAGCTCTTCAGAAAGCCACCTAGGCCCATTGCCTGGCTTCTGCTTTGAAGGAGAGATGCCCCAGGAGACTGCCTGCAGCACAGCTTACATCCTTGGAGGAGATGCCTGGAGGAGGTCCTCAGAGGGGGTCCTCCCTCAGAGCTAGGTGTTGCCTCAAGAGGTATCCAAGGGCAGCCCCCTGGGACAGCACTCCTTCAGAGCAGCAACCTGTTCCCTCTTAGTTCTGGATAAACAGAGGACTGGGCAGCTGCTCTGCAATTTCCAGGGACATATGTTTAGTTTGGTAGGGTGACCATATGGAAAGGAGGACAGGGTTCCAGGGTTCCTGTATCTTTAACAGTTGTATTGAGAATGGAATTTCAGCAGGTGTCATTTGTATTCATGAAACATATGGCGAAATCTTCTCTTCGTCACAACAGTTAAAGCTGCAGGTGCCCTGCCCTCTTTTGTATCTGGTCGTTCTAGTATAGCTCCTAAAGCTTTAACTGTCATGATGAAGAGAGGATTTCACCAGGTGCTGCATGCATACAAATGATAACTCCTGAAATTCCCTTTCTATCCAACTGTTACAGATACTGGAGCCCTGTCCTCCTTTCCACCTTGTCACCCTACAGATAAACAATGCCTGGCTCTGAGGGAAGACTCCCTCAGAGCCAGATATTTGGACCTGGGCAGCTCTCTAAAGAGCTACATTGGATGCTTTCTCTGGCCAACTCATCTCTCCGTACAGTCTGCCCACCCATCCTCTGGTTCTAGCTCAGAGTATATTCATTTTGAGCCAGAGGGTGAGTAGCTGAGACTAGCCACCCATCCTCTGTTTTGCTTTGAATCTGTTCCAGAGAACCCCCATCAGATGTTCTGTTGCTGTGGCATTTGCCACAATGGAAGAGTGGGTCTGATGGGGCCCCTCAGCTGGTAGTGTTGCTGAGTGGGCAGCTGCTCCAGAAAGCTGAGCTGTCCCCCTCTTCCACTGTGACAGATGCCAGAGAGGGAGATTGGCTGGTGGGCCTCTCTGGAACACCTGCTGGAGGCAGGAGCCATGGAAGGCCTTCTTGGCAAGAGTGGGACAGTGTGCAGTTTGCCACTCCACAGCTTGAGGAAAGGATTCCTCAGGCTCATGGGAGGGAGAGCCCCAGTCAGTAGAACACCACACAGAAAGATGGTTGATGGAATCATCTCTATGATCACATCAATATGGCTTCCTTGCAATTATCAATGTTCACATGCATATCAGTATTTCAGCAGAGGCCGGATGGCCATCTATCAGCCACTGCAATAGCAGGCAGTTTGACTAGAAACTAGAATCATACCGTTCGAATGGAAATGGGTGATTATTTAGTCACTAAATGATCTCAAAGCTCCTTTCCAACTCTGTGATTCAATTATTCTGACTATTAGATATTGCCACTGTATGAGTCATACATTATGGCTCAGTTCAGACAACACATTTCTCAGCGTTGGTTTTAGAATTCCACAGTGGAGTTTTTACAACACCATTGAGGAATGTGTTGTCTGGCAGGAAAACTCCACCCCATGGTGTTTCCCCCCTTTTTGGGGAGGCGGGACACTCCATGTTGAATACCCACATTGTGCAGAGGAGAGTTCTTGCACAACTGTTGTGTTGTGTGTTGTGTGGCTGGCTCCATGGAGTTTTCTGTTGCACTTAATTGACTTTTCCCATTGGCTACAGAATTCTTTGCCACTCTAGGAGAGTCACTGGGATTGTTTTTTATTTGTTTGTTGTTTTGTTTTGCTTTCGTAGCAATGGCTGATGGGATAACATCGAGAGGACCACGGGGGGGGGGGAGAGAGTGGAGAAACTATCAATCAAGCATTGCAATGGATTTTACTCAAGTCCACGGTAAGCCACAGTCACAGAAGGGTGGAGTTAAAACACGTTGTGTGGGGAGTACCTCTAAAAAACTCAACTGTTGAGTGGAGTTCTCACACTGTGTTGACTGACATGTTGTCTGAACTGAGCCTATGTCTGCAAAAAAAAAAAAAAAAGGATAATGGGAGAGGTTGCTTCATTCTCTTTGAATTCACATTGCTCTGAAAATATACAACAAAAGTTTAAAAATGCAAAAGTCAAAAACGACCCTTTCATTGCAAAAACAACAACTCAGAGTATTTTTTAATGGTTTCCTTTTAAAAATGCCACTTCTTGGCATGTATTCTCTGCTGGATCGCCTACGTGGAGCCCTGTGAGAGCTTCCTGCTGCCTGCCGGCTTCTGCCTTATTACTTATGCACCATTTACCCTTTGAAATTTGCTGAGGTGATCAAAAGTAATGCCAGCATTTGGCAATCTTGGATAGTCCCCAGATCAGGGCTGCTTAGCGGCAGGTCAGTGTTGACTTAGTTTAACGGCAGCCTAGGTATAGGGTGACCATACGGAAAGGAGGACAGAGCTCCTGTATTTTTAACAGTTGTATAGAAAGGGAAATTTCAGCAAGTGTCATTTGTAGGCATGCAGCACCTGGTGAAATTCCCTCTTCATCACAACCTTTACATCTGCAGGAGCGCTGCCCTCTTTTGTATCTGGTTACTCTAGTTTAGCTCCTGCAGCTTTAACAGTTGTGTTGAAGAGGGAATTTCACCGGGTGCTGCATGCATACAACTGTCCCCTGCTGAAATCCCTCTTTCTAAATTCCTCCCCCTCCCCTCCTTTCCCTTCTCTCAGGCAGTGCTTGAACTGCCAGTTTAACAAATAGATGATCCCTAAGAGGGTAAGCAGCTAGCTGAAGGAGTGTCACATTTTGTCTCCAAGGAGTGCTTTATGTACTGCAAAGTATGATGAAGACCATTATGAGGATTAGAGTTACCAGCAATGAATAGACCATCAATTTGTCAGAGAAAATACAACAGCAAAGAAAATGCTTTGACTACCAGCATGGATATGGGCAAATTATTAGGGGTGTGCACGGACCCCCCGCTCTGCTTCACTTCCAGATCTGCGGTTTGCGGATCAGGCCGCTTCGCTCTGCCCCCACTCCACCCATGCCCGCTCCGCTAAACTGCGGAGCTCCGGATCCGGATCGGAGCTCCGTTTCCCCCCCCCCCCATAGGCTTGCATTAAGCTTAAAAAGTATACAACTTTTTTCTGTGAAAGTTAGAAACCTCACGCTTGGCACCATGACACCTCATGGAGGTATACACATGCACGCCAAGACTCAAGGCAATCCCATGATCCCCTGAATTTTGGGGAATTTATGAAAATCCAACACCCCATTCACACCCCTTTCGATAGCTCCGTCAATTTGCACGTTAAAAACCTCAAACTCACCACCATGATAGCTTATCCAGGGACACACACGCATGCCCAGACTCAAGGCAGTCCCATCATCCCATGATTTTTGGGGAATTTATGAAAATCCAACACCCCATTCACACCCCTTTCGATAGCTCCGTCAATTTGCACATTAAAAACCTCAAACTCACCACCATGATAGCTTATCCAGGGACACACACGCATGCCCAGACTCAAAGCAGTCCCATCATCCCCTGATTTTTGGGGAATTTATGAAAATCCAACACCCCATTCACACCCCTTTCCATAGCTCCGTCAATTTGCACGTTAAAAACCTCAAACTCGCCACCATGATAGCTTATCCAGGGATACACACGCACGCCCAGACTCAAGGCAGTCCCATCATCCCCTGTTTTTTGGCGGGGCTTAAACCTGCAGACAGCTCAATGGGGCCATTTCAAAGGAAATCCCAACATGCCATGAATTGGGGAGTAGAGATCATCAACCTAATATGAATCTTCTTCCACACTTGAAAAATGGATTTGGAACTTCCAAAACTCCAAGTGAGCGCAGGAAGGACTTCTCCCCTGAGTCAAAGCCAGACACACACAACATCCCTGCAAGGCGGGCAGGAGAGGAGAGAGGGAAGGCAGGCAGGCAGCAGACATTTCTGGGGGCATAAGGAAGTGAGCCAAGGATAAGCCAGTAATGCATATAAAATGGAATAAATAAATAAATAAACAAAGGAGGGGTGGAATTAAAAGCAGCAGTGTTGCTGAATAAACAACAAGAAGAATTTTTTTAAAAAGGCTATATCTGTCTTTTACCAGCAATAGGGGGACGTGCCCAGGGGAGGGGGAAGCAGCTGCCAGTTCAACTCATGAAAGCCATTGCTTCACCACGAGAGCTGAGGAGTAGAACTCTCACTTCAACTCATGATAGGCATTGCTCCACCGGGTTACTCTCTTTGGAGGGCTCTGATTGCCCTCCAAGTACAAGAGAGAGTGGGGGCACGTCCACATGGGATGCCCTAGGGGAGCTCATCCCCTTGCACCACATCTTTTCAGTTGTTCCACAAAGTTAGGGTGGGTAGCAGTGCTGTGTTTCTATCTCTTATTATTGGCTTAGTATATGATTTCAGGTTGTGTTTGTGCATTTGGTGGGGCTACTGTTTTAAAAAACACTGGGAAAAGTCCGTTCAGACTAAGAAAGAGAAGTTCTCAGAATCCCAAGTTACCCGTTTTGCCTATCCCCTCCTCCAACTTTGGGATCATGTGATCATGACCGGGAGTTGACTCTGCCCCTCAGCCCTTCGGAAAAGGTATTTTCCCCGCCGGTTTTTTTAAAAATTCTAGCACACAAACTGCAGCACGCAGAGAGCTGAGGGTAGTCTCAAAATGACCCCCATCCACGACTCTCCAAGCACAAGAATTTTCAGAAAGATAGCTTCAAAAACAACACAGTTATCCCCCTTTCTTTTCCACAATGCAATCCTATGGGCGAAATGTTTCAAGATGGCGAATGGATCGGACCGCGGAAACCGGAAAGCTCCGAAAATGGGCACTTCTCTTCGCCTTGCTTCTAGGGGTCCGCGGTTCGCTTCTATTCCGCCTCTGGGCAAGGCAGAGCAGGCCAATTCACTCCTGCTTCTGCGCTTCTAATCGGAGCAGAGCACATACCTACACATTATTAGTACCATATATAAAAAAAGCTACCATAGCTTGCTTCTGGGATGCCTCCTTCATTAATGAGCCAAGGGTGTGTTGTCATAATGGGAGCTATAACGTTCAGAGCCTCAAAAGTCACTCCCATTTAGGGATACTGGAGAAATTCAAGACAGACTAAAATGAGTCCAGATTTCTAAGAATTTGACCTGGGGAACACTCCGTAAACTGGCCTACCCAGGCCACGCAAGCCTGCCCATGTTTTAAGATCTTCAGGGGAAACCCTTTTCTCAGTCCCACCAACATCACAGGCAAGCCTGGTGGGAACACGGGAGAGGGCCTTCTCAGTGGCTGCTCCAATATTCTGGAACTCTCTTCCTAGGTAAGCTAGACCGACTCCCTCCATGATGTGCTTTAGGAAGCAGGCAAAGACTTTTCTGTTCTGGCAGGCCTTTCGTGAATGAACTGAACCTCCATCTGTGCCAAGGACTTTTTTAAAATTGTCATTTTAAATGTCTAAATATTTTAATATTGGAATTTGTTTAATATTAACATTTGTATATCTCTATTTATAGGTTTTTAATGTATATGTTTTAAATTTTGTGATGCATTGGGCAAAAGGTGGGATACTACTACTAATAATAATAATTAGGGCTGTGCATGGACCCCCTGCTCCGCCCCACTCCCAATCTACAAATTGCAGATCTGGCCCACTCCACCCTGCCTGGATCCGCCTAGGGTCTGCTCCGCTCTGCTGCGGAGCTCCAGCTCCGAATTGGAGCTCTGCAGTGGTGGGGGGCAGCACCAGGTAAGCCCCCCTCCCTCCTCCCCCTTACCTGCTTCCGTCCTGGCCTGCCGCCAGCTTCACTAGAGCCCACGGCTCAACCAGGAACTGTAGGCCCCACTTGCGGCCTACACTTCCGGGTTGAGCCACGGGCTCTAGTGAAGCCGGCGGCGGGCAGTGACAGATGCAGGTAAGAGCCCTCTCCCCCTTGCCCCCTTACCTGGCTGGGCCAAGTAAGCGGCAGGGCCAAGTAACCCCCCTTACCTTTTTTGCGGAGCTCCGGAGTGAGGCGAAGGACCCGCCTTCACCTCGATCCGCTCCGCGACGCTCTGGTGCTCCCCCGATCCTCTTCGCCTCCGCCTTAAGGGGAGGTGAAGCACCCCAATCTGCTTCTGCTTCTCTGGTCCAAGGAGAAGTGGAGCACAGCCCTAATAATAATAATAATAATAATAATAATAATAATAATAATAGCTGGGCTATTATTCTTGTGGTTCAGGCTCTGTGTCTGATTCAGAATCTGAACAGGAGACCCAGATTCAGAGATCATTTCCCCCCTTGGGAACTCATTCTTTGTCAGAGGGGGAGGGAGCACTGGAATTGACAGATCTCAGAGTCTACCACAGGGTTAAGTGGGTGGAGTTGAAAGGAGGTGGAGAGTAGTCTGCCAGACTAGCTTGTCATCAAAAGTTGTATCATGAAACCATCCCTGAAGGAGGAGTCTGGTAAAAGGCTACTGTCCATGGCAGGAAACCCTCCATTTAGTTGATAGGCATCTGCCTTGTTTTGTTTGCCTAATTTAGCTTAGAGGAGAGCTCTTAGCATTCACACTCCCTTTTTTCTGAACAAAGATTTTGTGTATTGCACAGCAGATCCCTTTGTTACTTCACATTTCAGTGTGACAGCTTCGAATCACGACAAGCAGAGGCAAGGGGTGGGAGGGAAAAGAACGAACACAACATTGTGGGCAATGATAAGGTAAATCCCTCACTACCTTAAGGGGCATAGGCCTCTGGATGGAGGGGTGGAACAGCTTTTACTAGGCCATGGCTGATGTTAGATGGCAACATTGGGGTCTTGGGGTGGGTTCCTGATACCTTGCATACTTCCATGGGGATGGAGCAAAAGTGCTGAACCTCTTTCAGCCCATTGGCCAAATCCAGTTTTGGAGAAGCTCTTTGGGGGCCACACTCTAGCAGTGGGTGGGGTTAAGGGTTAAATCAGGCTGGGGCCAAAATGCCAACTTATCTTAGATAAAAGCTTCTACTGCCAGCATCTAAATCTTATTAGAGGGGCCAGATGGGGACCTCAGAAGGGTCAGACCCAAGGTCCTGCAGCCAGGATATGTAGAGATAGAATCCTTGAGGAGCCAGGGCAACTGGCTAACAAAGGAATAGGGAGATATAAGGAAAGCTATATTTCACTAAGGATGTATGAGAATTTTTGGTTTTGCTCACACAACATTTGCGCATACCCCATTAGAAGCTCTGAATGCAAGCGTGACCATGGCAAAATCTACACTACTGCTTTAAAGCGCTTTATAACAGTTTTGACAACTGTTGGGGCCCAGGACACACTCCATATACCATTGTCAAAACTGTTATAAAGCACTTTAAAGCAGTAGTGTAGATCTGGCTTATGTGTCAACCAATATAATAGCAAATTGTCAAATATGTACTTATAGTTGTCTTGTTCCTGATTCCCAGTTTGATTTGTGCAAATTTCCTAATTTGCACATATCTCCTCAGTCAACTGAATGAGCCCTGATTTAGCCTATGGAGGAAATTTGCATAAACCAGGAGATTTGCACAAATTCGGGGAGATTTGTAATTTGCGCAATTTCCTCATTCATACCAGATGAGTACCAATCATGAGGGCAAACATGAATCAGGAACGAGAGGAGACGCAAGACCACATTTGGAGAATCATAGCGATCTCAAACATTGCCTGTTTGCCCATGACTTGATTTCATCCACACTTATCCAAACTAACCATCTGTGTTTTTAGATCTTAGATGAAATACTGACTATTGCATTATGAATATTGGATGGTTGTCGCCGGAATCCACAAGAGCAAATGTAAAGGGTGCGGAACTTTTTCATTGCTTCCCTTACAGAGGCTGACACGCATTCTCAGCTCCGTAGATGAGGGACATCTTTTCAAATTTCCTGTCTGGCAGGCTGCACTTGTGCCAGGTTATGATGATTGATCTAGTAGTGTACAGAATATAATGTCAGCATGTTAGCCAATCCCCACCTCATTTAATCTTACTTATCACAGTGAGTAACACCACATGGATGGGTGCATCAGGGAGATGAAATACATCTGCAGCCGAGAATCATTGTTACCATCCGAGAGAGACAGAAGTCAGAATTCATTTGAAGCAGGTGGTAGCTTAAAGCTTGATTGTACCGATAACAGCATGACTGGGGCAACATCGACTCATGGTTGTGAACACCTGTACGAGTTCTGAAACACCAATTGTCTCCAATGGTAGATGTAGGGATGGGTGAAAACGGTCACTTTTGCTTTTTCCCACATTCACATTTTTCTCTTGGCAAATTTTAGTAAATTCTTACCAAAACTGAACTGGAAACAACAACTCTCACACATCTGCACCAGCCAAATTTAATAGGTGCTCTTGTTTCCAGCATGGAGAGGGCCATGATGTTTCCAGCATGGAGAGGACCTGCCATATAGTTGTTAAATATGAGGGGTATGTCAGGGGGGAAAAACCCCACCCCTAATTCGACACTGACATGGTTGAATACACTGAGATTCAAACAGAGTTTTAACAGGAATTTCTCAAACCCATTGACCCAAGTAGGCAAATCTGTCAGATTCAATTTCTCCCACATTTCTTTTGTTTTTTAAATCTTTTTGTCCCGAATATGGAGAACATTGTGAATTTTGGTCAATTGTTATCACAAGTGAACTAAAATTAAATTCTCACCCATCTCCTAGTCCGAAGGCCAGCTGGGTTTCAGGCAGGAAATCAACCCAGAATAGCATCCACCAGAAGGCAGGGATAGGCGGTCAGGTAGCTCAGTGCCTGCTGAGCAATGAAATGCTCTGTTCGAACTGCCAGGCCAGAGTCAGAAGCTAGGCAGGGCCTTGTTGGTCCCTAAAGTCACCTGACCTCTGTTGAGCTGCAAAATAGCTCAATGGCCGTCAGTGGTAGTAGTAATGGTGCTGAAGCATAGCAGAGAGCCACGTCTTCCTTCTCAGGCAAACTTGCAAAGCAGCAGGCAGGGGCAGTGCTACCATAGAGGCCACTCAGGCGGCCACCTAGAGAGCCAAGCTAAGAGGGGCGCCGGGCGCAGCGCAGCACTCATGCGCGTTGGCTGTGAGCTGGGCCAGCCTGAGGATTCAGCTGGGCCTGGGCGGGCAAAATGGCGCCCTGTACCCGCCTAGCCGAAGCAAAGCCAGGGACGCTGGGGTGGGGGTGGGGTGGCTCCATGTTTAGACTTTTGGAATGTGCCCAGAAGAGAGAGAGAGAGAGAGAGAGAGAGAGAGAATGAGGATGTATGGGTGAATGGGGTGCATGGGGTCTTTGAGTGAATGCATGTGTTCATGCGTGTGTTTGTTTGGAGTGAGTGATGCTGAGTGTGTGTGTGTGCACGCGCGTGTGAGTTGGGGGGATGATTTGGAGGTGATATCTCTATTAAATAATGCATTTTAGACCCATAGATGTTCATTTCCTTTTTCAGTTGTGGTGATCAGAACTGTACACAGTATTTTAAGTGTGGTTGCACCATGGATTTGTTTAAGGGCAGTATGATACTGGCTGTTTTATTCTCAATTCCTTTTCTTATAATCTCAGGGTGCCAGCCTGGCATATTTATATAGGGGGGGGACACCTAAAACTCCTTGCAATCCCCAGCTGTCCACCAGCCATAGGATAGCACCCTTTCAATGCCCTTTTATAGTTTTAATAGTATTTTATTGTATTGTCATTGCCTATTTGTATATTTTTGTAAGTTTTTTTTCCCCTTTTTAATCTTGCATGCTGCCTTGAGAGGTTCTTTACCCCTAAAGGTAGCCTAAAATCACGGTAAATAAATTAATCACCCTAACCTGTGTCAAGGATAAAAATCCACTTTGGTTGTAAGGCAGCTCTGTTTTACTGAGTGTAACAAATATTTGTTTGCTATAATTGGCATGACGTATTTCTTGCACTTTAAAATAAATTTAGCAGTTTCAAGTTTTGTGCTTCTTATTTTCTCCAGGAAACATCTGTTCTTAAAAGTCAAAGTTTGGCATTTTTGGGTGTGTGTGTGTGTGAAAGTAGCTCACCTTGCCTAGGGTGCAAAATAGTCTGGCACTGGCCCTGGCAGCAGGGCTGTCACAGCTGATCTGTAGAAACTGTAAAACCTGATATCAGGGCAGCCTAGTATAGGATGGAAGGACCTACTGGTGTCCTCCTTAGTCGGCTGCTTGCTGAGCGATTGTCACTACCAGCCCCTGTTCGCAGTGCCATGTGAGCTTCTTCGACACCCAGCGATTGCCCAATGAAGCCACAGGGCTGCATGCTTTCATTCCAGAGCCATTCCGGTGTGCAACAATGGATGCTCTGGAAATTGCAAATTTTCATAGTTGTGGAAATAGCAGCTATAAAGGCCCCATTTTGGTAACATTAAAGGCATGAATGGAGTATACATATGTGCACCTAAAAATATATTGTTGTATTTTTTTAAGATGTATTTTTGAGCTTTAGTCAATGGGGGGCAAGTGCACATTTTGGGGGGGATGTGCACAGAAATGCATACTTTCCCCTTATCAAATGAAAAGAAAAATAGGTCACAAATGAAAGCAGGAGCAAGGCAAACTGAGCTTCAAAATGGAGTTCAGAAAATCTCACTGTGCTTGAGCATCCCTGATCCACTCCACCATCCCTAGTATTCACGGAAGGTCTGAGGTCAAACTGCTCACTGTGGGGTTACATTCCCTAATGTATGGCTAGGATTTGTAAGTCTATTGTGCTTAGAATGTTGACCTGAGTGGGTGGAGATTGAATATCTTAGGAGGGGGGCGAGGAGGATATATAAGGGAAGGACTGAGGGGATAAGAGAGGTGTTTTTGGAGTACTTTGGTTCGAGGGAGAATTAGAGGGTCAGGGTAAAGAGGGTTGTCTTTTGAGTGTCGTGTGCAGATAGTCAGTTGGTGTATATATTAAACAATCCTGATAATAAAGAAAGTTCAAGAGTGAAAGTGTGAGAGAAAGGAAAGTGTGTATGAGAGGAGAGAAAGGATTGGATGAGAGGTTTTAACAAGGGTCTGAAAAGTTTTATTATGAAACCAAGTTTGTGAACATTGAAATACATTTTTATTCAGTTTGTTTTACTACCACAAAAATCCCACGTGTCTCCTTGGCATTTATCATCTGCAGTTATATACATATAACACCCGTTCTGACATTAATTCACCATCAGCACATATAATTCACAGCACATTATTTTATTCCTGAAATTATTCCTGTTTAACCCCTTTCTCCACATAGTTTGTAGAAAGGTGGTGTTTGTCCCTCACCTCAGGCTCATAAAGTGGTGGCGCTTAGCTTGAGCATGGAGTGTCTGCCGACAGGCCTGTTGTAAAGAGCCTGTGTCGTGGCACACTCACTACTTTTGGCTATTATCCCAGCAGTGGTAAGAAAACCAACCAACCAACAAAATGCCTTGACCATTTATTTTGTAAATGTTTACTGATTTTTTTAAATTAATATTTTAATGGCCCTCACTTGCCCTCCTCAGTTGCCCTCACTTGCTCCCAGTGATACAATCGCAGAATTCAATCTGATTGGCTCTCTAGCACCGTTATATCATACCGTTCAATAGTTGGTCCTTGATTGGATAGGATCAATCCAGGAAGGAGGAAGAAGTAGTAGCGGTCCTGGGGGGAGGGGGGAGAGAAGGGCATCAAAGAAGCATAAGCTGGGGAAAACAATGCTGCACCCCCCCAAAACAAATTTTGTTTGCATTGTTATTTAGGAAGGAAAGATAACATTTTGCTCTTTTCAGTGTTAACATTAAATGTAGTGTTGTTGCAAGCATTCAGCTAGGTCTGGAAGGGCAATGGACACCCCACCACCACGTGTCCAGCCCTAACAGACTCTGTCAGGAGTCCCAACAGCTCATGAAGCCTCAGCAAGCATTTCTCTTTTCCCTACTAATGGCGGTCACCATTAATATACATATGAGGGGAAAATGCACAATTTCTGGGGGTGGGCAGCTGCAGCATTGGTGGGGTGACCGCTTGCTGAGGTGGACGCTGCCCGATTTCATCCACTCCTAATTGAAAGTAGAAAATGCTTGCGTATTTTCCTGCGAATGAATTTGCGTAAATTTTGGGAAAGTGTATATATATATATATATATATATATATATATATATATATATTAGAAAAAAAGGGAAATGATGGGTTTCAAACATCACTTGTAAGGAATGACTGCAAATAGGCTAAACTTGACACATACCACACTTTCCCACATGATTCAATAGAAGGAAAGCATGTTTACTCACTACGGAAGTCATTTCCACAGAGTTCTCCTAGTGCATCATGTGTTTTCTATAGCTGTACATAGTGAACACAGATGTACGAAATGCTCAAGAGGAGTTCTGCTGCAAAATCAAACTCATACGATCAGTTCCAAACCTGCAAACTAACTAGCCAAGTCATCTCATAAGAACGTAAGAAGTGCCATGCTGGATCAGACCAAGGGTCCATCCAGTCCTGCATTCTGCTAACATAGTGGCCCACCAGCCATCGGCCAGGGATGAAAAAGCAGGACATGGTGCAACCGCACCCTCCCACCCATGTTCCCCAGCAACTGGTGCACATAGGCCTACTGCCTCAGATACGGGAGATGGCACACAACCATCAGGGCTAGTAGCCATTGATAGTCTTTGCCTCCAGGAATTTATCCAACCCCCCTTTCAAGCCATCCAAATTGGTGGCCATCACTACTTCTTGTGGTAGTGAGTTTCATAATTCAACTAGGCGCTGTGTGAAGAAGTACTTCCTTTTGTTTGTCCTGGATCTCCCACCAATCAGCTTCATGGGAGACCCCATTGGGTTCTAGTATTTTGAGAGAGAGAGAGAAATGTCTCCCTATCCACATTCTCCAAACCATGCATAATTTTGTACACCTCTATCATGTCTCCCCTTAGCTTCCTCTTCTCCAATCTAAACAATCCAAGCTGTTGTCACCTTCCCTCATAGGGGAGATGCTCCAGCCCCTTCATCATTTTAATTGCCCTTTTCTGCACTTTTCCCAACTCTATAATATCTTTTTTTTAGGTGTGGTGATCAGAACTGTACACAGTATTCTAAGTGTGGTTGCACCATGGATTTGTATAAGGGCAGTATGATACTGGCCGTTTTATTCTCAATTCCTTTTCTTATAATCTCAGGGTGCCAGCCTGGCATATTTATATAGGGGGGGGAAACCTAAAACTCCTTGCAATCCCCAGCTTTCCACCAGCCATAGGATAGCACCCTTTCAATGCCCTTTTATAGTTTTAATAGTATTTTATTGTATAGTCATTGCCTATTTTGTATATTTTTGTAAGTTTTTTTCCCCTCTTTTTAATCTTGCATGCTGCCTTGAGAGGTTCTTTACCCCTAAAGGTAGCCTAAAATCACTGTAAATAAATTAATCACCCTAACCTGTGTCAAGGATAAAAATTAGGGGTGTGATCCGCTCCGATTAGGAGCGTAGAAGCAGTAGCGGATTGGCCTGCTCCGCCTTACCCAGAAGCGGAGTAGGAGCGGACTGCGGACCCCTAGAAGCAAGGCGAAGAGAAGCGGCCATTTTTCGGAGCTCCTAGTTCAGGCGGAGCGCTCCGGTCGCCATCTTGAAAACATTTCGCCATAGGATTGCATTGCGGCAAATAATCGTGGATAACTACGTTCTTTTTGAAGCTATCGTTCTGGAAATTCTTGTGCTCAGAGAGTCGTGGATGGGGGTCATTTTGAGACCACTCTCACCTCTCTACGTCGTGCGGGTCGCGTGCTATATTTTTTTGAAAATCGGGTCAACCACGCGGCTCAAACGGCGTTTTCGGCTTTTCGCCCATAGGATTGCATTGCGGAAAAGAATCGGGGATAACTGGGGGGGGGGGGGGTTCAGCTATCGTTCTGAAAATTCTTGTGCACAGAGAGTCGTGGATGGGGGTCATTTTGAGACTACTCTCAACTTTCTGCGTCCTGTGGTTCACGTGCAATATTTTTTAAAAAAATCGGGGTTTGGGTGTTTTGTTTTGTTTTTTGGAAGCGATGACAGGCACATTCAACTCCCAATCCTGATGAGAATTGATCTCCTCAGAAAGCATCCTCCTCCAATCCCAGCGTTGGAGGGGGGACTAAGGCAGACCCACCCTGAGAACTTTCTGTTTTGTGTCTCTTTGTGGGTTGGCGTTCGTGGAGGGAACACTTAGTTAGTTAGTGCTCCTGCTTTGGACTTTGGAGATAGATTAGGATAGATTTAGTTTGGCGCGTGTGTGTGTGTTTGTTTGCTTCTTTCTGACTTATAGCTTAGTTTGCCCTGTGTTTTTCCCTTACTTTGATTTAATATAAACTTTATTTTTAAATTTTGGAGTGTGTGTTTGGTGGGTTGGGTTGGTTGCCCCCCCCCCGACAGTTCTGCTTTTGTGAAAGCTTTCTTTTGAAAGCATACACACACTTCTTGTCCCATTTCCCTACATTTATTAGTAATATTCTTAAACATATTTTATTATATTCTTTTACATATTCTTAGTAGTATTCTCATACATATTATTAGTAGTATTAATATTTTATTCCTCTTATACATATTAGTAGTAGTGTTTGGTTGGTTCTTTTCCCCCCTCCCCTCTCTTAAATCCTGATTGTGTTTCCTTCTATCTTCTATATACCAAAATATACCAAAAAATACCAAAAAAAAAATTATTCTCTTTTTCTTGTCTGTGTAACTTGGACTGAGTGTGCTGCTTTTGTGAAGTGCAACAGGCAGCCACAGATTGAGCATTTTGGGGAAAGCATACACACACTTCTTGTCCCATTTCCCTACATTTATTAGTAATATTCTTAAACATATTATTATTCAATGAACAAAAAACCTACGGTTTATAAAACAACGTTAAGGCCCTACACTTTTCCACCAAGCACCAAAAAGCGGGGAAATTGGGAGTTAAGGCTCGCCAGCCTTAACGCCACATCCTCCCTAAGGAGGCAGAAAGTACCAGTGAAATTCTCATTCTGCCAAAGCAGATAAACCATGAGGACAGGATGGAGAATAGGATATGCAGAGGTGACTGTGGGGTTGTGGAAAACTGATGACGAACAACTTAGAGCCACCTACTTCTTTTTTTGTTTAGAGCAGCCCTTCCCCAACCTGGTGTTGGACTGCGACGATCTATCATTGCAAGTCAGTATGTCCCATGGTCAGGAATGTTGGGACAGCAGGATGGGGAACGTAGGGGGGCGCCTCCAGGCAAGCCCCCCCCACCTCACCCCGCTTACCTGCTCTGTCGTCGTTGGGCCCGGCCTTGAACAGAGTGCCCTGCTGCACCCAGAAGCAAGGCCACACTTGCAGCCTTGCTTCTGGGTGGACCCAGGGGCTCAATTCAAGCCTGGGCCAGGTGACGACGGAGCAGGTAAGAACCCCCACACACACACCTGGCCCCTTACCTGTACCTGCTGCTACCGCTGCACAAAGTGAGGCAGCTCCAGCCAACCCCCCTTCTGCCTGGCCCCTTACCTGGAGCTGCCACTGCACAAACTGTTGCGGTGGCAGCTCCAGGCAAGCCCCCCCCCCGCACCCCACCACTTACCTTCTCCGTCATGGCCTGACCCGTGCTTGAATCGAGCCCCTGAGTCCACCCAGAAGCAAGGCTGCAGGTGCGGACTTGCTTCCGGGTAGACCAGGGCACTCGATTCAAGCCGGGGCCCAGCGACAACGGAGCAGGTAAGTGGGGTGAGCTGGGGTGGGGGCTTGCCTGGAGCCGTTGCTGCAGTTTGCACAGCAGTGGCAGTGGGTCTAGGTAAGGGCCCAGGCAGGAGGGGGTTGCTTACCTGCTCCATCGTCCCCAGGCCCAGGCTTGAATTGAGGTTCTGGATGGACCAGGGTGCTCAGTTCAAGTCCAGGCCCAGTGACGATGGAACACGTAAGTGGGTTGGGGCTTACCTGGCAGCAGAGCCAGGCAGGAGGGGGTGGGGTTTCTTACCTGCTCCGTCGTCGCAGTCCAACACCTTTGGAGGGCACCAGGTTGGGGAAGGGCTGCTCTAAACAAAAAAAGAAGTAGGTGGCTCTAAGTTGTTCGTCATCAGTTTTCCACAACCCCACAGTCACCTCTGCATATCCTATTCTCCATCCTGTCCTCATGGTTTATCTGCTTTGGCAGAATGAGAATTTCACTGGTACTTTCTGCCTCCTTAGGGAGGATGTGGCGTTAAGGCTGGCGAGCCTTAACTCCCAATTTCCCCGCTTTTTGGTGCTTGGTGGAAAAGTGTAGGGCCTTAACGTTGTTTTATAAACCGTAGGTTTTTTGTTCATTGAATTTCATGGCTTTTTGTAAAGGATAACGAGCCCTTCCCTCTTTTAAATGCGGTTACTGTAGTATAGCTCTTGCAGCTTTCACTGTTGTGATGAAAAGGAGATTTCACCAGGTTCTCCATATAACCAAATGACACCTGGTGAAATTCCCTTTTCATCAGAACAGTGCACGCTGCAAGAGCTATACTAGAGTAATCAGATACAAAAGAGGTCAGGGCTTCTGCAGCTTGCACTGTTGTGATGAAGAGGGGATTTCACCAGGTTCTCCATATATACAAATGACACCTGGTGAAATTCCCTTTTCGATGCAACTGTTAAAGATACAGGAGCCCTGTGCTCCTTTTCATATGGTCACAGGGGCAGGGGGCTGGTGACTCCGATGTCAGTGGGGCTATGAATCCGTGGGTACATAAATCCTACAATCCTATGCAAGGTTAGACATAAAATCCTACAATTCTATGCATATACCCATGGATTCATAGACCCACTGACATCGGAGTCACCAGCCCCACCTTGTGACCATATGCAAAGGAGTACAGGGCTCCTGTGTCTTTTACAGTTGCATAGAAAAGGGAATTTCAGCAGGTGTCACTTGTATTCATGCAGCACCTGGTGAAATTCCCTCTTCATCACAGCAGTGAAAGCTGCAGGAGCTATACTAGAGTGACTCCATTTAAAACAGGGCAGGGCTCCTGCAGCTTTCACTGTTGTGATGAAGAGGGAATTCCACCAGGTTCTCCATATATACAAATGACACCTGGTGAAATTCCCTTTTCTATGCAACTGTTAAAGATACAGGAGCCCTGTGCTCCTTTTCATATGGTCACAGGGGCAGGGGGCTGGTGACTCCGATGTCGGTGGGGCTATGAATCCGTGTGTACATAAATCCTACAATCCTATGCAAGGTTAGACATAAAATCCTACAATCCTATGCATATACCCACGGATTCATAGACCCACTGACATCAGAGTCACCAGCCCCCCCTTGTGACCATATGCAAAGGAGTACAGGGCTCCTTTATCTTTAACAGTTGCACAGAACATGGAATTTCACCAGTTGTCATTTGTATGCATGCACCTCCTGGTGAAATTCTCTCTTCATCACAACATTTAAAGCTGCAGGAGCCCTGCCCTCTTGACCAGACACAAAAGAGGCAAGGCTCCTGTGACTTTAAATGTTGTGATGAATCCCAGGTGGATTCCTGCATTAAGAAGTGGGATGGACTAGATGCCCTCATAGGCCCCCTTTTCAACTCTGCTATTCTACGATTCTATGAACATGGGCAGAGTGCATTGCCTGTGGCTGATGTGAGCCAAACATGCAACGATAACTGGAGGGAGGAAGTTCTCCCTAACTGCCAGCTAAATTCCTGCATTAAGAAGGGGGTTGGACTAGATGCCCTCATAGGCCCCCTTTTCAACTCTGGTATTCTACGATTCTATGAACATGGGCAGAGTGCATTGCCTGTGGCTGATGTGAGCCAAACATGCAACGATAACTGGAGGCCGGACGTTTTGCCAACCCTACCAGCTGAATTCCTGCATTAAGAAGGGGATTGGATTCTTTAATGTTTATAAATTAAAAATTATAAATTTTAGTGATAGATACATGAGTGTATTAGTGGTAAGTTAGATAGAATACTAATGTATTAGTTAGTGTAAAACCTGAGTTTGTTGCAGTTTTTGTCACGGACTTTTGCGTTCGGGTGTACTTACTGTATCCAGAAAGTGTTTTTAATAAACAACACCTCCCTCCAAAAAAACTCAACTTGCTTTTTCACAAAACACAGATGTGACTTTATATACCCATCTATTTCATGGTCACATGTATTTTATATTTATATTTATATTTTATCTTTGCCTTGTAGCTCCTTTGTAGTTCTGACTGGCTATAACTGAAACCTAGAGCGGATTCACCACCCCACTGACATCAGAATCACAAGCCACTGCTGGATTTAGCATGTCTCGCTCCTGTAGAGTGACCATATTCAAAGGAGTACAGGGTTCCTGTACCTTTAACAGTTGCGTAGAAAAGGGGGTTGGACTGGATGGCCTCGTAGGCCCTTTCCAACTCTGCTATTTTATGATTCTATGATTGGGGTAGTTTATGCGCTCTCTCTCTCTCTCTCTCTCACTCACTCTCTCACACACACTCAAACCCAAATATGTGGCAGTGTAGTGCAATGGTTAGTGTGTCAGGCAGGTTCTAGTCCCCACTTGATCATGAAGCTCACTGGCTAACTTTGGACCAATCACTGACTCTCAGCCTCACCTACCTCACTGGGTTGTTGTGGCTATTAAATGGACAACAGGAGAACTATGTACGCCACCTTGGGTTGCTTGCAAGAGGGAAAAAAGGTTTCTCCCATATACCTTTCCATGTGGCTAGGGTGATGACTTCAAAGGAGTACAGGGCTCTTCTATCTTTTACACTTGTATAGAAAAGGGAATTTCAGCAGGTCTCACTTGTATGCATGCAGCACCTGGTGAAATTCCCTCTGCGTCACAACAGTTAAAGCTGCAGGAACCCTGCCCTCTTGACCAGATACAAAAGAGGGAAGGCTCCTGTGACTTTAATTGCTGTGATGAAGAGAGAATTTCACCAGGTGCTGCATACATACAAGTGACACCTGCTGAAATTCCCTTTTCTATGCAACTGTTAAAGATACAAGAAGCCTGTCCTCCTTTTCATTTGGTCACCCTATGTATAGATTGTTCCAAAAGTGCCGACAACTATTTTATACATCTGAGTTTCTGTCTAAACTTGCATAGGATTGTAGGTTTTTCTGTCTAAAGATGCATAGGATTGTAGGTAACAAGATCCTTCTTGCTTTCTTAAAAGAACTACCTGTTGTTACTAAGCCTAAGAGAGACATGTCTAAAAGACAGTAAATAATAGGCAGAACTAGACACTTAATTCTATCGGGCCAAGAAATCCTATACACACTTTCTTGGGAATAAGTCCACTGAACTCTGGTACTTACTTCTGAGTAAACATGCACTGCAGTAAACCTTCCTTTCCTCATGCCATCTAATGGATTTATATTCAGCCTTTTTCCTCCAAAGAACCCAAGATAGTGTACATAATCCTCCTCCCCGTTTTATTCTTTGTCCTCCATATAAAAGTTAGATGCAAGTTAAAGCCATCAATTATACATGCGATCCTCAAAAGGTACCAAAGAATGAGGGCAGAGGCCCATTCCTTATGCATCAGAGCTTGCTTTCAATAGTACTACACACTGGAATTAATAATATTTTATACTGTTAGTTTCACCCTACCCTGTGCCTGTTTACACTTCCCTGTGCCTGTTTGCATTCTCTTTCCCTCCTTACTGTTTACTATGATTTTATTAGATTGTAAGCCTATGCGGCAGGGTCTTGCTATTTACTGCATACTCTGTACAGCACCATGTACAGTTATGGTGCTATATAAATAAATAAATAAATAAATAAATAAATAATAATAATAATAATAATAATAGGGTTGATTCCTGCATTGAGCAGGGGGTTGGAGTGGATGACCTTGTAGGCCCCTTCCAACTCTGCTATTCTATGAGCGGGCGGAGAGCGAAGGGAGGTAAGGGAGCGCGCGGTGGGGGGGTGGGGGGACGTTTGGGGAGTGAGGGGTGGGGGGGCCCATCGCGCAGAATCCCTCTCCCCACACACACACCAGCAGGTCTTAGCCTCCCGCCGCTGCCACGGTAGGCAGCAGCGGAGGCCAGGGGAGATATATATATATATATATATATATATATATACATACATACACACACACACGGGGGTGGGGAGAGGATTACATTACCTCCTTCCTCGTCGCAGGCCCGCTGGGAAATGGAGTTTTCAGCATAAGAGGAAGTGACGTCACTTCCTCTTATGCTGAAAACTCCATTTCCCAGCGGGCCTGCGACGAGGAAGGAGGTAATGTAATCCTCTCCCCACCCCCACCCACCCCCCGGCTAGCCCCCCCCCTCCACTCTCCAACATCCCTCCACCCCCCACCGCGCGGTCACTTACCTTTCTCCTTCACCTCCCGTTCCAGGCTTCGAAGCCAGGACGGGGGTTTGGAGGTGGACTCTTTAGAGCGGTGCACCAGATGGTGTAGCACTCTAAAGTGTCCCCC